>NC_133660.1:180793703-181113586 GCF_037893015.1 Macrotis lagotis | reverse complement strand
ATTTGTTCATTCTTAGGAAAGCTATTAGCATAATTGATCATATCAATTAAAAATCCTAGCAGAAATCATAAGATTATTTCATAAGATGCTCAAAAATCTTTTGACAAAATACAGCATCCATTCCTATTAAAAGCATTAGAAAACATAAAAATAAATGGAATGCTTCTTAAAAACAATAATGTTTTAAGCAATATATGCAATGGAGAGAAGCTAGAAGCATTGACAGTAATATCAGGGGTGAGAAACAAGCATATATTTTATCATCACTATTATTCAATATTGCTTTAGAATTGTTAGCCCTAGGAATAAGGAAAGAAAAAGAAATTGAAAAATTGGAATATGTAATGAAGAAATAATACTCACTCTTTGCATATGATGCTATACTTAGAGAAACTTAGGAAATCACCTTAATAATTACTTGAAACAATTGACAACTTTAGCAAAGTTGGTAGGATATAATATAAACCCACAAAATCATCAGCATTTCTATTAATAGCAAGACAAAGCAGCAAGAGATAGAAAGAGAAATTACATTAAAAGTAACTGCAGAGAACATAAAATACTTGGGAGTCTACCTGTCAAGACAGACTCAGGAACTTTAAGTGTACATCTATAAAATACTATTCTCACAAATAAAATCAGATCAAAATAACGGTAAATGTCAATTGCTCATCGGTAAGTCGTACTAATATAATAAAAAATGGCAATTTTACCTAAATTAAATGACCTATTTAGTGCCATTCCAGTCAAACTTCTAAAAAGTTATTTCCTTAAGCTAAAAGAACACAGTAATTTGATTAATATGGAGGAACAAAATGTCCCAAATATAATGAAAATTAATGGAAAAAAATGCAAAGGAAGGAGGCCTAACTAGACCAGATCTAAAAAGTATTTTATAAAGCATCAGGTCATCCAAACTATTTGCTATAGCCTAAGAAAGAGCATGGTGGATCAGCAGAATAGACTAGGTATAAAAGAAACAGAAGTAAATGACTATAGCAATCTGCTATTTGATATACCCGAAGATTCTAACTTTTGGAATAAGCGATCACTCTTTGATAAAAATTTGCTGAGAAAACTGGAAGAGAAGATGGCATAGACCAATATCTTGCACTCTATGCCAAGATAAGGTCAACATGGGTACAGGTTTTAGTCATAAAAAGTGCTATCAAAAGTGAATCAGTAGAACAAGAAATAGTTTATCTATCAAATCTATGGAAAGGGGAGCAGTTTGTGTCCAAAGAAGAGATAGAGAACATTATAAAAAAACAAAATAGATAATTTTGATTATATTAAATTGAAAAGTTTTTTTGCACAAATAAAACCATACAACCAAGATTAAAAGAATGAATTAAATTTGGAAACATTTTTTTCAATTAATATTTCTGAGAAAGGATTTATTAGAAAACAAGTGATTCCCCAATTGATAAATGGCCAAAAGATATAGAATGGCAATTTTCAGATGATGGAATAAAGCTATTTATAGTTATATGAAAAATTGTTCTACATAATTATTGAATATGGAAGGAAAACAATTAATATTGAAAGGGATGTGTGAAAACTAGAACATTAATGCATTGTTGATGGAGTTATAAACTGATCCAACCTCTCTGAAGAGTAATTTGGAATTATGACAAAAGAGCAACAGAACTGTCATATACTTTGATCTAGAAGTTCTACTACTAAGTCTATATCTCAAAGAGATCACAAAAAGGTACAAAAAACACAAATGTACAAAAATATTCATAGCAGTTCTTTGCCAAAGAATTGGAAATTGAGGGGATTTCTTTCAACTGGGGAATGGCTGAACAACTTATGGATTAAGAATGTGATAGAACGCTATTGTTATATAAGAAATCATGAAGGATGGGACTTCAGAAAAGCCAGGAAAGTCTTACATGAACTGATGCTGGGTCAAATGAGCAGAACTAGGAGAATACTGTACAAACTAACAACAGCATTGGATTATGATCAACAAGAATGGGTTTGTTCATTTCAGAAGTACAATTATGAGATAATTCTAAAAGACCTGTGATGGAAAATACCTTCCATATACAATGAGGAAACTGTAGCATTTAAATGAAGCTTACTGTCTTCAATTTTTAAAAGCTGTCATGTCATTTTTCACTCTAAGTTTTTTCCTTTCATTTGGATTTGATTCTTCTTTCACAACATATTAATATGGATCTATGTTTACCATAATTACAAATATAGAGCTGTTGTTAGATTATTTTCCATCAGCATTATGGAGGAAGAAAAATGTAAAATTCAAAACCTTGCAAAAATGACTTGAAAAGCCCATCATTGCCACATGTTCCAAAATATTCATATTTGTAGTGGCAAAGAATTTGAAATTAAGGTGTCGCCCTTCAATTAGGGAATGATTAACAAGCTATGGTACATGAATACTATTGTATATTACTGTTCTATAAGGAACCATAAGTGGTCAGACTCCAGGGAAGCATGGAATGATTCTACAGGATCTAAAGACTGAGGGTAAGGAGCAGAACCAAAAGAACAATGTACACATTAATTAACACATTAACACTGTGAGTTGGAAGCAGCTCCTTTCAGCAGTTCAGAAAGTTTAAGACAACCTTATTAAACCAGCTACGGACACTGATTTCGTATCCAGAGGAAGGAAAACAAGTCACTCCCCACAAAAAAACCCTTCAGAATATGATAAACACTTTATAAAAAGTATCTTTTATGTATCTCTTTCCCTTAATCTTAATTCCTCATACTGTAAATGACTAATCTGTATAATATGTTTATCACAAATATGTATGTATAATGTTAACTTGACTGTTTACTGTTGAGGAGAGGGGGGGTGGGAAGGGAGGGTAGAAGGAAATTTTGTACCTTAAAAATGCATGCATATGGCTGAATGTCAAAAAACTTTTTAAAACATGTATTTGTAAAAAAAATCAATAAAAAGAAAACTATCATTACATGTTCAAAAGATAAATAGAAACTTTAAAAAAAAAGAAAATGTCGAAAGTCATCTGAGTTAATAAATAAGTCTAAAGAAAAAAGTCAAGCTACAAAACATAGTTTTTGTTCTCAAACTAAATTCCTAATTCCTACTGAACTAAATTTGAAAGCTCCTGCAAAAGAATTCCAAAAAATAATTCAGATAAATTTCAACATCATGTAAATACATTCAAAGCTTTGCAAGGTGACAACAAGTTGCTTATTTTATAATATTTTTGCCTCATTCATGTACTCATTTTGACTTCATCTTGTTATTTGCTGTGATATATTAGTTTTTGATTAATTTCTACCAAATTGCATGCCAATTTTCAAAGCAGTTTTTGTCAAATGATGACTTCTTACTACCAAAACTTTTAATATTTTAGGTTAATCAAATACTAGATCACTATGTTCAGGTACTATCAATATACTCCACGTAAATTGTTTACCAAAACAGTTCCAAAGATCCACTGCTCTATTTCTTAGCCAGTAGAATATATTTTTTTTAAAAATGTATTTTTCCAGTTATATGTATGAATAGTTTTAAACATTATTTTTAAAAAATTGAGCAACAAATTCTTTCCTCCTTTGTCTTCAGTCACCCCTCTCTAAGATGATAAGTGATTTGAAATAGGCAGTACGTAAGCAATCATGCAAAATATATTTCTAAATTAAGCATGTTGGAAAAGAAGTCATGGATCCAGTAACAAAAAACATGAAAAATGAAGTGGGGAAAAAAGTACTTGTTTATCTACATTGCAAATCTTTTGGTTCTTTCTCTGGAGGTGGATGGAATTTTTCATCATAAGTACATTGGAAATTTCTTGGATCATTTTATTGATGAAAAGAACTTAGTTATTCACAGTTGATCATGGAACAATATTGTTGTTACTTTGTATTACGTTCTCATTTTTCTGCCATTTCATATGTCTTTCTAGCTTTTTTTTTCTGAAATTAGTCTGCTCATCATTTCTATTAGCACAATAATGTTCCATTACATTCATATACTATAATTTGTTAAGCCATTTGATGGAAATCCACTCAATTTCCCATGCTATACCATCATCAAAAGAGATGCTACAAATATTTTTTTGTAAATGTAGATATTTTTCCTCTTTTATGAACTCTTTGGAATACAGAACTAGTATAGGGAATGGACAGTTTGATTGCCATTTGTGACCTAATTCAAAATTGTTAAACAGAATGGTTGAATCAGTTCACAGTTTTAATAACAATGCGTGTATTTCAATTTTTCCACATCTCTTTCAACATTTATTATTTTATTCGCTTTGATATTAATAATTTGACAGGTATGAAATGGTCCTTCAGAGTTGCTTTAATTTGTATTTCTCTAATCAATAGTAATTTAGAGTACTTTGTCATATGACTATGAGTAGATTTAATTTCTTCATCTAAAAATTGCTTATTTATATCTGCAGATCATGTATCATTTTGGAGTTGATTTATTCTTATAATTATGCCTCTGTTCTGGCATATGTTTGAGAAATAAGGCATTTATTAGAGATGTTTATTATTAAAAAACCCTTTTTTCCCCAGCTTTCTGCTTTACCTTATAATTTTCATCACATAAGTATTATATGTTCAAAATATTTTTCCTATGTTTTCTTTATTTTTGCTATTTTTTTGCAAGGCAGTGGCAAATTACCCAAGATTACATAGGTAAGTATGTATTAAGTCTGAGGCCAACAGTATTTAGACATAAAGAGTGATACCATACATAAATTAATGGACCAAACAATATTCCAACTATTTAATCTATGGAAAAGGGATAAATTTATGGCCAACAAGAATTAGATCACATTATAAACTGCAAAATGAATGATTTTGACTATATTAAATTAAAAAGTTTTGTACTTTTTTGGAAAGATTTTATTTATTTTTAATTTTCCAATTTTTCTCTTAATCTTGCTGCCCTTCCCTAACTCCCCACAGAAGGCAGTTTGTTAGTCTTTACATTGTTTCCATGGTGTGCATGAATTTAAGTTGAATGTGATGAGAGAGAAATCATATCCTTAATGAATAAACACAAAGTATGAGATATAGCAGAATTACATAATAAGATAATATTTTTTAAAATTAAAGTTAAAGTCTTTTGCCTTTGTTCAAACTCCACAATTCTTTCTCAGGATTCAGATAGCATTCTCAAAATAAAAGTTTTGCACTAATAAAATCAATGCTGCCAAAATTAGAAGAAAAGCAGAAAATTGGGAAACAAGCTTTACAACCAGGAGTTCTAATAAAGGTCTCATTTCTAAAATATATAGAAAGTTGCATGAAATTTATAAGGTTATAAGTCATTCCCCAATTGAAGAATAGTGTAATGATATGAACAGACAGATTTCAAATGAAGAAACTAAAGCTATGTATAATCATATGAAAAAAATGCTCCAAATCACTATTGATTAGAGAAATGCAAATTAAAACAATAATGAGGTATCACCTCACATCTATTAGATTAACCCAGATGAGAAAAAGGAAGATAATCAATGTTGGAGAAGATGTGGGTAGATTGGAACATTGATGCATTGCTGGTGCAGCTGTGAACATATTCAACCTTTCTAGAGAGCAATATGGAACTTTGCTCAAAGAGCAATAACAACCTTCATAACCATTTGACCCAGAAAATCCAATTCTAGCACGATATACAGAACAAATTATAAAAAATGGAAAAAGGCCTACATGTTCCAAAATATTCATAGCAGCTATTTTTGTAGTGGCAAAGAATTTGAAATTAAGGTGATGTTCATCAATTGGGGAATGGCTAAACAAGTTATGGTACATGAATACTATGGGATTTTATTGCTCTATAAATAAATAGTCAAACTCTAGAGAAGTTTGGAATGACTTATGGGATCTGATGATGAGCAAAAGGATGTGTGAAAACTAGAACATTAATGCATTGTTGGTGGAGTTGTAAACTGATCTGACCTCTCTGAAGAGTAATTTGGAATTATGCCAAAAGAGCAACAGAACTGTCTTATACTTTGATCTAGAAGTTCTACTACTAAGTCTATATCTCAAAGAGATCACAAAAAGGCTACAATGTCAACAATATTATGATATGAAGAACCTTGATGGAAGCAACTCCTCTCCACAGTTCAAAGAGCTAAGGCTACTGTAACTGGCAATGTTCTATATTATACCCAACCAGTGGAAGAAAAATAAAGTAAAATAAAACACATAAAAAAATGAAACCACCCCTACCAAATCTGATGAATACTTTATAAAAATTATTTCTTATGTATCTCTTTCCTTAATCCTAATTCTTCATGCTAAAGGTTAGTAATTTGTAAATATGTTTAACAAAATGTATGTAAAATGCTAACCTGACTGTTCCTTACTGAAGGGTAGGAAGGAGGGGTAAAGGGAAATTTTGTAACTTGGAAATATGCATGGACAAATGGATGAAAATTAGAAAAAAGTGTCTGAGATCACATTTGAACTTAGGTCCTTCTGATTCTAGGACCAGTGTTTTGTCTACTGTGCCATCTAGGTTCCCCCGCCCCTTTTCAGTTTAATGTAATTTAAATGATCCATTTTATATTTTATAATGTTCTCTTTTTTTTAAATTTTTTCATCTATGTGCACATGTACATATTTAAGTTACAAAATATCCTTCCACCCTCCCTTCCCATCCCCCCTCCTCATCAGTGAATGGTCAGGTTGGTATTGCACATATATATTTTTCATAAACATGTTTACAGATTACTCATTTTTTCTATGAGGAATTAGGGTTGAAGGGAAGAGGTTCCTAAGAAATAATTTTTTATAATGTGTTCATTCGATTATGAAAGATTTGCCTTTTGTTTGTTTTGTTTTTCTTCCTCTGGATTGGTATAACATTGTCCATAGACATTCTAATAGGGTGGACCTAGCTCTCCATTAAGATTGATCATCTTACAATGTTGTGCATCCTATGTATTGTATCATCATAAATTCTATCCCTTATTCAAATATCAAGAGTATTATCTAATTATTTTGGTTTTATCTATTTTTTAAAATCTGGTATTGATAGGGCTCCTTTCCTCATTTTTTTAAAATTGCTCTCTGGGATGCATGAATTGTTTCTTTTTGGTTACCTGCATTATTTTCATTTTCATCTGGGAGGTTCATAATTGGTTATAATATTCCTGAGAGTTTTCATTTTGAGATCTCTTTCAGAAAACGATCAGTAGATTCTTTCAGTGAATATCCTATCCTTTGGTTCTAGGATATCAGAATAGCTAACGTTGATAATTTCTTGAAAGATGCTGTACAAATCCTTTTTTTGATCATGACATTCAAGTAGAGATAATAACACAAGGAGTTCAAAAAAATTAAAAAAATCAAAGAGCCACAGTAAGGATTATATAGTCAAAAAGACATAATTCAAATTTCTTGTAACTATAATCAGTATAACAGAAAATTTAGTGCCTTCTACATTAAAACATTGTGGGCTTGGACTATAATGATCCAGAGGACAGACATGCTAGAATTACAACCAAGAATCATCTATCCAGAAAAACTGAATATAATCCTTTAGGGGAAACATGAACATTCAATGAAATAGAAGACTTGCACACATCCCTGAAGAAAAAAATCAGAATTGAACAGAATATTTGATCTTCAAATACAAGGTAAAAGAGATTCTTAAAAACACTAAACAGGAAAGAAAAAAAAAAACATGGCATTCAATTAGATTAAATTGTTAACATGCTTTCATGGGACCTTATAACTTTTAAGAAAAATATCATTATTAGGGCATTTAGAAAGAATAAAATTAGACAGAAGATGTGGCTATAAGTTGACTTTAATGTGATGATAAGAATTTAATTGAAGAGTGAAAAGATTTTACTAGAAGATAGAATGAGGCAAATTATATCACATGAAGAGGCATGAAAGATCTATTAAAAGAGAGGGAAAGAAGAGAAGGTATGGATGAAAATTGTTTGAATATTACTCTCATCAGAGTTATCTCAAAGAGGCAGTGACATCCTCACTAATTTGGATGTAGACATCTATCTTACTATATAGGGAAGAAGGAAGGGAAGGCAGAAAGAAAGGGGAATAGAGCTGATAGAAATAAGAAGATATTAGGAGAGTAGAGGTCAGAAGTAAAACATTTCTGAGAAGAGACTGGGTGAAAGGAGAGAAAAAAGTATAAAAAGAGAAAAATAGAATGGAGGAAAATGCAATAAATAATTTTAACTGTCAATGTGAATGGAATGAAAATGAAAGTGCATAGAAGAGTGGATTAAAAGTCAGAATTCTTTAATATGGCTTTTATAAGAAATATGTGAAACAGATATAAACACATGGTAAAGGTAAAGGCCTGGAATAGAATATATATTTTTATTTTTTTGTTTTTGTTTGTTTGTTTGTTTTTTAAGTTTTTGCAAGGCAAATGAGGTTAAGTTGCTTGCCCAAGGCCACACAGCTAGATAATTATTAAGTGTCTGAGACCGGATTTGAACCCAGGTACTCCTGACTCCAGAGCTGGTGCTTTATCCACTGCACCACCTAGACGCCCCTGGAACAGAATATATTAAACTACAGCTGAAGAAAAAAAAAAAAAAACAGAGTTGGCAAGACTGATTCCAGACAAAGCAAAAGCAAAATTGAATCAAATTGAAACAGACAAGGCAGAAGACTCCATTTTGCTAAAGAGTGCCAAAGACAATAAAGTAATATCAATTCTAAACATATATGCACCAAATATTATGGCATCCAAATTCTTAGAGGAGAAGTGAGTTACAGTAATAGAGAGCAAAACTATGCTAGTGGATGACCTCAATCTCTCCCTAGAGAAAAATTAGAAAATTCTAACATCAAAAACAAAACAAAAGAAAACAACTTAAGGTGACTAGAATTTAAGCAAAGATAGATCTCTAGAGAAAATTTAATGGTGGAAGATAAGATTATACCTGTTACTTAGCAGTCCTTGTCACTACGCAAAACTTATAATTTATTAGGACATACAGACCTCATAATCCTATGTAGAAAGGCAGAAATAATAAATTCATTCTTTTTCAGATCATGTTGTAATAAAAATTTTCTGTAAGAAAAGGCATAGAAAGATGGATTATTAATAAATTGGAAACTTAATAATTTAATCCTAAAGAGTGATGATCAATCAGTAAGTCAGAAATAATGTTTTCATCTAAGAGAATGATAATGAGGCAAGATACCAAAATTTATGGGATGCAATCAATGTAGTACATGGGGAACATTTTATATCTTTAAATGCTTACATGAATAAATTAGAGAAAGAGAAATCAATTAATTGATATCTTACTCTGTTCTTTGTTCAAGATAAAAATACTCCATTCCTTAAACCAAATCTTATAAAATAGGAACACAAAGTCGTGATTTATGCTAGTTTCTCTTCTCTGAGCCATCTCTAGAATATTGGTATCATTCCAAAACTGTGGCTCCAAACTAAATCCAATATTCAAGATATGTTCTGACCAAGTCAAAGTACAGTAGAACTATTAACTTTTTCTTTCTGTACCTATGTACCTCTTATTGTTTTCCAAGACCAAATTCTATTTTTGACTTTATCACAATTAATTTACATTTTAGTTTAAATCCACTACAACTTTGCTATTTTTTCAGATTGACTAATACTTGATCTTGACTCTCCCATTTTCCTTTGTGAAGTCTACTTTTATACAAAGCAGAAAATTATCAAAACCTTAGAAAGGAATGACCAAAAAAGGGAAAAGTCTGAAATACCCCATCATGTTTGACAGGGTAGATGAGAAAGTATTGATGTAAAGAACAAATAGCATTTGACAGTGTAAAATGCCACATAAGAAGTTGTGATTAGAATGAGGACAATAGCTTAAGAATAAATGTGCCAACAAAAACATAAAAGACCCTAAGATGGAATAAAAAAGGAGTTGTTTAGTTGTTTAAAATAACTAATACTTTTGACTAGGGAATTCATCAGTCAATTTTAAAAGCCATGAAGTTGTCTCATAATTCAATGCAGCACACAGCATATTATCCAAATATACCTATATATATATATATATATATATATATATATATATATATATATATATATATACCAATATATACCAAATATACCAATATATACCAAATATACCAATATATACCAAAGAATCTGAGGGTAGCAATTATTCTCTCAACCAAGAAAAAAGGATGGAAGTGAGAAAAGTTTTAAGGATATAAGACAATTAAGTGACCTTTACTAATTAAATGAAATTGAGACTAGTTTCTAATACTCAAATTAAACATCTTAATCTTTTTGACTAGGATTCTACCAGGCTTGTTAAGGAGGAACCAATTGGCCTAACCAAAATAAAAATGGAGTAGGTCAGAACTTTTATACCAATTTACAGTAGACTGGAACCTATGGGTGAGAAGGAACCTATGAGTATATGCTATACTTTCAGACTCTATAAGATAGGAAAAGCTACTCGCAAAATAATGAAAAATGATAACAAAAACAATATTAAAGCATTGTAAACTAAAATTCCATTTCATATTCCATCTATATTTTGACTTCATTCTGGGGAATATTTAGTTTACTTAAGTTTATTAACAGATTATATTCTGTTTCAATTTAAATCCAATTTTGTTAGATGATGCAAGGCCATAAATTTCCTCAACTTTATAGTTTACAGATTATTTTATACTGTAATTTGGAATTTACTTTGAAGGTATTTCTTAATTTTTATGAAGGATATTGAGTGATCATAGAATAATAAGGTTTATTGGAAATATTTTGTCTCAAGTCAAGATTTTGTATTGATTAAAATTTTATAAGAAAGATGAATAAACCACCATTTTAGTCAATTCCCACATTTTAGCATCATCAGCTTCTCTAAATAGATGAAGAACTATTATAAATTGCAGGATTTATTTTCCATTAATTTTTCCCACTCTTCTTATCTGTATCTCTCTTTTAATTACCTTTTTGCTCATGTTATTCAGGCTTCATGTCCTTTGTACTGATATTTAAATTTGTAAAGTTATAGTAATTTTGCATGTGCATGTGCATGTACATGCACATATACACACACGTATATGTGTTATTCTCTTATTCCTGAATTTATTTATATATTTATTAGTTTACTTTTTTGTGATGCCTCAGTTCATACATGCAGTTCATTGTTTCTCTGAACTACTATTTGCCATTTCATCTGGAGCAATAATATTCTATTACATTCATATACCATATGTTCTTTATTTCTTCTCAGGTTTATGCTAATTGGTGGTCATACACTTTATTTCTAAGCCATTGCTATCCCAATGACAACTGTTGTGACCACTTTGATGTATGGTGGGACTAACTTCTGCCTTTGTCTACATTGGTTTATATGCCCTATGATGGCATTGTCAATAATTTATCTGGCTTCTTTGTCTCCAAATTGAAAATAAAATTATTGGATTACTTCATATCTCCAGGAACAACGCTTTGAGAATGTCTTTAGATAGTCCCTCCAATGGTGAATGCTTTACTTTTTTCACCTTTATCAATTTGTAATATATATTATTAAATCTCAGAGTGGTTTTAATTTGTATTACAGTTAATGTCAATTATTTGTTCTTTTAATCAGTGTATAATTTCCAATGCTTCTTCAAAAAAATCTTTGTTCATGTGCTTTGACAATTTCAATGTAGGGAATCTATTTCTGTGTAAACTAAATTTTGCTTTATGTGTACTATAACACACAAACACATTCACACACATTTACATATATGCATATATAATTATATATCTATACTACAGAGCAATCATATTTATTTTCCATTTCTCTTCTAATATTTTATTCATGTATTTTGTTCATTCAATTTTTTTATAATTTTATATAGTTAAATTAATTATTTGTTTTTATTTATCTCCTGTAATTTTTATTTTGTTAAGTTTTATTTTGTTAAGAGGAAACTGTTAGCTATAATTGTAAAAAAAATTTCTGTTCTTAAACTTTCTAAGTTTTCAGTAGCATGATATTTTTAATATGGGTCACATCTACTTTGAACTTATATTGATGTGTTAGATGTTGGTCTAGATCACATTTCTGCAAAACTGCTCTCCAGTTCCTACAGTTTTCTTTTCATGAGTAACATTTTTCAGTGTTACTTCACATAGTGTGGCAAGTCCTCAAAAAATGTTCTCTCTTCTTACCCAGAGAATAAATAATGAAAACCAATTATTATTTAAGGACTAAAAAATGTGTGTCAGCTTGTGAGTGGGGTGGTGGTTGAAGAACATTTATTTCTAGTACAGAATGTAAATACTATATTTAGACTGTTTAAATGACTATGAAAAAGGAGTATTCAAACAAGTAGAGAGTTGAAATTTTTGTGAAATTAGAAAAAATAGTATAGACATACATTTTAAAAAGAATCTTGTCAGCACCTAGAATAGAACTTTTCAGTAGCATAGTCTTTAAATAATCAGATTTGTATTAGCAACCTATGTAGGTGTGAAATAAGAAAATTGTTTTATTAGTGACTATATTACCTCATGATATAATTTCTTCTCTTTACTTAGCTTGCATTCTCAACCTTGTCCCCTTGTTTATTTATAAATATTTGATCTCATGCATTCTACAAATTGTATTGAATGAAGAATAACATTGTGATAAGATATCTTATGTCTTTCAAATGTGAATTAATATATTTAATATATTAATATATTTTAATGACCATATGACATTACTACATGGAATCCAACATCTGAAGATAATTAAAATCAATTCTAACTAAGATAAATCCTTCTTTATTGGTATTAGTACAAGATACAATTATTGGCAGACATAATTTGAGTTTAATATATTGATTGCTAATATTTTTAATACTCTTACTTCTTTGTGGAGTTTGACATATGTACATCAATTCAAAAGAAAAACATTGAATTTATCTCCTATTTTGTCTGTCTTCAGACCATTATATATATATATATATATATATATATATATATATATATATGTATGTATATGTACATATCTTACCCTGAAAATATTTTAATTAATTGAAAGAGGATGCAAAAACTTATAAATATTTTCTTGCTCTTTATAGTAGTATTCATTGTTTTTCATTCATCTACCTCAGACCACTAATTTGTGAAATATTTTTATATTTCTTAGCATGAAAACAAATTCGTATTATGAGATAAGTTTATTGTTCTGGAATTTATTGCAGCGATTGAACTAGATTATTTTTTCAGGCAAGTTTGTTCATGCATACCCAAAGAAGGTATTTGTGTGAAATTCAACTAGGATATGTGATGATGAATGTAGACTAAAAGTGGAATGAACCAAAGACACCATTGAGTTTCATGCTCTCATTGCATACTTAAAAAATTGACTTCAATTCTTTTCAAAATCAGATACTATTTGAATAATTTTTTATATTAGAAGTTGGTCAACTACTGAGCTAGAAAAAATAGTAATAAAATTCAACCGAAACAACAAAAGATCAAGAATAGAAAGGGGAAATATCAACAAAAAATGTAAAGGTGGCCTAGTGCTACCAGATCTAAAACTATACTATAAAGTGGCAGTCATCAAAACTGCCTGGTACTAGTTAAGAAATAGAGCAATGGATTAGTAGATTAGGAAAGGTTAAAAAGAAACCACAGAAAATGACTACATCAATCTATTTGATAAATCCAAAGAATGAGCTTCTTGGGTAAGTACTCATTTGACAAAATATGTTGGGAAAATTGGAAAAATATATGGCAAAACCTAGGTAAAGACCCATATATTACACCCTATAGCAAAATAAGGTCAAAATGAGTACAGGATTTACACATTAAGGGCAATACCATAGATACATTTATACACCTAGAAATTATTTTTCAGATCTATGGAAAAGGGATAAATTTATTACCAAACATATTTAGACTATATTATAAAATGCAAAATGAATGATTTTGACTATGCTAAATTAAAAAGGTTTTCACTAATAAAATCTGTGCTGCCAAAATTAGAAGGAAAGCAGAAAACTGGGAATCCTCACAACCAGGAACAAGTCTCATTTCTAAAATATATAGAAAATTGCATTAAATATTTAAGGTTACAAATCATTCCCCAATTGATAAATGGTCAAAATTTATGAATATATACTTTTTGAATGAAGAAATTAAAGCTATATAAAATCATATAAAAATGTTCCAAATCATTATTGATTAGAGAAATACAAATTATAACACCTATCAGAGATATCACCTTATACCTATCAGCTTGGCTAACATGAAAAAAAAAAGAAAATCATTAATGTTAGAAAGGTTGTGGGAGGATTGAGACATTGATGCATTGCTGGTGGAGTTGTGATTGTATCTAACCATTCTGGTGAGCAATATGGAACTATGCCCAAAGAGCAATAAAAATGCTCATTCCCTTACACCAAGAAATTCCAATCCTAGGCCTATATCCAGAAGAAATAATAAAAAATAGGAAAAGCCACACATGTTCCAAAATATTCATAGCAGCTCTTTTTTTGTACTGGTAAAGAATTGGAAATTGAGTGGATGCCCATCAATTGGGGAATGGATAAATAAGTTTTGGTACTTGAATACTATGGTATATCATTGTTCTATAAGCCATAAATGGTTGAAATCTAGAGAAGCATGGAATGACTTAAAGGATCTGATGCTGAGCAAAGGGAACAGAAACAAGAGAATAATGTACACATTAAGAACATTGTAAAATGATCCATCTTGATGGATGTAGCTGCTCTCAGTAGTTCAGAGAGCTAGATCAACCCTAGTGGGCCATCTATGTACAATGTTAACCCCATCAAGAGGAAGAAAAATAAAACAAAAGCATAAAAGTCCAACCCTTCAGAATCTGATACTTTTTAAAAATTAATTCTTATATATCTCTTTCCCTTAATCCTAATTCTTCATACTGAAAATGACTAATCTGTAAATATTTTATCAAAAATATATATGTACAAGTGCTAACCTGACTGTTTGCCACTGGGGAGTGGGGTGGGAAGGGAGCATGGAAGGCAATTTTGCAGTTTAAAAATATACATGTGCATATGGAGGAAAAAGTAAATTAAAAAAAAAGTTGGTCACCTATCCAATGACCACCTAGTCTAACCAATGCTGAAAGCTACAATATACCTCATAGACTCTGTTTGATGATCTCTACCTTTTTTTTCTCAGCAGGAACCTATTCCAATTTATAGGCATCTTCCATTGATATCCTTGTTTTTTCCTATATTTTCCATAAAATAGCTTTTGTAAGAGTTGAAGAAGCATTTACATTCACCCATTACTATTGGTATTGATTCTTCCCAGTGTAAATCATTCCTAGGTTCTTCATCCAATATTTATGTGGCATGAGGTCTTCTCCCTTCATCATCTA
The DNA here is from genome assembly GCF_037893015.1 of Macrotis lagotis. Taxonomy (NCBI): domain Eukaryota; kingdom Metazoa; phylum Chordata; class Mammalia; order Peramelemorphia; family Peramelidae; genus Macrotis; species Macrotis lagotis. Next base: position 181,098,263 of record NC_133660.1, on the reverse strand, counting down.
AGTTTCCTTTTTTTGGTTACTCTTTAAGTTATAAATTTCTTCCTAAACCGAGAGACCTCAGTTGAGCAGAACACTCCAGATGCTGATCAAGGAAAGGAATATGTTTTTATTGAGGTCGTTGAATAAAAAAGGAAAAAAATGTCAACAGTACAATACAGAATACAGAGATTTTTGTTGTATTCTGACTACTTCCAAGTTAGTAAGACATTAATGATACTATCTTATAGTCCTCATCTCACCATCAATTCAAATAGAATAGTGAGATACTTTATATGTTTTCAGGATCTCAGTAATACACTGAAGATATATTTCAGATTATCATATAATCACACACAAGCCCACACCCACATGCACATGCACATACACACAGAGACTAATACACAAGTCTGCAGGCAGGGAATATTATAAAGTTAACTGTCTCACACAGGATATTAAGTTCCATTCCTATAGAACTTTATTTTATTGAGTCAATACCAATCAGTCTAAATGTTTATTTCCATCTAATCATCTTGCAAGTGTATTGTTCCTTATAAGCTAGAATAAGCAAGTGAGAGGTTCATATAAAACCCTTACAATTTCCAGAATAAAAAACTAAAAATACATCTGCTACAAATAATGGACTACATCTTGCCATATCCAAAAGAAAACAAATGAACAAACAAAAAAGCATATGATATTAATCCTTATCTGGGACAGGTCTTTTAAGTTTTCTAGATCACAAATTAATTGTTTATAAATGGAGAACTGGATACCCTCTAAAGTATTATGAATCCTTAAATATATTTTTTTGAATTTATTTAGAGTCAAATACCATGCTGTATTCACAGTGATAGAAGATGTGATGCCTGATTTCTAGATACTAAAAATTGGAGTCATTCTATATTAGTGCAGATGTGTATGAAGTATATATAAATCACAGATACCTATAGAAATAATGAAAATAAATCATAAAATGTTAGCATAAGTTGTTTTATGTACAATTAAGTGGATAATGTAAATTATACATTGGAAAAGAAAGTAGTAGATTCCAATGTACAGTTATTCCTTCCATATTGCTGGTATGAGGGAAATGATGCTTCTGCAATCTGGAAAACCCATGTAAAATATTTTTTGGTTCTCCGTTCATACCAGAGAAGAAGTCTGAATTTTTCTCTTTTTCTTTTATACAGTGTTTACAATGTCCTATTATAAATTTGCGTTGGTATAGCCAAGATTACATATGTATTTTATCTATTTCTTAGTTTCTAAACTTTTTTTCCTGTTTCATCTACTGGCCTTTGCATATCATATGCAGTTTCCTCAAAACTACCAAAAAATGCTAACCCATTATATATTAAAACCATGCTGAGGAAAATCACCCTGAGGAAGAGATAACCATATACTTGTAATCTTTTTATTACTACTCTTCTAATTCCCTTAAAAGTTGAGATGAATTTTGTGGTTTCATTTGTCTCAGAAAACTGTTTCTACCAATTAAATCAACATATTACAAATTAGTCTTGAGAAGATTTGAGCAACTAGCTTAACTAGGCTTCATTCATACAATCAGTGTATGTCAGGAAACAGGCCTTGAACTTACTTTTCTGACTTCAAGATATTTTCTATTTTTACAGTCTGCCTCTCTTGTAAGAATTATTGCTCCAAAAGAGTAATATAAATTACCTCATCTCTCTTTGTACATTATTTCAGGTTTGTGCAAGGCAATGGGGTTAAGTGGCTTGCCTAAGGCCACACATCTAGGTAATTATTAATTGTCTCAAGCCAAATTTGAAGTCAGGTACTACTGACTCCAGGGCTGGTGCTCCATCCACTAGATGCCCCTGTCCATTGATTTTTTTATCCATTGCTCATTACTACTCATTTTTATTGGGATCAACCACTTTTATGTGCTAATGAAAATGATAACTGAATTTCATTATGAGTCAAATATATAGTCTGTACCATAGTAAGAGGAAAAAACACAATTGCCATGCAACAAACTTTTTTTGTAATATGCCTAGAAGGTAAAGAATCACTTTTTAAAATGTTTTTATTTAGAATATTCAATGTTTTTTCTTAAATTTTGTTTCAGCTTCTCCCTTTTGTTTTGGTTTATTTATTTTATATTATTACAATAATCTTGTTATGAGAGTAAACATAAACCCCCCTCCCTCCCAAGAAGATGAAAAACTTCAAGAGTAGTGAGAGAGAAAATAATGTACTTCAGACTGTGTTTGTATTCCAATGGTTCTGTTTCTGGGATGAGTTGCCTTCTTTATCATAATTCTACTAAAGAAGTTACTTCATTATTTTTCCCACAGTTGCTATTAGTATCTGAATTACCCTCCACTCTCATTTTACTCTCTCTCTCTCTCTCTCTCTCTCTCTCTCTCTCTCTCTCCTTTCACTCTGTCCCTGTTCAAAAGTGTTGTATCTGAGCACCTCTCCACCCTCTCCCACAATCTTCCCTCTCTTCTATCAGCTATAAGCCCCCCCCCCCATTTCCCCTTATCCTATCCCTTTCTTCTCATTTTTCTCTAGGGTAAGATAGGTTTCTCTACCCTATTATGTGTGTATGCTATATCCTTGCTGAGCCTTTTATGATGAGAATGAAAGCTCACTCATTCTCTCTCACATTCCCCCATTGTACTCCATTGAAAAAGTTTTTCTTGACTCTTATGTGAAATATCTTAGCCCCTTTTCCAGCTCCTTTCTCTTCCTCCCAGTACTTTCCTTTACCACCCATTGATTCCATCTTTTTTTACTATATTATACCATCATATTCAGCTCTTTCCTATGCCTTGTCGAAAATTAGATAGACAGACAGATAGATAGATAGATAGATAGTCTGTAATATGCGACTTTCAACTGCTCTTATGATTGAGAAAGTTCATATGAGTTATCAGTATCTCCTTCCCATGCAGGAATACAAGAAGTTCAACATCATTAAGTTCCTCATAGTTAGTCCTTCTCATCCACCCTCTATGGTTCCCCTTGAGTCCTGTACTTGGAGATCAAACTTTCTGTTCAGCTCTGGTTTTTTCAATAAGAAAGTCTGAAAGTCCCCTGTTTCATTGAAAGTCCATCTTTTCCCCCAAAAGAGAATGTTCAGGTTTCCTGGGTAGTTGATTCTTGGTTGTAAACCAAGATCAAAATTTTGCCTTCTGGAATATCATATTCCAAGCCCCATAAGCCCTTAATATAGATGTTGCCTGATCTTTTGTAATCCTGACTATAGAACTACAGTAATTGAATTTGTTTCTGGCAGCTTTTAGTATTATCCCTTTGATTTGGGAGTTTGGGAATTTGGCCATAACATTCCTGGAAGTTTCTCTTTTGGGATCTCTTTCAGGAGGTAACAGGTAAATTCCCTTAATTTCTATTTCACCCTCTGCTTCTAAGGATTTCAGGGAAATTTTGCTGTATTATTTCTTGACAAATGAAGTCTAGGCACTTTTCCTAGTTGTGACATTTGGGCAGTCCAATAATTTTGAATTATCTATAATGAATCTATTTTCAAGTTTGGTTGTTTTTCCAGTGAGATATTTCACATTTTCTTCTAATCTGGGGCTTTTTGGGGATAGTTTTGTTTCCTCCTGATTTCTTGCAAAGTCATCAGCTTCCTTTAGTTCCATTCTGCATTTGAAGGAGTTATTTTCTTTGGTAAAAATTTTTATCTTCTTTTCCAGCTGGCCAGTTCTGTTTTTTTTTTAAGGCATTCTTTTCATTTGCTTTTTGTGTTGCTTTTTCCATTTGAACTAAACTGTTTTTTTACATATTATTTTCTTCAGTATTTTTTGTATTTCTTTCACCAAGCTTTTGATTTGGTTTTCGTGATTTATCTGCATCACTCTCATTTCTCCTCCCAATTTTTCCTCTAACTCCCTTAATTATTTTTCAAAGTCTTTTTTGAACTAATCCATAGCCTGAGCCCATTTTTATTTCTCTTGGAGGTTTTGGGTATAGAACCTTTGATTTTGTCATCTTCTGAATCTTCTATGGGACCAAAGTAATTTACTATGATCAGAGTCTTTTTTTTCTTTTGTTTGCTTATTTCCTCAGCCTATGGCTGATTTACCACACTTACCAAGGCTTTGGGGATTTTTTGGAACACTCCACTATATATCGGAAAACAGACTTTTTTAGTTTGTTTATTACTAGGACCTTAATTCCTCCAACGTCTTATGAAAGGTTCTGACTGCTTTCTTGCCTATGCTTTGATATGTGGAAGACCCCAAGCCCTCCCCTCTGCCCTGGGATTGTAAGGATGATCCCTGCTCAGCTATAGTAGTATGGAAGCCCAAACTACAACATGGATCTGCTGTTTGCCTACACTCTCTCCAAGGAGAGAGAGAGAAAGAGAGAGAGAGAGAGAGAGAGAGAGAGATTTCTGCAGTCTTTCCTGACCCCTCTACCTCTACCATCTGTTGGATGCACTCTAGATGTACAGGTGGCTTCCCTCTATTCCAGCTGCAGGTTCTCACCATAGGGCTGCACTGATGGTAGTGCTTGCTCTGTAACCACTCTGGTGTGTCAGAATTCTACCATCCACTCCGTCAAGCTGTCCCTGTTGATCCCTGGACTGTTGCACTGAGACTGTGGTTTTTTTCCCACCCCCCAGTACTGGTGAAACAGACATTTTCCACCGAACTTCTAAGTTATCTTGGACTGGAAAATTGTATTACCCAGTCTTTCTGTGGGTTCTGCCCCTCTAAATTTTGGCTAGAGTCATAATTTGAAGGCTTTTGGAGTTTTTTTGGGAATTCTTGCCTTCATACTGCCATCTTGGCTCTGTCCCTAAGAATCACCTTCAGAGAACCCATTCAAAGTCGGGGAATATGATAATTCTATTGGGTCTGATAAGATTTTCATATCAGAAAACAGGTTTTTTTAGTTTGTTTGGTTACTTCAAAGATAGGATCACACACACATTTTGAAAAAAGCAAATAAAAAGTATGCCTGTCCTTTGCCAAATGAAAATAATTGACTTCATAATTCTTTAAGGTTTGGAGACATAAAGGAAACAAATATAATATGCATTCACAATTGTCAAAACACATCAAACTTTGAAAGAACCAGCCAACATCATTAGTGCTAGAGATATACATCTCTTCAAAAAATAGAGAGAGAAGTGTTAATTTTGGGCCATAGCTCTATCTCAGTCAGAGATGTTTCATCACTTTTCCACATTCTATCATATGCCTCCAGTCTTCAAATTTGCAGAGAGATGAATAAAGAATGCTCTAAACTATTTGTATTTCCCTATTTTGGGTTTACAGGAGAGAAATATCACAAAAGGCATGATTCAGTAGCATAAGTTCATCTCATTGGAGCAAGGGGAAAAATGGATTAAAACTTAGTTGGGAGAGGTATGCTCTCATATGCTAATATGCTCTCCTCAAGCTGTAAATACTTGTGCACTAAGGCATCTTCTTGTCCTGGGACTGTGACTCAGAATTATTCATGAGCAACACAACAGAGTTCTGCACCAGTGTCAGCAAGGGTTCTCTGTAGTTTCTTTCCAATCTCCTTACTATCTGAGGGCTGAAACTTCAGGAACTCAGTTCCTGTTGGCTTGCCAGCATGATTTTTGCTTACCTTCACTCTACTTTCAGGCCTATGAGAAAGACTTCTCATAGACTAAAGTTCTAAAGTTTCTTGGACTAGAAAATGGTTTCACTACTACCTTTTTTTTGTAATTTTTCCACTTAAGAATTTATTCTGAGGTACTATTTTTAAGGGTGTTTGGAGAATATGGTAGAGAGAAGTTGCCTGAACTTTTCCTGTCTTCCTATGGAAAAAATACTAAATTAAATCTCTGAATGGATTGTAGAGTGACAGAACCCACAAAAAGATGGAGTGAAACAATTTTCCAGTTTACGGATTAGGGGTGGCTAGGTGGCGCAGTGGATAAAGCACCTGCCCTGGAGTCAGGAGTATGGGTTCAAATCCGGTCTCAGACTAATAATTACCTCACTGTGCAACCTTGGGCAAGCCACTTAACCCCATTGCCTTGCAAAAAACAAACAAAAAAAAAAGTAAAATAGGTTATACATGCATAAACATGCTAAACATATATATATATATATGTATACATATAGTATTTTGAAAGAAGAATGAAATCAAAATGGGGGAAAACATTAGAGAGAAAAAATAATACATAAGAGAATTTTAATAATTGAAGATAGTAATCTTTAGTTTGCATCTTAACTTCATAAGTCCTTCACCAGATATGGATGCTTTGTTTTTTTTCCATCAGAAGTTTATTTTAGAATTCTCTTTTGATTTTATATATATATATATATATATATATATATATATATATATATATATAGAGAGAGAGAGAGAGAGAGAGAGAGAGAGAGAGAGAATATAATAAATGAGAGTGGAGGGTAATACAGATAATAATAGCAACTGTGGGAAAAATAATGAAGTAACTTCTTTGGTAGAATTATGATAAAGAAGGCAACTCATCCCAGAAACAGAGCCATTGGAATATGAACACAGTCTGAAGTACATTATTTTTTCTCTCATTACTCTTGAAGTTTTTCATCTTCTTGGGAGGGAGGGGGGTTTATGTTTACTCTCATAACAAGATTATTTTAATAATATAAAATAAATGAACCAAAACAAGAGGGAGAAGCTGAAACAAAATTTAAAAAAACATTGAATATTCTAAATAAACACATTTAAAAAAGTGATTCTTTACCTTCTAGGCATATTACAAAAAAGTTTGTTGCATGGCAATTGTATTCTTTCCTCTTACTATGGTACAGACTATATATTTGACTGATAATGAAATTCAGTTATCATTTTCATTAGCACATAAAAGTGGTTGATTATTATACTGCTGACATGAAAAACTTCATCATAGTTGATCATCATCGATGTTGTTAGCTTGTACAATGCTATTCTGATTCTGCTCACATCATTCAGCATCAGTTCTTGCATTATTCCATGCTATTTTGAAGTCCCATCTTACATGATCTCTTATAGAATAATAGTGTTCCCCATCACATTCATATAGCATGTTTTATTCAGACATTCCCCAATTGATGGACAGACTCTTAATTTCCAATTTTTTGACACAACAAAAGATCTGCTATAAATATTTTTTTACATGTGGGTTTTTTCTCTTTGTTCAATTTCTTTTTTCTGAGATAAGGTTATTTAAATATTTATTTTTCTCTTCCTTTAACCTAGATAGTTTATATTTTTGACATATTTTACTTATATTAAACTGAGAAGAAGTAGTATGCATTGTATAGAAAAAGAACTCTATTCAAGATCTTCATCAATCACATACTGGACAAATGACAATGAATAAGTAATTTTAAATTCTGAGTGACTTCTCACATTGTCACATCATACCCATGTCCTCTGTACATACAGATCTTTTATCTTCCCTAATAATGATAAAGATTTTAGTAGTTCCATTTATCATTTTCCCATATGGAAATGTAAAACTTTGCTATAAAGGAGACAGAGCCAAGATAGCAGAGTAAAGGCAATGTCTCACCTCAGTTCTCTCAAATTCGTTCCAAACAACATAAAAAATATCTCCTCAGAATCTAAAGTGAAAGAACCATAAAAAAGTAAGGGTGAAATAGCTTTTTCAATCTATTAAATCTTAGAAATTAATCAGGAAAGGTTTTTTTCACTCTTCCACAAGGGTGAATGAAAGAAGTTCAATACAAAAAAGACTGACAAATATGCAGGAAGACTGGGAAGTATGTGTGTTAGCAGTGGTAACTTTCCTCTAGAGGTCTCATTCCAGAGACAGTAAGAGGACTGGAGATTATAGGAAAATCAGAAGGAGATTATAGGAAATCTTTGCTGGCACTGGCTATGGAACTCTTTTGTGTTGCCCATGTACAGTTCTGGGTCACATTGCCAAGGTGAAAAGATGTACTAGTATACCAATCTTTGACATACCAGGAGAGCAAACATGCTTCTCATGGTTCCACAATGCAAAAGAGTGCTTTTGATCACTCAAAGATAAGAGCACAGGCTAGGAAAGCAGTGAATACAACTCTATTTAAATTCATACCACCTTGCAAGAACTGAAAACTTACAGACATTTAGAACTACCTCCAAAAACAATAGAGTGAAAAACTTGAAGCTTGAAACAATATCTTCTTCACATTAGGGACATAATACAGCATTAATCTAAAGCTATAAGTAAAGAAACAGGCTGAGCAAAATGGCCAAATAGCATCAACAAAAACAAGAACTTTGAAGGTTGAAATAGAGAAATGATCCAAGTGAATAGCAGTTGAACATAGGTCATTTGGTCCTGAAAGATAAGTGAGCATAATTCTGAAGGTACAGTTACCATCTGATTGAAAGGGAGTCTGGTTCAGCTCTTCAAAGCCAAAGTGGCAGATACTGATGCCACAAAGTATTCAATGAGGTAAAGTAACCAATTCCAGAGAAGCTGGAGATGGAGGGAGAGGAAAGAGAGTTCTCTTTTCTTTGTGAAGGGCAGGATGACCCTCAAAGGGGTTCCCCCAAGAGAATGAAGACCCCACTTGGGAAAAATGGGAAGCATTGAGGTTCTGATGATGTTCAGTGAGCTTGAACTCTGGAAAGTGTACAAACAGAATAGAAGAGCATAGACCTGAGTGGTAAAATAAAATTGTCCTATGTTAAAATCCATTGCCAATAGTATCATAGTAATGAGTAGTTTAAATTTGGAAACTGGGAGGAAAGATAACATTGATGATTAATCTATTGAGGGACACGTTAGACTATATTGGGTTTTCATATTTTTTCACCAGATATTGCATGCTGGTGCTTGCCTGGCAGTGGGGGTGCCCTGTAGTGCCTTGATGATAAGGAAGAAAAACCAAGGAAAGTGAGAAGAAAGAACAATTGAGTGATCGACTAGGATATATCAGGTTACCACCACAGTCTGTCACTAAATAACACATGTTGGTGCTCGCCTTGTGCTTATGGTGGCACTTTGATGATGTGGGAAGAAAAGAAATTCAAGGCCAAGAGACTACCACAGCAATCAGACCATGACCATTGTTTTCTATCAATCTGATCATGGGGTGGAATAGTTCTGTAATTATTGGCTGGTGAGAAGGATGCTTTGCATAGCATATCCTCCACTATAATAAACTTATCAATGCACTGATAACTTGGTTGGTTGTCTTGGTCCTCTTCAATGCCAAAGGACAGAGATGAAATATATACTGAAGGAGATGATGGTCAGAAGTTGCATCCTTTTGAAGAAGAACAGAAAGAAAGGAATGAAAAAAAAAAGAATTTGTATAAACAGGGAAGAAAAGGGTACAAAATGCAGTGAGTGTGTTTTAGAGCCTTCATTTTTTCACATAGAAAACTTTATCAGATTTATAGAAAATATGCCATTCCCCAGTTGTTAAATGTTCAAAGGCTCTAAATCGTAGTTTTCCAAAGAAGAAATGAAAGCTGTGTATAGTTAAATCACTATTATTAGAGAAATCTAAGGTCCTTGAACTCATCAAAAAGAAAGTTATTTTGGTCATATACACTGTCTCTTGTGTATTTAATCTATTCTAGTTATTCAACACTCTATTTCTTAACCAATAATAGTTTTCATATTTATCATTTGATAATATAGCTTGTGATCAGTTATTGCCAGGCCACCTTCCTTTTCATTTTTGGAAATTCCTTTGACATTGCTGAACTTTTGTTCTTCTAGGTCAATTTTTTGTCTTTTTTTCTAAAATAAATTTTGTCAATTTCTTGGGTTTTTCACTGATTAAGTAAATTAACATTGATAGAATTGTGATTTTATTATATTGTCTCAGCCCTACAATGAGTAATTGAAAGTTTTTTTAAAAGTTTAAATTTGATTTTATTTGTGTGAAGCGGTTCATAAATGTATTTATATAGTTCTTGGGTATGTCTTGATAGGTAGACTTCCAAGTAATTGATGTTGTCTACAATTATTTTAAATAGAATTTTTTTTCTATTTTTTGCTACTAGACTTTATTGGTAATATAAATAGAAATGCTAATGATTTATATTTGATTATTTTATATTCTATTGCTTTTCTAAAATAAATAATTATTTCAAGTAGTTTTTGTAAAGTTGATTGCCTAGGATTGTCTTTTTAGTACCATATCTTCTACAATGAGTAATAGTTTTTGATTTCGTATTGCCTATTCTATTTCCTTCAATTTCTTTTAATTCTCTTTTGCTATAATTATTATTTCTAGTACAATATAAAATAATAGTCATGATATTGGGCATTTTTGTTTCATATCTGACTTATTAAGAAGATTTCTAATTTATCCCCAATATAGATAATGTTAGCTTGTGTTACTAGGTAGGTCTTACATATCATTTTATTCAAATGTTCTCTAGGGTTTTTGATAGGAATGGGTGTTGTAATTTGTCAAAAGCTTTTTCAGCAACTATTTAGATAATCCCATGATGTTTTCTTTTGTTATTAAAATAGCCAATTATGCTGATAGTTTTCCTAATGTTGAAACAACCCAGAATTCCTAATATAATTCCCCTTCTGGCATAGTGTATTTTTTGATATATTGCTATATTATAGTATTTTTATCATATAAATCTTTTCTAATTCTGTTCATTTTGATCTTTGTTGGCTCATCTAAGACTTCCCAGGTTTTTCTGAAACCTTCTTAATACCTTACATCACAATAGCATTCTATCACATTTATATATCTTAATTTATTCATCCATTCCATAATTTATGGGTACTCTCTCAGATTTTCACTATTTGCCATCTCAAAACATGCCATAAATATGAGTACACTTCCTTAGAATTTATTTTTTTCCAGTAATAACATCTTTTAATCTTCTCTCCCTCTAATTTCCATATTTCTTCCCTTTCCTTTTTCACTGGTAGTTTAAATATAATTCTGCACATGAAGTTATTTCCTTTAAAATGGTCACATCATGGCATCACCTTTCTGATATCATGATCCTCATAAAGAATGAAGAATAAACATCACAACAATCAAGTGAGTGTGAAATAAAAGGGTCAGCTATTCCTCTTGACTATACTCCTCCTTGTCTGTGTAGATGTCTTCCTGAATACCCTCATGTTGTAAGATTATAATATTTAACTTTCCTTTCCTTTACTGCCAAAAATATTTCTTTTCCCTTTTCACTGCAGTCTCCTCTTAAATCAGGAAGATAGAACCTCTTCAAGACCTTGTCTATTTAGATTCCCTCTATGATCCATGAGGAAGATTGATTTCAGGAAGGACAGATCAATCTAACCATACTAGAAGGTAATAACTTCATATTTGTTTAGTCATTTTTCATTGATCATTGTCTGATTTTTTTCCTCTTCATGCTTATGTTTGAACGTTTGATGCTGTCATGATCTTTTCATCAAGAAAGTTTCCTGATACACTTCCTGTATGTTATTGAAAGTCCATACTTTCCCCTCTAGCATATATTCCATTTTGTTGGTTTTTATGTTGACTGGAAGTCTATCTTCTGGAATACTGAGTTCTAAGTTCTATGCTCCTTTACAGTGGTGGCTGATAAATCATATGTAATTCTGACTGTGCAAACTTGGTACTTGAATTCTTTCTGACTCCTTGCAGTATTTTTCTTTAAATGGGAAACATTGGATTCTGTTTATATATTCTTTGGAGTTTTCAATTAGGGTTTGCTTCTGGAGGAGATTAATGGATCTTTTCTATTTCCTCTTTGACTTCAGATACAAAGAGATGTGGACAACTTCAGGATTCTTTAACATATAATGTTAAGGATCTTATCTTTGGTTATAACATTCAGTTAGTCAAATGATTTTTTGCTCTTCCATCTGCTTTCTGTCAGTTATTTTTATTATTAGATACCTTAGATTGTCTTCTACATTTTCAGTTTTCTTGTTCTGTTTTAACATTTTTCTTGCTTTGTGGAGGCATTGACCTCTATTCTAGTTTTTTTAGGGACTTTGGGGGGGTTATTTTTTGGCTTGGGCAATGTTTTCTAACTCTTATGCCAGTATTTTAAATCTCTTTCTAGTTTATTTTTCCATAGTTCTCATTTCTTTTCCATTTTTCTCTCTCATGTTTTAATTCCATTTATTTTTTATTTCAATTTTTTCAATTATACTTAAGGAAGATTTATTTTTTACATGTTATGAAAAGTTTTCTTTAAAATTAATCCATATGGGGGCTTCTAGGTGGAGCAGTGGATAGAGCACCGGCCCTGGAGTCAGGAGTACCTGAGTTCAAATCCAGCCTCAGACACTTAATAATTGCCTATCTGTGTGGCCTTGGGCAAGGCACTTAACCCCACTGCCTTGCCAAAAAACCTAAAAAAATTAAAAAATAAAATTCATACATATGCCTAACATTCATTCATATTTCTAATTTAAAAATTTTCCATCCACCCTCCTTTCTCACCCCCCCCCCTTCCCTCAGAAGCTGACAGTAAGGTTAATGTTGTACATTTATGTTAAGCATATTTACAGGTTAGTCATTTTTGGCATGAGAGATTAGGATTAAGGTAAAGAAAGTTCAAGATACATTTTTAAAAAATGCATGCTGTGTTCCTCAGATTCTGGAAGGTTTTGTTGTTTTTTCTTTTGTTTCATTTTGGTTTTCTTCTCTGGATGGGGATTGCATTGTTCATAACCGGTCTAATAGGGTTGACCTAGCTCTCTGAAATGCTGAGAGCAACTCCACCCATAAAGGTTGATCATCTCAGTGTACAGAATCCAACTCATTATCACATGATATTATTCATTCCATGCTTCTTTAGACTATGATCATTTATGGTCCCTTATAGCACAATAGTATTCCATAATATTCATATATTATACCTTCCTCAATTGATGAGATCCCCTCAATTTCCATTTCTTTTCCAATACAGAAAGAGCTGCTATGAATATTTTGGAACATGTGGGGATTTTCCCATTTTTATAATTTCTTCTAGGTAGAGACCTAGAATTGGAATTGCTGGGTCAAAGGGAATGCTCTTTGGGCACAGTTTCATATCATTCTCCAGGGCTGGATCATTTCCAATTCCACCAGTAATGCCTTAATATCCTAACCTTCCCAAAACCTCTCCAAGATTGATTGTTTTCTTTTTCTGTCATTTTAGATAATCTGATAAGTATAAGGTGATAACTCAGAGTTGTTTTAATTTGCATTTCTCTAATCAATAATGATTTAGAGTATCTTTTCATATGATTATATATAGCTTTTATTTCTTCATTTGAAAATTGTCTATTCATATGTCTATTCATATCCTTTGGCTGTTTATTGATGGGGGAATGATTGAAACCTTATAAATTTGATACAGTGCTCTATATGTTTTAGAAAAGAAACTTTTATCATTACTCCCAATTGTGATTATTTCCCAGCCTTCTGCTTTCCTTCTAATTTTATTATTGATTTTATTAGAGCAAAATTTTTAATTTAATATAGTCAAAATCATTCATTTTGTTTTTTATATTGTAATCTGTCCCCTTTCCATAGATCAGATAGATGGGTATTTCTTGGTCTATTAGTTTGTCTATGTCTAAATCCTGTACCCATTTTGGTTTAAGGTGTGAGATATGGGTTAAGGATAGATTTCAGTTAACTTTGGTAACACTTTCTACAACTAACCTATCTCTCACCCACCCAAAGAAAGGAAGTAATCTGATATATGGTAAGCATGAATACTTATGTTACACAACTTTCCATATAAGTCACACTAAGAAAGAAGAATCAGAATGAAAAGGGGAAGAAACAAGGAGAAATAAGCAAAAACCAAATTTTAAAAAAGTTAATATAATATGCTTTCATTTACATTCAGATTCCATAATCTTTTCTCTGGATGTGGATGGCATTTTCCACCAAAGGTTTTTTTTTTTTTTAAATTGTCTTTCATTGCCGTATTGCTAAGAGTCTATGATAGTTGATCATTTCAAAATGTTGTTATTAATATGTAAAATGTTCTTCTGATTCTACTCATTTCACTCAGCATTAGTTCATGCATTTTCATGTTTTTCTAAGATCTGCCTGCTCATCATTTCTTATAGTGCAATAATATTGCATTATTTTCACATACTACAAATTTTTCAGCCATTTTCCAATTGATGGACATCTGTTCAGTCTTTAATTCTTTGCCACTATAAAAATATATATATGGATCTTTTGGATCTTTTTTACCTTTTTCATGATCTCTTTGGGAGTCAGACCTAAGTGATACTGCTGTATAAAAGGGCATGCACAGTTTTATTGTCCTTTGGTCAAATTGCTCTCTGTAATGATTGGATGAATTCACAATTCCACCAAAAATGTTTTAGTCTTTCACTCCAAAATTTATTATGTCCCTTTTCTGTCATGTTAGCCAATATTATAGGTATGATATGATACCTCAGAATTATTTTATTTTCAATATTTCTAAGTAGTGACAGGGCATTTTATATGACTTTAAGTTACTTTAATTTCTTCATCTGAATCTGTTCATGTTCTTTGACCATTGATCAATTGAGAAATATTTTGAATTCTTATAAATTTGAATCAGACCTCTATATATATATATTAGAGATGAGGTCTTTTTTCAGAAACACTGATTGTAAAATTTATTTCTTGGGTTTCTGTTTTCCTTCTAATTTGGGTTGTATTGGTTGTATTTGTGCAGACACTTTGCAATATAATGAAATTAGAATAATCCATTTTGTATTTCTTTGGTCATTAATTCTCTTTCTTTCCATAAATCTGACAGGTGAATGAAGTCTTGCTCTTCTAACTGGCTCATGGTATTGCCATTTATGTCTATATTGTGAATACATTTTGACCTTATCTTTGTATAGGGTGTGAGATCTTTTTCTATTTTGCATTTTGCCATACTATTTTCCATTACTCACTACAGTTTATGAAAATAGTGGGTTTATCAAAAAGTAGATTAATATGAGTATATGCTACTGAATCTTTTGAATCAAATTCCACTGATTTACTTCTATATTTCTTATCCAATACCCAATAGTTCTAATAACTGTCACTTTATAATATAGTTTTAGATCCAGTAGAGTCAGACCACTTTCCTTTGCATTCCCCTCCATTAATTCCCTTGAGATACTTGATCTTTTTTCATCTAGATGAACTTTATTATGCTTTCCAGTTCTATAAAACATTTTTGGAAGTTTGATAGGTATGGAACTAAATACATAGATTAATTTAGTCAAAATTCATTCAGCCTACTCATGGGCAATTGTTATTTTTTCCAGTGGTTGAGATCTGATTTTTAATTATACTTTTTAAATTTTAATTATATTTAATTTTTAATTAATATTTAATTTTAATTATACTTATATAAGTAACTGGTTTGCCTTGACACACAGACTCTCAAGTATTTCATGTTGTCTAAAGTTACATTAAATGCAATTTTTCTTTCTGTCTCTTGCTGTTGGGTTTTGTGGGTAATGTAAAGAGGTGCCTTATATTGACTTATATTGGTTTATTATAGATTTTTCAACTCTGTTAAAATTGTTTCAAAAAGTTTTGGGGGGCATTCTCTAGAATTCTCTAAATATGCCATCCTATAATCTGCAAAAAATGATAGTTCCTCATTGTCTATTCAAATTCTTTCAATTTCTTTCTCTTCTTTTATTGCAAAAACAAATACTTCTGATATAATATTGAAAATAGTCTTTGTAATAGGCATCCTTGTTTGACCCTGATCTTATTTGAAATGATGTTAGTTATCCCCATTACATATAATTTTTGTTAATTATTTTTAGATAGATACTAAGAAAAAAACCCTTTATTTCAAAGTTTTTTCATGTTTTTAAATATGAAAAAGTACTGCATTTTGTCAAAACTTTTTCTGCATCTATTGAACTTATTATTTCTAATATCTTTTTCTTGATATGATGAAATATACTGATTGTTTTCCTAACACTGAACCATCTCTACATACCTTTTATAAATCTTATCTAATCATAGTGTATTATCATTGTGATAGCTTTTTGTTAATCTGTTTTCAATATTTTATTCAAAATTTTCATATCCATGTTAGTAAGAAAATGGTCTATAATTTTCTTTCTGTTTTTGTCTCTTCTTGGTTAAGATATGAGTACCATGTTTGTTTCAGAAAAAGAACTTAGGATAGAGCACTGGTGTCAGTAGCACCTGAGTTTAAATCCATCCTCAGACATTTAATAATTACTTAGCTGTGTGGCCTTTGGTAAGCCATTTAACTCGATTTGCCTTGGAATAACCTAAAGAAAAAAAGTAACTTAGTAGGACTTTTTTTGTTCTATGTTTCAAACAGTCAATATATTCTTTAAGAGTTTGGTGAAATTCATTACTGAATCCATTTGGCCTTGGAGATACTTTCTTAGGGAGTTCATAGATGGCCTCTTCAAATGTTTTTTTTTTTCTGAAATCATATTATTTAAATATATTATATCCTTTTCTATTAATCTGAATAATTTTTTTTATTTTTGCAAATATTCTTCTATTTTACTTATTTTGTCAGATTTATTGGCAAAATAGCCCTGAATTGTTAAACTTAATTTACTCATCATTATTGGTGAATTCACCTTTTTAAAATTTTGATAATAGTAATTTGTTTTTAATCTTTTTTAATCAAATTAACCGGAGGTTTAACTATTTAATTGATTTTTCAAAAAATTATTTATTGGATCAATAGTTTTCTCATTTTTAATTTTATTAATTTCTCCTATGATTTTCATAATTTCTAATTTAGTATTTAATTGGAGATTTTTAATTTGTCCCCTCCACCCCAATTTTTTAATTTGCATTCCCAATTCATTGATTTCCACTTTCTAATTTATTTATGCAAGCATATAGAGATATAAAATTTCTTCTAATAACTGCTTTGGTTGCATCCCACAAGTTTTGGTAAGATATCTCATCATTGCCATTGTCTTGGATGAAATTGTTGATTCTTCTTTGCTTTGTTGTTTGAGCTACACATCTTTAAAATTAGGTTTAGTTCCTAATTAATTTTTAATTTATCTTTCCATGGCCCTTTATAATATGGAATTTTATTACCTCATGCTCTAAAAGAATGCATTGAAATTTTCTGCTTTTCTGAATTTGATTGTGAGGTTTTTAATGCTCTAATGCATGATCAATTTTTGTATAGATGCCATGTACCACAGAGAAGAAATGTACCACCTTTGTATTTCCATTCAATTATCTCCAGCAATCTGTTCTAACTTTTCTAACATTCAATTCTCCACTTCTATTCCCTCTTTTTTATTTTGTGGTTTGATTTATTTAATTCTGTTAGAGGGTTATTTAGGTCCCCCACTAATATAGTTTTGATGTCTATGTCTTTTGTAACTCATTTAAATTCCCTTTTACTAATATTGATGCTATGTCATTTGGTCCATATGATTAATACTCCTGTTACTTTATTGTGTATGATACCTTTTTATGAAGCTGAAGCTTGCTTCCTTATCTTTTTAAATTAGATTTATTTTTGCTTTTTCTTTGTCTAGGTATTTCTATCCTGGCATTTTTTCCTTTAGCTGAGTCATAATATATTACACCCTCAGCATTTAACTTTTACCCTGTATGAAACTCTCAGCTTCAAATATGTTTCTCTTAAACAACATACTGTGAGATTCTAGCTTTTTAATTCATTCTGCTATCATCTTTCATTTTATGGGAGAGTTCATAACATTACATCCACAATTATGGTTGCTAACTATTTCCCTTCATCCTATTTTTCTCCCTTTATACTTTTTTCCTATCCTTTCAAACTCTCTTTCCACACTAATCTTTTGATATCATCACCTCAATCAGCCCCCATTTCTATTAGTTTCTTACATCTTCTTTACTCTTTTCCCTCCTACATCTACCCTCCTTTCTATAAACGCTTCCTTCCTCTTTCTTTCCCCTTTCTCCTTTCCTCTGTCACTTCTCTGTATTGTAGTATAAATTTCTATACCCAAATGGTAACGTATGCTATTCCCTCAATGTGACTAATTTGTTGAAAGTAAGATTTACTCAATTAGGACAAACTTCTTTCTTTCCCTCAATAATAAGTCCCTTTGTACTTCTTCATGTGACATGATTTATCCTTTTCAGAAAGCCTCCCCCTTCGTCTCCCATGTATAATACTTTTTTTAATACCTTAATGATTTTATACCTTTGTTATACCCATGCCTTTGGGCTAAATATGCTTCTTTCACCTGTCCTAATAGAAAGACAATTCTCAAAAGTTATAAGTATTATACTCCTGTGTAGGTATGTAAAACAATTTAGTCTTATTGATTAGCATTTTTTCTTTCCATGTACACATCTTGAGTCATATTTGAAGGTCAAATTTTCTCTTCAATTTTGTTTTTTAAATCACATAAATTTAAAAGTCCCTTATGTATTTTAATGTTCAACTTTTCTCCTGAAAGAATATGCTGAATTTTTCAGGGAGGGTTGATTCTTGGAACTATTGAATTAGTTGCCCTCCAGAATATCATTACTCTGATTCTTTCGTGCTGAAGCTGCTAAGTCCTACATAATTCTGACTATGTATCCTTGGTAGTTAGATTGTTTTTGGCTTCTTGTACTATGCCTTTATTTGATAATTCTGAGATTTGACTACAGTATTCTCAGAAGCTTTTATTTTGGGATCTCTTTTTGAAGGTTATCAACAGATTTGTCAAGGATTATTTTACTTTTTTGTTCTAATATATTAGGACAGTTTTTCTTATTAATTTCCTGAAAGATATTTCCAAGCTTCTTTCTTTATCATGGATTTTAGATAGATCAATACTTCATAAATTATTTGTAATAGATTTAATTTCCAGGCAAGCATATTTCCTAAGAAGTACTTTACTTTTATTCTATTTTCATAGAGGGTTTTTTTTTGGTTTTATTTGATACATTCTTAATGTCCCACAGAGTCATTAATTTCCTCCTGATTCTAAGTTTTAGGGATTATTTTTCTTTAGATAGTTTTTATATTTCTTTTTTGCACCTGAAAGATTTTATTTTTAAAAGAGTTGCTTTCCTTTTCCATTTGATCGGTTCTACTTTTAAAGATATTGTTTTCTTCAGTCAATCTTTGTATTTGCTTTTCCAATTTTTCATAATTATATAGCATGACTCTCATTTCTTTTCCCAATATCTTCTTTCTTTCTTATTTGCTTTTTAAGATTCTTTTTGAACTATTCCAAAAAAGAATTTTTGGATTTGAAACCAATTTATGGTCCCCTGTGAGATTCCACATGTAGGCATTTTGTCACTCTTTTCCTCTTCTGAGATGCTTTTTTGATCTTTCCGGTAATCATAGTTGCTTTCTATAGTTAGGGCTCTTTGTGTTGTTGTTGCTGCTGCTATTGCTGTGTTCATATTAAAAGCTGACCTCTAGGTTAGAGGGGAAACAGTACCAAGTTTTTGGGCTGGAGCCTAGGGGGTCTGGTCTCCAGGTTTCCACACTAGGGTCTCAGGTTCTTTTGCTTTGCTACCTGTGATAGAGTAGCCTCACCCAGTCCCATTTATTGGACCTTCATTCTGGGATTCATAGTGTGCCTTCCACCATTGGTATGAGGACTTTACTTCTAATCTGCTGTACCACTGGCCTATTGAGCCAGGATTGAGTTGTTTTACTGGACTACACTGTATTTAAAAGCTACCTACAGACTTCCCAGTTCCCCTGACTATACTGGACTGAAATTTCTTTTTACTCTTGGACAGACAGACCTTGTGAGACAGACCTTTCCTGAAGTCCCTCCAAGATATCTGGAACTGAAAAGTTATTTCACTCTCTTTGTATGGATTCTATTGCTGCTTTAGAGGCTGCTAGAGGTGTCATTGAAAATTATTTCAGGGGGGAACAGGGAAAAACTCCAGGACCTTCTTAGTTTCTCTCCAACATCTTGGCTCCACCTAGTTAGTTATTTAATTCCATTTATAAAAAATTAATTCTTTTTTTTTTTTTTTAAAATCTATTCTAAACATTCCAATGGAGTTTGCACCTAAACTGTGTTTTGATTTGAGACTTTGCTTGTTTGGGGGCCAATCTCTAAATGTGAATTTATATCATAAAATTTTCTGCCCTCATAATAGTTTTTGATTGTTGGAATTCCTTTTTATTTGTTCATTCTTTCAACCTACTTCCTGACTTCAAATGATGTTAAGGTTTTGTGCTAGTATCCTTCAAAAGGTGTATCTGGATTGCTTTTGTGGCTGTTTTCCTGGACTATTGAGTCTTTATTCCAGGATTTAAGGAACAGATTGGGAATATACAGGAAATCAGTTGTTCAAGAGGGCTCTGATGATTCCCTCCTTGGTTTGAATATTGCAAGTTCTTTTGCCTGTTTGAGTCTGTGCAACTATAGACTGAATCTGGACTACTCCTATAGCAATAATCTAATAAGCTCTCTTCAGACTGATGTGATTCCTGCCCCAGTTATCACTCTGCAGGTTGAGCTATGTGTTGGATTCTGAGTTTCCTCTCAATTTCTGGAGTTTGAGCTTCAACACTACTGCTTTTTCCTGTTGTCTTCTTAACTTCCTCTATTTTTCATTATATGGTATAGGATTTCCTTGTACAGGATTATCACTCCAGCATGTAGATCTTTCCAGTTCATTCTAATTATATTATTCAGAACTGAATAATAGGCAACAAAGCTACCAGTTAGTGATTGTCCCCCATCACTGTGTCTATTAGGTCTGGAGTCCCATGCCCTTACATAGCTTTTCCCTGGCTGTTGGAATAATTCATAGAACCACAATGGTCCTGGACCATTCCAGTTACTACTGTCTGTGTCCCCCTATTGGTTGGATGGACAAATATTTCACTTTGATTTTATTTTCAAGATTTTCCCATCAGGAATTAGTCTGGTGCATTTGGAAAAGATTTGTGGAGAAAAGACTGGATATGCTGTTTCCTAAAATTCTATAATCATGGTCCTAACAAAATATAATGCTTTATTGATGATTGTTTTATATCACAGTCATTTCTTTCTTTTACTTTAGCATAATATATTTTATCTTATTTTTCCAATTACTTGCAAAGGTAGTTTTCAACATTCATTTTTTGTGAGTTTTTGAAATCCACATTTTTCTACTATTCTTCCTTCTGTACCACTCCCCAAGGAAGTGAAAAATTTGGTATAAGTTGTACGTGTACAATCGTATCATAGTAATTTTCAAATTTTTTCACTTAAATGTACCTTCTCATATAACAAATAAAAAAAATTATATGAAAATAATGAGCATAGTCATTACATAATGGATCAAATAGACATTTTGTTTAACATTATGGCCCCCATCCCTTTTTCTCTACCTAAGGGGTAAAAAGTATGTTTTATTAGTTGTTCTCCAAAATCATTATTGTTTTTAAAAAATAATATGAATTTGGTCTCTTTTTGCTGATCTTTATAATAAAATAAATTTATATAATAAAATAATAATAAAATAAATTTATATATTTTTTGGTTTTATATATTTTGCTAAGTTCTTAATATTTGTCATTGCTTTTTCTACATAATAATTTTCATTATATTTTATTTCTTTAAGCCTTATCCAATTATCTGAAAATATGTTTTTCCTAGCTTTCACAAAAAGTGTTATTGTGAATATGGTGATGATCTCATCTTTTTATAACTTCTTGTGTTATATTCACAGGAGAGGGCTCACTGAGTCAAAATGGATAACAGAACACAAACTCTTTATGGTTCTTTTGTTTTGTTTTCTGTCAGCTTTAGCAATGTGTAGGAGATAGATAAAACCTTAGACATATATAAGGGATTTCGTGTGTGTTTTCATATGTTAAGTGATATTTTTAAATTTTTTCAAAAATTGAGTGTTCAAATCTTTTGTCCACTTAACTTCTTAGGCAAGGATATTTTTCATATATATGTATATATATATATTTCTTACAAATTTTGTAAATCATCTGTCATATATACATTTTAGCATCTATAACTGATGTATTTTCCTACTCAAATTTTTTTCTTTGTACTTTTTCTTATTTTTTTCTGCAAAAACTTATTTATTTTTAGCTATGGAATTATAATTGTATATTTGGTCTTTTATGACCACTTCAACTACCCATTTGGTTTAGGATTATCATTTCTCTAACTTTATTTTTGAGAGTTTCCAGTCTTATTTGTTTTTTTAAAAAGGGTATGACCTTTTTTTAAGAAGTTGTTTTAAAGTTAACCTCTAAATTGCTTTCCAGTTTTCCTTTGTTTCTTATCAAATGAACAATACACAGGATTTTATATACGTCAAGTTATCAAGCACTATTTTATAATATACTTTAAATTTTTAATATTTTCATTAATTCCCTCAAGAACCTTTATTTTTTTTTCTTCTTCAAATGACTTTTGTTATTATTTTTTGTCTAGTTACTTTAGCCTTTCTTTAGTGGTTTGATTATTGCAACACTATATCTAATCTAGTTTATTATTTTGTGATATTGATGACGCTTCATGATTACCAATTGACTTGATAAATAGTTTCTTGCTTTTTTGCTATAAAAGATATTATTGTGGTCATGTTTCTACAAATCAATAATGAAAGTTAACAAACATTATAATAATATGGCCATGAAATAAATGTATAGCATTCCATTAGATATCTTCCTCTAGTTTAGGTAGATGTCAATAATCTTTGGGTCAGATCAACCAGACAATTAATGCCAAATCCACATATTTATGGCATTATCTGTTTTACATTTTTTGTATTGTATTCTCAAGAAATGTGTCAGAAGTCAATCAATCTAACTGGAAAAATAATCTTACCTCAAAAAAATACAACCAATGGCTATCTAATCTTTACATTATCTCTAATTGGATAAAACAAAATTTTATAGATCAGGTAGAATTCTGTTTTGTTGCAATTCACTTCAAAGTTTTTAGTTTAATCATCCGAGTATAAGGACAAATTGAATCTTTTCGATACAGTATTCAAATAATTCACCTAAATCTTTACATGTTTTCCCCAATAACAAGGCCAATAACATTCTTTTGAGCAATAGACATAAAATCCTATCCAAAAGAAAGAAGGAATTTAAATTGGCCAAGCATTAACGGTTCTTAATAAATTTCTACTTATATTTAGTGACCACCTCCTCACAAACCTTTTGTGTCCTGAAATGTTTATAACATCCTTGTTGCAGTTAATTGCCATTTTCTGTAGGAATCTTTCCCAGTTCCCTTTTTTAAAAGTATTTTTCCCTTCAGTATCAGAAGATTTGAGAGTTGGAAGGTATTTCAGAGGCTGTCTATTCCATCAAATACAGAAAATGAATTCTTATTATAACCTAACCAGAAAATGGTTGTCCTTACTATGCTTAAAGAACTCCAAGAACAATCCTACCACTCTCTAAGTAGCACTTTCCATTTTTAAATAGTTCTAACTATTAGGATTTTTCTCTGACATCAAACAAATTTTAGTTATTTCTCTAGCTTTTTTCTGTGGCTGAGTGGGAAAAAAATGTGATCCCTCTTTCATATGGTCTTTCTTCAATACTCAATGATATCAGTAATGTTTCCTCTGGTCCTTATCTTAAGCTCAACATTTCTATTCTCCAAAAAAAATCCTTGCATGGCATGGAACTTTCTAAATCCTGACTGCCCTCAATTGAATACTGTCCAGCTTACTTTGATGTCCATAACTAAAATTAAAAATTACTCCAAACAAGATATTATGAAAGCAGAATACAGTGATAATATCGCCTCCATCTTCCTCATAACTATGCCCTTCTCATGTATCCCAAAATTGCTTGAACTTTTGGTCTATCTGATAAATCTTCTGATTCATTTGAGATTGTAATGTAATAAAATTCATTTTTCCCCCCAAAAATTGTCATGGATCTATTTCTACACTGTATTATAATTATAAAGTGCTATTTTAGTACCCAAGTTAAAGATTTAATATCCATATTGAATTTCTCATTAGATTAATTAATTACATTACTCTTTCCTGGCAAGATCTTTTTTGTATTCTTTTCGATATTGTATGTAATCATTTATGAACATGTTGTTACTTCTAATTTGAATATCAGTTCTCTGAGAATAAGAAATGTTTTTGGTTTTTTTTTTTGCAAAAATATCTATTGATTAATAGATGGGAGAAATCTAACTGACTTGCTATGTAGCAGAAAGATTGTCATCTAAAATATGTGTGGGAAGCAGATAGACAGCAACAATGTGTTCATTCAATGTTTTATGTCACCTTAAGCCCTGTGCCATTCTTTATGATAACTGAGTAAGTTATCTCAATTAAATTTCAGTATGTATTTATTAGCTAACAATTAGGGGCAAAATAACTTCCTAAATTTTAGAAGAAGGGTATAAAATGAAATGTTTATTGATAAGTTGAAGAATATTTGCTGAACTGCATTGGTATAGATGACTTTTTTCACCAGCCCTTCCTATTCAAATAAAATCACCAAAGAAAAAATATCACTAAAGATTGAAATTACATTATTTTTTTCCATTAAGTTATTCATCTTTGGGTTATCTTCCTTTTTAAAAGGCAGTGATATGATAGAACAAAAAAATTACTATGCAAAAGAAAAAAATGAAAAATCATGCATTATCACTTACTTTCTTTTTTCCTTTCAAAGGAAGAATTACATGTTTTTCTACCCTATGTTAATTTAAAAATACTCAAAATTTTAAAACATCCTATTTTAATTGCCCATTCCTGGTAGTTCATTATCTATGCAATGCTGCTGTTGCTCTTTGATGTTGGTTGTGTTTACTGAAGCAGCTTTTCTTGTAAATTTCTCCTGGATAAACATAGTTTTTGATTACAGAAATCTGCTCCATTTCATTATTTAGTAGTCATCTGAATATTAATTGTGAAGTTGAAACATGTCAAATGTTGTTGACAGCAAAGTGTCATTCAATGTCTGCAGAATGTTTGAAAAGCTGCTGTTTAGGGTACTTTCTGCATTAAATCATAAATATTTTCCCTCTGTTTTGGGATATTTGTGTCTTCAAAATAGTCATGGCTTTTTATTCTTTCTAAATTTTTTTTACTATTTAAGTGAAATTTTATGTATGAATAAGTGGATTTAAAATTACTATAAAACTTGTACCTAAATTTTGCAACAACTATGTCAATGTATATCAATAGCATAGTTATTTCTAATATTAGACTTATGGTGATATGAATAAAAATATTCATTACAATCTGAAGTCCCACTATTTTTTCTGAAAAGAAAATAGTATATATTATGATGGTAAAATGCATCAGAATCAGCACCCCATGGTTTCCTTTTATTATCTCAATTTTACAATTTGTTTCACCTTAAGCAGGTCATTCCATATTTCTATGATTCATTTTTTCCTATGTAAAATGGTGGCTTTATTGTCCACGTTATCACTGGTAAACACAGAATGATCTTACTTAAGAAAATGAGCATATTTTGTCCATCTGACACAATCTTCCTCCTTGGACTCAAAACTCATTTATGAAATGGCCCCATAAAAACAATAATAGGAACTTAATTAACAGTCTGAAATTGTCAGCACCACATTAGGATATAGAGGGAGGCCAATCAGAAAGAAATTTTAATTTAAATCTTAGTTTCTTCAGATAAAAGAGACTTTCTCTACCACAAACCTCCACAAGTTGGGAAAGTTTGAACATGAGAGTTCAATTCATACTTCAGACACTATCTGTATGACCTTGGATGAAGTCATTTAACATCTCTGGGCCTCAGTTTTCCAATTTGTAAAAAGAGTGATAAAAATAGAAGCTACTACCAGAAACTTTTAATAATCTTTGTCACTTCCTGGAGTCATTGTTTTATTTTGGGTTCATTTTAATTGCCAGGGAGTTCATTGTTTGAAAAATATTTTGTTATCTCTTGTTCCAAACTCTTGTTTCAAGTTCCCTTTCCAATTCTTTCTTTGATAGTAGTCATTTATTTTCAATTTTTTTAAGACATTCTATTATTTTGTCACTCTTTTTGTAACTCTTTCTTTTGTCATTCCAGGCATCCTATTTAGGTTTTTGTTGAAGCTCAATAGTTCTTATCAAAAAGAGAGTTTATCTACATATATTTTGGGATTTGCTGAACATCTATTGAATCATATCATTTATGATTTTTTCTTATTTAGTTTGTTCCATTGACCAATTTCTCTAGTTTTAACCAATATCAAAGGATTTTTGATCACTGTTACTAGTAATATGGGAATTGAAATTGCTAGTCTCAGTTCATTCCTCATTTTTTTCATTATCTTCCTAATGATTGTGGGCCTTTTGTTCTTCTAAATGAATTGTAATTATTTAAAAATATTTCTCTAAATGCTGCAGTTTTAAATTTGAAAATTAATTTTGGTAGTATTTCAATCTTTAAAATACTTATTGCATATCCCAGACACAATTGAAAATTCCAAAGATACTTTTTATATTACAGTTACTTCTATAAGCTTTGATTTCCATCCTCATGAGTCTTTTTGCAGTGTATGGGAGCACCAAATTTTTCTTTTTTATTGCTATTCAAAATTGATATTGATTTATTTTTGCACTTACATGATATGAAAATTTTTCAACATTCATCCACTATTCTTTACTCTCCCTCCCCGCCCCCCCAGCAGCAAATAGTCTGGTGACCATTGTATAGGTACATTTGTGTTTAGTGTGTTTACTTATTAGTCAATTTTAGTATGAGGAATTAGGACTAAGGAAAAAGAAATAAAACCATGGTATAGAAAAGAAAAACATAAGAGAAATTTTTTAAAAAGTGAGCACAGCGTTCTTTCAAATTCTGTGGTTTATTTGCTTTTTTTTTGGTGTCCAGAACAGATCGCTGAAGGTTGTCCTAGCTCTCTGAGCTACTGAGAAGAGCTGCATCCAACATAGATGATCAACTCACAATTTGTTATTAATAGAACCAAATTTTCTCCAAAGGAATGGTCTCCCCAGTCACCCAACTCTTTTCATATTATAAATAACTCCTGGTGTAGTAGATAGAGTACAGCTTTTGGAGTCAGGAGGATGGGAGTTCGAATTCAGCCTTAGATACTTGCCACTTCCTAGCTGTGAGACCTTGGGCAAGTCAATTAACTCAAATTGCCTCACATCCAGGGTCATCTCCAGTTGTCCTAATTCATATCTGAGCACTGGATCCAGATGAGTCTAGAGAAGAAAGTGAGACTGGTGACTTAGCCCAGCTTTCCCTCATGTCCTGTTCATGGCATTACCTCCCTGATATCATGTTCTTCTTCCATAACAAAGGGCAAACATCATCATCATCATCAATTAGTAAACAGAATGAATCTCTTGAAGTGGTTTATTATTCAAATGCTTCCTATTTATTTCCAATGATCATAAAATTTTCTACAATTTCAGGGAAATTGTATTTGTTAATATATTGGGACCTAGCTAGACTCATTTTAAAGTTTTCTTCTTCTAATATATTATCTTCCATCACTTAGTCATAATTCCTCCCTTATAACCTTGTTTAATTTTCTTCCATTTCTTCACTGACTCACCTGAAACACTTTACCTCAGTAGGAAAGTACAGGGTTTTATTTCATTCATTGATTATGTACCAATAGATTAAGATACATCACATGTTTCAATGTCATTTTTATATTTTCTTTCCCATTTTTATTCACTTTCATATATTGTATTTTCTTCACACAAGACAAATTGATTAATTGTAGGGTGATTTAAACCATAATTGTTTTTTAAAGTTTATTTCTCTATTGGTACTTCCATTGTTTCTTTAAATCCCATAGTCATCTTTGCACCCTTAAATCCTTTAAAAAATAAATCTCTTCACAATGCCTTCAGAGAACATTTTATATAATTCTGTAAATTTCTATCTCTTTTAATAATCTGTAGAGAATACGTGATTTTTTTCATTATATGTGCTTTTTGGATATTTACTTTTCTTGTGTTTCTGTTGTGGAAGAAATGGTTCAAATGTTTTGTTTTTATTGAATATTCACCTTTTTCCCATTTACTATCAGTCTCTGGATGCAGAATATATTAGTTCAGGTGTTATCTTTAGCTTCTTTCCTTTCTGGAATATGTTAAGCCCCTCATATCTGAAGTTTTTGATAATTACAGAATAGTCTTGTATTATTTAAATTGCCTTTCATTTATATTTGGTGGTTTCTTTGTGTTTTTTTTTTTTGATGTTTTGGAGTACTTGTTGCTTTTCTTTGCAATTGTTTTGGAGTTTGAAGCATAGAGTTTATCTTCTGAAGTCAATCTATGGATTGTTTCTATCAGTATTTCCTGTATTCAGAAATCTGTCATTTATTATATTATTTCTTTCATTATTGTATTTAGGCTTTTAGACTTTTCATATGTTTGTTACCCCTTAAATTACATCTACACAGACAGTTGAGTAAAATGCATTTTGGTCAAATTAGAATCATCTAATCATCTATTCTTTTTTTAAATGATTGCTTTTTGCTTTTTCTTTGTTATTGACATTATTTTATTTTCAGTTTGAGATCTTCTCTCAACCCCACTCAATGAGAAAGCAAGTAATATAAAACCCATGATAAATATGAATTCATGCAAAACAAATTTCTGTGTTAGTTACATTTGAGAAAAAGAGAGAGATATACTTGAACACTGAATCCATTATTTCTCTTTCTGTGAGAGGGTAGTACTTTTTTTAATCATGAATAGAACTATGAGGAGTCATAGTCTTGATCACACTTAAGAAGTCTTTCAAAAGGGGCGGCTAGGTGGCATAGTGGATAAAGCACTGGCTTTGGAGTCAGGAGTACCTGGGTTCAAATCTGGTCTCAGACACTTAATAATTACCTAGCTGTGTGGCCTTGGGCAAGCCACTTAACCTCCTTTGCCTTGCAGAAAGCTTAAAAAAAGAAGTCTTTCAAAGTTGATTATCTTGACAATATTTCTGTTGCTATTCCAGGTATTACTTACTGAACTTCTAATCAGTTTATAAAGACATTCACAGGTTTTTTTAAAAATGAAATCATCAGTTCTTATACAACCATGTAAAAATATATATCGTGTTCAGTAGTTCCCCAATTGAAAGTTATTTCTTTAGTTTCCAATATTTATCTACCACCAAAAAATTACTATAATTATTTTTATACATATGAATGCTTTGCGCTTTTGAAATTGGGGGGGATAAGTATACTGGTGGTATTGGCTGAGTTAAATAGTAAGTATAGTTTTATAACATTGGGGGTATGGTTTCAAATTGATTTACCAAAAGATTGTAGTTTCCAACTACAAAAAAAAGTGCATTAGTGAACCTATTTCTCCTACATTCCCTGCAAGTTTTAACATTTTCTTTTTGCATTGCCATATTCAATCTTAAGGGTATTTTGTGGTGCTTCAGAGTTATTTTAATTTTCATTTCTTTAGTTATTGACAATTTGAAGCATTTTTGTTATCAAATATTATCTTATGAATGATAGCTTTGATTTCACAAAACTGCATGCATCACATTGCATGATTTACAAGTTAGAGAAAAGCTCTTATTCTTAAAATGTTAACTTTGTTTCCTATGTATTTGAAAAATGAAACCTTAATTAGAGAAACTTGATGCAAATATTTTCTAATTTTAACTGTATTGGTTGTTTAAAAACATTTCAATTTTTTAAAATGAAAGCCATCCATTTATCCATTCATATATTTTGTTTCCTCGTGAAGCTTTCCTCTCTGCATAAATTTGACATATAATTTCCTCAGAGTTTATTGTTGTTTTTGATTGATATTTTATTTTGTTTTTCCAATTATATGTTATGAAACATTTCAACATTCATTTACTTGCCTAGCTATAAATTACACATATACCTATCCCCCTTCCTATCCCCTCCCACTAGTGGCAAACAGTCTAGTAAAAGGTGTACATGCTCATTTGTGTCTAACGTGCTTGCAAATTAGTCATTTTGTGTATGAGGAATTAAGACTCAGAGAAAAGAAAGAAATCATGGAATAAGAAAGAACATCACAACAATAATATCCATTCAAATTTTATATGGGTTTTTTGGTTCAGTTTTTTATTTCATTTTGTTTACCTCTGGATGTGGATGGTGCTGTCCATAACAGGTCTCCCAGGATTGTCTTAGGATCTCTGAACTGCTGAGAGAAGTTGCATCCATAATACACATCATCAGTGCTTATCTAATATGCTGCCACCATCCTTTTTTTCTAAATCATGTACCCACTTTGGATGTTTTTTTTTATAGTTTGAGATAATGGTATTTGTCTAGTTTCTGCCATTTTTTTGCAAAATAATGTTTCCTTGTCCCAGTGTCTAAGATCTGTATATTTAACAAACACTATATAACTGTGATCACATACATAATTTTAATCCTCTATTCTATTGCCTAAGTTGTTCTATGAAGTTAAATCTTACCCAGAACTAAACTGTCTTGATGACTGCAACTTTGTAGCATGGATCTAGCAATCTAATTCAACTAGGTTCTTTTATTTCCAATTTTTATTGAGTCATTTAATATTTTGTCTACAGTAATATTATATTTTTATAAGTCAGTAATGTAATTTTTGATAATATTATTGATATGGTACTAAAGAGAGTAATTTAGTAATATAATTTTTAATAATTATCAAGCTGTGTGACTTGGGCAAGTCATTGAACCCCACTGCCTTGCAAAAACTGAACCAAAAAAATGTAATTTTTCTTATATAGACTTGAGATAATCATTAGCAACTAATACTTCTCTCATTGTTTCAATATTTTTGAGAATTGTTTTTAATGGTATTTCTATAGTTCCAGTATATGTCCTGACTAGTTTTTAAATTGACTTTCTGGGATTTGCTTAGTAAAAGATCACATCAGCTGGGAAAAGTGATTTTAGTTTCCTCATTGCCTAGGCTTATTCCTTCAATTTCTTTCTTTAAGTTTTTTTTCAGTTGATTTATTTCCTTAGGTTGTTAGTTTTAAACAAAGTTCCTTCCACCTAAAAACTATTTTGAGAATTCATCTATTTTTCTTTTTAAAAAAATATTCATTCTGAGCTTAAATACAAAAAAGAAAAAATGTACATCGTAAAACATAAAAAAGGGAATTCAATACAAAATCACGAATTTCCATTTCACATGGTTTCTTTTTTTAAGAAAATTCCCAATTATGATACATTTTCAAAGCGACCTCTCTTTTCTGTGTTTTCTTCCATTTTCTTTTGTTCAGTCCAATATATGTATATATATATATATATATATATATATATATATATATATATTTAAATTTTTTTCCCTTATTTCCTATCTTGTCCTAAAGAAGAGTGCCATAGACACAAATATTTCAGTGTGTATGTAACACCATATCATACTCACACCTACTTATCAGTTCTTTTAATTGATATGGCTAGCATTTCTCTTCATGGTTCATTTGTAGTTGATTTGAATGCTTATTTTACTCAAAATGATGCAGTTCTTCAAAGTTAGTCTTTGAACAATATTGCTAGGACTATGTACAAGAAACTCTAGGATCTTCTCATTTCATTTCACTATTATTTAATGTAAATATTTCTACATTTTTCTGAAATTCATCAGCTCTTTTTTTTAGCATAGTAGTAATCAATGACAATTATATACAACAACTTGTGTAGTCATTTTCCAATTGATGGACATATCCTCAATTTCTAATTCTTTCATACCACGAAAAAGAGCTACTATGAATATTTTAGAACAGTCAAGTTGTTATGATTTTTTTTCTACTCACCTTAGGAAACAGACCTAATAGTGGTTTTGTTGGATTAAGGGTTATATGGTTTTATCTTTGGGGGCATATCTTCTTCAAAATGGTTGAATCAAGCCACAGTTCCACCAACAGTGACTTGGTGTTTCTATTTTCCTATATCCTCTCCAACATTTGTCACTTTCTCCTTATTTCATTTTAGTCAGTCCTATATTATAAAGTGATATCATCACAATGACATTTTTAATTTGCACTTATCTAATTAGTAAGATTTAGAGTATTTTCATGACTATATATATTTTTGATTTTGACATTAAAAACTGTCAGTTTTTCTTTTTTTTCTTTTCAAAGATTTCTCAATTGAGGAAAGACTCATATTTTTTTTAAAAATTATTGTTATTTATAGATTTAAAACATGAGACATTTTTATGAAAAACTGTCTAAAATATTTTCTCCCAATTTTTTCCTATTCATGGCTATATTAATTTATGCATATAAAACCTTTTCAATTTAATGTAATTAAAATTATTTTATACCTCAAGTATTTTCTCTTGCGTATTCATTCATAAATTGCTAACATTTTTCTTAACTTTCTAATTGTTCACTTCAATTCCGTCCCAAAAGATCATGGATTTATTCCCAAGTCTTGATATCAAAAACTTCTCATATTATAATCACATCAGGAGATTTATTTTTCATTAGCCTTGATCCAAATCACAAGTGTTTTCAGGGTCAATCGGGTTGACCTCACCCTCATTTCAAACTTTTTTCATCTGGTCTAGTATAGTCTGTTATGATGGTCCCCATTCTCTGTATCTATGTATTTATTTCTTTCCAATTTAAAAAGCTACTCTGTGAGAATGGATGATTATTTTAGCTATTAAAGTTTAAAACTGAACTAAGAATTTTGAGGCAACTTATATTAAGTATTAGTGATATTCTTTACTCTTTCATAAGACTAGTTTAATGTTATGCTTCTTATTTACTAATCCTGTGGAAAGGATGTAATCAATTATTCTACTTCATACTTCCTCTTTCTCTTCCTTTCCTTCTCTCATTATCATTTTATTTTTGGAAACTTAGTTTAGACTAAAGAAAGCATTTGGTCCCAAATATTTTGACCACCTGACCTAGAAGTATTTCTGAATGTGTTTTCAATAACAATTCATGGTCATACTCATATATGTTGGAACAACTACTTACAAATGACTAGATTCTGTTATTGCATAATTTATTTCCTTTGCATTTTTTAGCTAATGATTTCCAAAAAATATTTTCAAAAGCAAGTCAAGAAAAGGGTTTCAAATTATATTATGATCTTCATGAATTTAGTATAAGAATTGGTGAGTTCATTCTTTTCAAAGTGTGCAGCATTTATGACTCCTGAGAGACAGGAAAGAGTATGTTATTATCAATTCTGAGCATTTCTAATAAGACACAAGTGACTGAAAACTCTCTTGAGTATTTTCTGTAGATGTATTAGTAAATTAGAGGCACTTAGTAGCAATTAGTATGAAGGCTCCATAAATTTATGGAATTTAAAAATGAGGAAGATACTTGATAAATTTTTCCTAATCTTTCCAATTTCTTCATTTGTCAGGAGATAACTATTCAAGTCAATAATTCTATAGTACTCCAATATTTGCACTAGAGACATGAAAAGAAAACTAATACCAAAGATTTATTCATCCAAAAGGGATTATTATTATTTTTTTGCAATTAGATGAAGATAGAAGTGGGATTATATGGATTCTATACAGGTTGTGTTAATAATGTGAAGCTTCCTTAAATTGGTGTGATATGGAAACACCAAAGATGGCATTCCAGTTTTCCCTTGCACATGGGGGGAAAATTATCTCTGAAGGGTTTTAGCGAAATTCCTTCAATTTGGGGGGCCTCATATTGAGTAATATTGCATCCGTTGCAATCTCTGCTCAATCAATATTTTTTTTTTCAGGATAGCAATTGATGGGGATGATACTATTTGTTGGGAATATTTGCTGATTCATTCAAGATTAGCTAATCTGAAGGAAATGGAATATTTAGGGGGGTTATGAGGCTATGCAAAATACAAATGAACATTGGGCCAGCTAGGTGACATAGTGAATGGAGCACCAGCCCTGGGATCGGGAGTACCTGAGTTCAGATCTGGCCTCAGACACTTGGTAATGACCTAGCTGTGTGGCCTTGGGCAAGACACTTAACCTCATTGCCTTGGAAAAAAAAAAACATACAAATGAACAATTTATCAGTCAGTGGTTGAAAAGGGGGGAAACTTAAGTTTGTCTTTAGGGTGAAATCATGAAAAAGTG
The DNA here is from genome assembly GCF_037893015.1 of Macrotis lagotis. Classification (NCBI taxonomy): domain Eukaryota; kingdom Metazoa; phylum Chordata; class Mammalia; order Peramelemorphia; family Peramelidae; genus Macrotis; species Macrotis lagotis. The sequence goes on along the minus strand of NC_133660.1, from coordinate 181,064,391 downwards.
GCATTTAATGCTTAAAGGATACATACCAACCATCTGGCAGATACAAGAATGATTTCTCAGTTGAGCGAACAACCTGATGCCAAAGGCCCTAAAGAAATATTTATGTTTTGCTATGTTCTCTCCATTTTGCATGTTCAATATAAATTTACATTCTATAGGGAGGAAGGAATGAATTCAATATACAAAGACCATGACAATGCTTATTAATAAATCTATTTAAAATATGTATGTATGCTAGAATAGACAAGGTTATTTACATTCCTCAGAGAGAAGGGTAACATGTATCAGGGGTGTGTTAGAATTAACTGGCAGGAGAGTGCTGGTTGTTAAATTTTCTGTGTTAAGTATTATCACCTAAGAAACTGACAAAATATAAGGCAGTATGTAACTTATTGACTTGTCAAATATGTAGAATTTAAAAAGTAAATGAGAAAATATTAGTAGTGAAGTTTAATCTTAGACATTTTTCTAGTAAGTTGGTTGTTAACCATTTAAAAAATTCAATAAAGCAAAAGTACATTTTTATCTAAATAATAAGAATAAATATAGAGCCACTGAGAGAACAGATGTGTAAAGTAGTATAGCAATTAAAGTTCTGCTAACTTTGACAAAATGATTCTTCAGAATTAAAGGCTATTTTTGAGTAATGTTTATTATCTCAACCATTCATTGCAGCATATATTGTATGTGAATCTTACTCATTAAAAAAAATAAAAAAGATTATATCTATGATCTCAGAATATAAGTAATTTAAATTAAAAGTTAAATTAACAAACCATTTCAAATGTGTGTGTATCAGAGAAAGAGGCTGAGGGTTACAAGAAACATTAAAATGAATACAGGGAGAAAAGTAATTCAGATAACTGTGAAAACAGGTTTTCACTCTAGTTGACCTAGCATACAGCAATTCTTTTCTATTAGAAGTGCACTGATTTGAAATCTCATTAAGCCATGTAAAACATTAATCTCTTATTACAAATATTATGTATCCTAAATATAGAAGATATATTATCTTTGGCATAGAAAACTCAACACATAACCTTGGTGAATATAGTCTTCAGGTGGTTTTAAACTGATTTCAAAATTTAATGATTTCTTATGACATTATAAGGTGCCATTTTTACAAGAAAGAGGTTTAAGGCATTCTGATATATGAAACACAAAAATAAAAGGAAAGTTAGAGATGTCGTTTTCTGCCTTATAAAAGTAAATACTATATACTGGGATTGGCTTATTTTAATTTCCAAATTTTTCCTACTCTTAAAATTCTATGTCTTTGGTTCTCAGGTCTAGAGTTTCACACAACTGTCTCTGAAAAATGACAAGGTAGTGATCTGACATTAAAGTATTCAAAATTCTATAAACAGACATCAGAGAACTAATTTACATCTTTTGTAGGCTTAGATATTTCACTTAATGTATTCTGATTTAGACATACTCGATGAAATAAGCTTCCAAAATACTTTTGCCTCAAACTGACAAGATGCAATCATGAATCTCCATTTAATATTTGACTCACATACATATTTTAGGTATGTTTTAGATAACCCAGAACACTTACAAGCTTCTTATTGTTCTGTTTTGTTTCTTTAGCTGCTAGAGATGTGAGCTTGCCGCAGTGATTTTCCAAGAGGAAATATATAACCAGAGAATGAAATGAAGAGCTACTAGAGTGAAAATCTGTCTAGCAGTGATTAATGGTTTATTCAAATAGAGCAAGTCAGCAAAGTTCTGCTAATTAAACCATCACGTGCATTTTTATAACAAATATAAACCTGTAGATGTTTCAGCAAAATAGCTTAATCTTTAATGACTGAATATTTTGGAAGAGTTTGACCCTTCCTTAGCCCCTCAAATGGTTAACTTAGGTAGAAGGTTACTCTTATGTGTTTATTGGAATACTTCAGGTTGCGACACATTCTCAGCATAATTACATCTGCCTTCTACATGTCCAATCCCTTGAGCATGAAAAGGTGAAAACAATTTTCTCAACCAAAAATTTGTCTACTGAAAGAAATAAATTATTCTCTTCTTTTGAAAATATTCATTATTATTGATAGATTAGTCAATATGCATATATAGAACACATATTTTTAAAAATAGATAATAATTTAAAAATTATTAAATCCTTGTATATGTATTCTGAAAATAACATTTAAATCTTATCTCAATAATTTATATTTTGTAGGCTTACTTCTTGTTTCCTTAGTATATACTAAAATCAGTAAGAGGGTAGAGACGATCTTATGCTTTTCTATATAATCAAGTTGAACTTAAATAACAGGTCAAATTTTCTTCTTTACCTTCATGAAGAGAAAAGGTGAAAGCTATTTTAATGACTTACAAATATTAACTGCTTTCTTTGAAATTATAGAACTCTGAATAAACTGGCCTTCATTTTTGAGGAGATGAAGTCAAGTAATCATTGAAGCATCCATATATGGATTGTCAGTACTATACTGTATATTGAGGCAGAGAAAAAAGAAAACTAAAACCCATGTCAATGAAGAGATGAGGCATATTAATAGCTATAAGAATATTTAGGTAAGCACTTTGTACTCTTCATATAAATTTGAACTTTTATGATGATTTACTACAGGACATATAGTTTTAAAGCTAAATTTGAAGAGACATACCACTATGTAACTTTAAACCCTCATAGCTAGGGAATGGGTCAGGAGAAGTTGGTAGAGGGAAGGCTAGAGAATAAGAAAAAGTAATGCAGTAGAAACATTAATTGGAGCAGTTGATAGAATGCTTCAATATCAATTAAATTAATTAATATTAATCAAATATTCAGTTCCCACCTAGGATACTTATTAGCTCTTTGATCCTTTTCAAGTCACAATTTTCCTGCCTCAGTTTTCTCATCTTTAAAATGGGAATATTGATAGTAACCACCTCTGAGGGTAATTATGAGGATAAAATTATTCTATTTTTAATTAACTTTCTATCAACTTTTTCTATGAATTAATAAAGTGATTTGTTTAGAAATCTATAGAATACAGAAGTAGTAAGTCTTTAATTTTTATGTTTAGAAGTAAATTTGAAGGATCAAGTAATATGATGGTATCTCAAGTGACAATTTTCAAAATAATGAAACTTTTTTCCCAAAAAATCCAAAAGACTACCTCCCTGCTCTACTTCAATTTGCTCTTAAAAATAAAACTGCTCATCTCTCAAAAAGTAAATGATGAAAGTAAACATATAGGCACAAACCTGAAGAGTTTTTCTATATTACTTACAAAAGATGGAATTAAAATAGTATCACAGTGACTATTGATTTAAGAAGCTAATATTATTTTGTAGAGTTCTAAATTTACCTGTTCCTGTATATTAGTTTCCTTACATGATTTTTAGGAGATAAGCATATTTTAAGCTTCACATAAATATGAACTCTTATTATGATTAACTCTAGAATGTACATTTCAAAAACAATAGAAAAGTTAGTGTGTCTATGACTTCTTATATAATAGAATAGCTAATTTTAATTTATTAATACTGGCTCTATTACACTAAAGGAATAAATGGACAAATTGTTATCTATAAATCAATGGAATATTACTATACACTGTAAACTTTAAAAATTTATATAAATGCTAATTATTATTGTTAATATTATCATAATTATTATGTATATGGAGTAAATTGGGGAAAGTACTCCCACTAAATTACTTAAATAGTTTTGACCTGAGGAATATGATAAAATAAGTTTGGAAAGAAAGATAATGTTCATTTTGATAATATGTGAATGATCTTGAAAGTCAAACTAAGTTGTTTAAACAATAAGGAGCCATTGAAGTCAAGTGAGCTGAAAAGAATACAATGTAAAAATGTCTTAATAGAAATATTGATCTTAAAATAGGTGGGGGCAGATTATATTAGGAATATAACTGGATAGGAAGACTGGAGAGGAGATTATTATGATAGTTCAATCATTGGAAGAATGAATTTAACTAAGGGGTGATTTAATGGCACAAAAAGAATACAAAGGTAATGACAGAGGACAGTCAGCAGAAAAAGGATCCTAAGACTGATTGTAGGACTACAAATAAGAATGATGAAGAAATACCTTATGCCATTGACCACAACAGTACATCTGTGAATGGAAGTCAGTTTTGAAGAAAATGACAATCGAGTTTATTTTGTATAGTTCAAGATAAAAACAGATTCAAGTTTGAGTCACAAGTTTAATTCTTGAAAGTGGATGAGAGCTCTAAGAGAAAAATAGAAAGAAGAATAATAAGACAAAGGAAGAGGCTTGAGTAATTTTAATAGGTATGAAATTTTCATGAAAAGTTTTAATTACTACGTCAACTTGTAATTGCTGAATATCTCTTTCCCGTTAGAACAATCTCTCAACCAGAGACATCAAATAAGAAAAGAAGGCTGCAATTAATAGTCAAGTGTCTCATAAATATATATATATATATATATATATATATATATATATATATATGTGTGTGTGTGTGTGTGTCTGTGTGTGTGTGTGTGTATGTGTGTGTGTGTGTGTGTGTGTATGCATAAAAAATCAGTCAAAGGGAAAGGGGACAGAGAATATTTAATTCCTTATGATATAATGAATTTAAAGAAAAGTTATATTCTTTACATATTCCTAAAACTTAAGGAGTTTAAAATCTGGTTGAACATACAAATATTTTGGATATAATTCTCTGTGTATAAATTCAAGATACTTAGTCAATGAGTAGCCAATTACTTCACTATTTTTTCTGGAACAAAGAAATGTTTTAAAAGAGAGTAAAAAGCTTCTCCTGACTAAGTTCACCAACTCAATGACCAAAAGAATCACATTGCTGATTCTATTAAAAAAAAACTTTCTTAAAAGCATTTGTTCCTGTTATTCCATTTCTTCTGATTTTAAAGCAGTCAAAATTGTTTTGTAAGACAAAATGTTATTGTTCTTACTCATCTTCATGTTATCAAGAATCTGTTTTTCCCCCAAATTCCAATCTTTAAATTGCAACTATTTATTCCTTTTTCCAGTCTGTCTGAGTCTGATCCTTTATGTTTATCAGTTTATTAATGTCATAGAAATGGTAGTCTAACCAGATAGAAAAGTTAGAGCAATTACTTTTTTGTAAAGAGCAATAACTTTTTACTCTCTGCAAAGTGTAAATATGTCAAAAAAAAACCCTGAGTAACATATGGCTTATTGTTATGAAAGTTAGCAATTCCATTTGATTTGTAAATCTCTTCAGCTCTATAGAACACAGAAAGAAAATTAATTGCAGTGTGAGGTCATAGCAGTTTCTCTCTGAAGCCCAGAACATCCATAAACCTGCTGCATTGTGTTTAGGAGAGAACTAAAAGTATAAATGAAAAGTGGAGGATATTATAATTTAGTTATAATGTGTATTTCTGAGCATTTTATTAGAAATAGAAATTTTCACTACCTCATTCAATTCTATTAATAGTTTTCTTTTCATATTAGATGAATTTATTTGAGAAGATAAAATTGAGCCTCCCTTTTGAATCCTCAAAATTGATTATGCTGTCAATTAAATGCTGAACTTTATAGTGTTGGAAAAAGGTCAAAACTGATATTCCTTGATTTGTTTCAGGTGATTTTAAATTTTGCTAAAAATAAGTTTGCTTCTTAAATAATCTTTATTTTGTTCTTACAAATTATGATAGCTTTTCTATTAAATGATTTTTCTGCTTATCAGAATGTTGACATGCAATTTGTAATGAATGGGATATTGGAGTATATAGTTATTGCAGTAGGACAAGAGTCATTCAGTCATGTAAGAATTATTAATTGGTCATGATGCATGATCTTTAACTATTTTATCTTCTTTCTTAAGTCAATTATAGAAAATCACAAATATCCTTAAAGGACACTCTAATATGTGCTTTAACTTTGTTTAGTCATCTTCTCTACCCTTGCTAACTTCAGAATTTTCTTTTTTTTCATCAGTTTGCTAATATTGATATGATAAACATAATAATGTTGTATTACTGTAGTAACTATAACTTCATGGGTGACTAATTTTGCTGCAAGTATTGATTTCACGTGTTTTGCCAATAGTATTTAGAAAAGAAACCTTGCACATTTTTCTTTATCTAAATACAAGGAATCACCAATTCAGAGTCTAATTCATCTCCTCTTCCTGCATTGAATTTCTTTTCTATGAGTAGTCAGTGTAGGAGTCATTAGTCTTAAAAGACTTTGTTGAATTTTTAAAAGAAAAGGGAATACATTTTTCTAACTATAAGATTAATATATAGTAATTACAAATGATTAAATGTTTAAAGAAAATATTTCAATTATTTAATTATTATTATTTTATAATTTTTATCATCATTTAATTTTTACTTTAATTTATAACCCCATTACAGCTAGAAGAACTTCAGTATCAAGTAAATTTTTAGGGATAAGCAGTTCTTTTATCCAGCAATAGAATGTAGGTCAATTCCAATTCTTTGGTTAATGAAGAATTATCACATATACAAAATATCAATTTTCAAGGAAATATAACGCAACAAAATGCATTACACAAAATTAATAGTTAATATTAGAAAAAGGAAAATTGGCATAGTAGATGGAATCTTAGGCTTGAATTCAAATCTTGTCTCTGACATCTATTAACTGGGAAACCATTATCATCAAGTTGATTAATCTTATTTTCTTCATCTAGAAATAATGCACGTAATTTCTTAGTACACAGCACTATTGCGCAGGAAGAAAATGATACAGATAATCCCCATGACACAGAGCTAGAGTGAATCAGTGTGCTTTGTAACCTTCAACAGTTCAAACTAAGTGTCATTTATTGTTTAATCTTTCATGATTTAGGAGTTACATTTAGTTCTTATAATGTATTGGTGTCATTATTTGGCATTTCAGTTGTAACTGTTAAATATAACTCCCTCATCCTTAGTGTGGAGGGTGGTAGAGATTTCTATTTCATAGACTATTCAATTAATTTTAATATCAAATATAGCACCCTGGTCTACTACTTATTAGCTATGGGAATGGGTTAGCCTTTTCTCTTCTTTTCATCAGTTTCCTTATCTGTTAAAAAGTGGATAATAATATTTAATTTATTGTCTTTATCAAATAACTTTCTGTGAAAAACTTGCAAACCTAAAAACCTGATATAATGGTAGGCTATTACTATTCTAAGTAGTTAGAAATATGGATAGATAGGGTGATTAATGCAGGTATCCACAAGGTGGTGTAAGGAAAAATATTCTTCTCACTGACAATTATCAATATGAAATTGATAAAAATAGCATGGAAAAATCATCTCAAAGGATGAGAAGTCTCAGAGGGTTAAAAATCTGTAAATGGAGCATCTAAGCTTTAGACAAATAAAAATTAAAATCATATTAAGATGTCACTGAAATAATGAGTAATGTTTTAATTTCAATAATTTATATTCATTTACTTTGCTATTTTTAAATGTTTTTCTCCTACCTTAAATTCTAAATATAAATATAATTGTCACCTAAACAGAAAGCCATTCTTTTAAGTATTTTAAAAGTTTCAGAAAATGCCCCTTAAACCCATCAACGTTGTGTGACACTAAATAACAATATCACATAGTCAGTAATTAAATCAACAAACATTTATTCAGCATATACTGTAAGCCAGAAATCATGCTAAGTGAGAGGCAACAACTCCTCTGACTCTAAGTATTAGAGGACAAACTTAAGTCTGTCAAGAGGGAAAATGGGGCATTTTCTTAACTCTTCTCTAGGGGAGGTAGAGCTGAGATGGTAGAGACAAACCAGGACTTTCCCTAAACTCCCCTGGGTTTCCCTCAGAAACAACATTAATCAAACCCCTAAATGGTTTCTAGAATGACGGAACCCATTACAGAACCCAAATTACACATAATAAAGGGTTAGGGAAAGATGAACAAAGAAATAATTGTAATGAACCTTGGATCTATACTCCCTGTACCCCATGAGCAGAGCTAAAACAAAAAATAACTTTATCTTAAATAATGGATGAATCAAACAGCAAATAATAAAAATAATCAGTAATTATATCCATGTAAATGATGATACTGAGATATAATACCAAAATTTATGGGATGCAGCAAAGGCCGTTTTAAGGAGAAACATTATATCTCAAAATGCCTATATGAAGAAAATAGAAAAAGAGAAGATCAATGAATTGGGTATGCAATGAAAAAAAAAAAACTAGGAAAAGAACAAATTAAATATCCCCAATTAAATATCAAAAATTCTGAAAATCATGGGAGAGATTAATAAAATTAAAAGCAAGAAAACCATTGATCTCATAAATAAAACAAATAGTTTTATGAAAAGGTCAATAAAATAGACAAATCATGGGTAAATATGATTTTAGAAAAGAAAGAAGATAACCAAATTACCAGTATCCAAAATGAAAAGGGTGACCTAACCACCAATGAGGAAGAAATGAGATAATTCAGAGTTAGTGGCTGAATGTATGCCAATAAATTGGATAACTTGAGTGAAATGGGCGAATACTTAGAAAAATACAAACTGCCCAGATTAACAGAAGAGGAAATAAATTACTTAAATAACTCCATTTGAGAAAAGGAAATTGAAGAAACCATCAATAAACCCTGTAAGAAAAAAAGTCTCCAGGTCAAGATGGATTTATAAATGAATTCAACCAAACATTTAAGGAACAATGAATTCCTACTCTACATAAACTATTTAAGAAAACTTGGAGAGGAAGTAGTTCTGCCAAACACCTTTTATGACACCAACATAGTGCTGACACCTAAACCAGGAAGAACAAAAAGAGACAAAGAAAATTATAGACCAATCTCCCTAATGAATATTGATGAAAAAATGTAGTGATGAGACTGCAGCAAGTTATTACCAGGATAAAACACCATGATCAGATTGTATTTAAAGCAGGCAGGCAGGGATGGTTCAAAATTAGGAAAACACTTAGCATAATTAAATATATTCATATATATATATATATATATATATATATATATATGATCAGAAATCACATGATTATGTCAATAGATGTTGAAAAAGCCTTTGATAAAATACAACATACATTCCTATTGAAAACACCAGAATATTTAGGAATAAATGAAGTTTGCCTTAAAATAAAATCATCAACAAATATTATATGTAATGGGGGAAAAAGTCATAGCATTTCCAATAAAATCAGGGGTGAAACAAGGATGCCCATTATCACCATTGCTATTCAGTATAGTTATATAAATACTACCTGGGGCAATAAGAGAAGAAAAAAATTGAAAGAATCAGAATAGGCAATGAGAAAGCAAAATTTTCACTCTGCAGATGATATCATGATATACCTAGAGAACCTTAGAAAATCATTTAAAGAACTCCTTAAAACAATTAATGAATTCATCAAAGTGGCAGGATATAAAATAAAACCACATAAATCATCAGTATTTGTATATGTTAACAACAAAGCCCAAGAACAAAAGATAGAGAGAGAAATTCCATTTAAAATAACTGCAGACAAACTTAAATACTTGGGAATCTTACCTCCTAATGAAAACACAGAAACTGTATGAGCACAATTATAAAGCACTCCTGACCCAAATAAAGTCAGGTATAAATAATTGGAAAAATGACAAATGCTCATAGTAATGTTGAGCTAATATAATAAAAATGACAATTCTACCCAAATTAAATTGCTTATTCAGTGCCATACCAATGAAACTACCAAATAACTACTTTACCGAGTTAGGAAAAAATAGCAACAAAATTCATCTGGAGCAACAAAAGAGCAAGAAAAGCAAGAGAACTGATGAAAAAAAAAATTGAAAGGAAGGTGACCTAGATGTATCAGATCTCAAACTATCCTAAAAAGCTGTAGTCATCAAAACTGCCTGGCACTGCTTAAGAAATAGAGTAATAGGGGCGGCTAGGTGGCGTAGTGGATAAAGCACCAGCCCTGGAGTCAGGAGTACCTGGGTTCAAATCCGGTCTCAGACACTTAATAATTACCTAGCTGTGTGGCCTTGGGCAAGCCACTTAACCCCATTTGCCTTGCAAAAAAACCCCTAAGAAATAGAGTAATATAGCACTGGATTAGGATAGGTTCAACAGAAATTGCAATAAGTGACTACAGCAATCAACTATCTGACAAAGCCAAAGACATCAGCTTCTAGAATAAGAACTCACTATTAGACAAATAATTGTTGGGTAAACTGGAAAAAAAAAAGTATGGCAAAAACTAAATATAGATTCACATCTCACACCCTATACCAAAATGAGGTCACAATGGGTACAGAATTTAGATGCAAAAAGTGCAGCTAGGTGGCACAATGGATAGAGCACCAGCCCTGGAGTCAGGAGTACCTGAGTTCAAATCTGGCCTCAGACATTTGGGCAACAATTTTTACAACTAGTATTTCTGACAAAGGACTCATTTCTAAAATATATAGAGAAGCAAGTCAAATTCATAAAAAAGTAAGCCATTTCCCCAATTGACAAATTGTCAAAGGATATGCAAAGGCAATTTACAGATTGTGAAGGCAGGAAATCAAAGCTATCCATGGGCATATAAAAAATCATTACTGATTAGAGAAATGCAAATGAAAGCAGATCTGAGGTACCATTTCACATCTATCAGATTGGACAATATGACCAGAAAGAACAATTTTTAATGTTGGAAGGGATATGGGAAATCTGGGACACTAATACATTGTTGGTTGGAACTGTGAACTCATCCAATCTTTCTGGAGGGCAATCTGGAATTGTGGTCAAAGAGCAATAAAAATGTGCATAACCATTGCTCCAGCAATACCACTACTGGATCTATACCCTGAAGAGATCATGCAAAAGGGCAAAAATCATCATTTGTACTAAAATATTCATAGCCCTGTTTGTCATAGCAAAGAATTGGAAATCAACTGAATATCCATCAATTGGGGAATGGCTGAATGAATTGTGGTATGTGTATGTTATGGAACACTATTGTTCTATTAGAAACCAAGGGGGATGGGATTTCAGAGAAGCCTGGAAAGATTGCATGAAATGATTTTGAGGGAGATGAGCGGAACTAGAAAAGCACTGTACACCCTAACATCAATATGGAGGTGATGATCAACCTTAATGGATTTGATCATTCCATTAATGAAATAATCAGGGACAAGTTTAGAGAACATGCAACAGGGAATACCATCTGTATCCAGAGAAAGCGTTGTGGAGTATAAACAAAGACCAATGTCTATCACCATCAATTTTTTAAAAAATAAAAGTGTCTTATGCATGACATAATTTTTCTATCTCTAAAATTATTTTTCTCCTCAAGAGTATGATTTCTCTCTCAACACATTCAATTTTAATCAATGTATACCATGGAAACAAAGTAAAGATTATCAGACTGCCTTCTGTGGAGAGGGGGATAGGGGGAGGGAAGGGAGGGTAGTGGAAAAATGTGAAATTCAAAACTTACAAAAAACTTTTAAAAATTACTATTTTATATAACTGGAAAATAAATAAAATATTAATAAAAAGGTTTTGCACTAATAAAATCAATGTGTTCAAAATTAGAAGGAAAGCAGAAAGCTGGGAAACAATGTACACAACTAGTTCTGTTAAAGGTAATATTTCTAAAATATATAGAGAAGTGTATCAAATCTATAAGCTTACAAATCATTCCCCAACTGATAAATGGTCAAAGTATATGAACAGACTGCCTTCACATGAAAAAATTAAATTATATATAATCATATAAAAATGCTCCAAATCATTATTAATTAGAAAATTAAAATGAATTATCAGAGTGGCCAAGATGGAAAAAAGGAAAAATTCTCAATATTGGAGAGGTTATGCTCCAATTCACCATTAATTAGAGAAATACAAATTAAAACAACAATGAGGTATCATTTCACACCTATTAGATTAGATAAAATGAGAAAAAGGGAAGATGTTCAATGTTGGAGAGGTTGTGGGAGGATTGGGACATTAATGCATATCTGGTGGAGTTGTGAACAGATCCAACCTTTCTGGAGAACAATATGGAACTATGCCCAAAGAGCAATAAAACCGTTCATACCCTTTGGCCTAGCAATTCTCCTTGTAGGTCTATATCCAGAAGAAATTATAAAAAAAATGGGAAAAGTCCTATGTGTTTCAAAATATTCATAGCAGCTCTTTTTGTAGTGACAAAGAATTGGAAATTGAGGGGATGTCCATCAATTAGGGAATGGCTAAGCAAGTTATGATATATGAATACTATGGAATGTAATGGAATATTATTGTTCTATAAGAAACCATAACTGGTCAGACTCTAGAGAGGCATGGAATAACTTACGGGGTCTGATGCTGAGTGAAGGGATAGAACCAAGAGCACAATGTACACATCAACAACAATTTTGTAATATGAACAACCTTGATGGAAACAGCTCCTCTGAGCAGTCCAAAGAGCTAGGACAACTTTATTTTACTAGATATGAACTGTATAAGTCACATCCAGAGGAAGAAAACAAAACAAAACAAAACAAAACACACAGAAAAAAAACCCAACCTTTCTGAATCTGATGAACATTTTATAAAAATTATCTTTTATGTATCTCTTTCCCTTAATCCTAATTCCTTATGCCAAAAATTACTAATTAGGAAGTATGTTTAATGAAATATGTATATAAAATGCTAATCTGACTGTTCCTGCTGAGGGGACAGGGGTGGGAAGGATAAGTGGAGGGAAATTTTGTAACCTGGACATATACATGGACATATGGAGGAAAATAAATAATTTTTTAAAAAGAGTTAATACAGAGAAATGAGTCATTTTAAAAAAAACAAGCTATTCCATAATTGATAAATGGTCAAAGGATATGCAAAGGCAATTTACAGATGAGGAAATCAAAGCGATCCATAGTCATATGAAAAATTGATCTAAATCACTACTTATTAGAGAAATGTAAATTAAAGCATCTCTGAGGAACCATTTCATACCACTCAGAAAGACCAATATGACCAGAAAGGTCAATGATCAGTGTTGGAAGGGCTGTGGGAAATCTGGGACACTAATACATTGCTGGTGGAGCTGTGAACTCATCCAACATTTCTGGAGAGGAATTTGGAATTACACCCAAGGGCAGGAAAATTGTGCATACCCTTTGATTCATTAATACCATTACTGGTTCTATACCTTGAAGAGATTTTGAAAATAGGTAAAAACATCAGTTATACAAAAATATTCATAGCACCATTGTTTATAGTGGCATTTGTGATGGCAAAGAATTGGAAATTGAATGAATGTCCATCAATTGGGGAATGATTTAATGAACTGTGGTATATGTATGTCATAGAATACTGTTGTTTTATTAGAAACCAGTAGGGATGGGAATTCAGGGAAGCCCAGAAGGATTTGCAGGAACTGATCCTGAGGAAGATGAGCAGAAGCAAGGTAACATTGTAGTCCCTAACAGCAACATGGGAGTGATGTTCAACCTTAATGGGCTTACTCATTCTATCAGTGCAACAATTAGGCACAATTTTGGGATTGCTGTGATGGAGAATGCCATTTGTATCCAGTGAAAGAATTGTGGACTTTGAACAAAGACCAAAGACTATTACCTTTAATTTTAAAAAATGCTGTCTTTTTATATAATTTTGCTATCTCTTATACTTTATTTCTTTTCCTTAAGAATATGCTTTCTCTCTCTCATCACATTCAAATTAGACCAATATATTCCATGAAAGTAATGTGAACACTAACAGACTGCCTTCTCTTTGGGGTGGGGGGAGGGAAGCAAAATTAGGGGAAAAATTGTAAAATTCAAAATAAAGAACTTTTAAAAAATAAAAATAAGAAAAAGAATTATTGGATTGTATGAAAGCATTGATCAAAAAAAGGAATCTGAACAATATTTTTTCAAGAAATCATCATGAAAACCTGCCCTGGTATTCAAGAACCAGAAAGAAAATAAATACTGAAAAAAAGCACTGATCATCTCCTGAATGAGATCCCAAAATGAAAATGCCACAGAATACTGCAGCCAAATTCAAGAACTATCAAGTCAAGGAGAAAAATACTGCAGGCAGCCAGATAAATACAATTCAAATACCAAGGAGCTATAGTCAAGATTTCACAGTGCTTGGAAACATATTGAAAGATCAAGGTGCTGGAATACAATGTTCCTAAGGGCAAAGAAGATTAGAATTCAACAAGAATCAACTACCCCACAAAACTGAGCATCCTCTTTCTTGGGAAAAGATGGACATTTAACTAAATAAGTGACTTTCAAATTTTCCTGATACAAAGACCAGAACTGAACAGAAATTTGAATTTTCAAACATGAAACTCAAGAGGAAACATAAAAAGTTAAACAGGGGAAAAGAAAAAAAAGAATATTCAATAAGATAAAATTGGTTACTTTCCTACATGGGAGAACAATACTTATAGCTCTTGAGAACTATATATTAGTTAGAGGGAATATCCTTAGAAGGTGTGGGCATATAAACTGATTTTGATGGGATGATATAAAAAATAAGATAAAAAAAGGATTGTACTAGAATGCGAAGAAGGGTGAGGCAGAATGGGGTAAATTACATCACATCAAGAGGTGCAAAGGGATTATTACAGTAAAATGAAAGAAAGTAGGGTATGAGAATTGCTTGAATCATTCATTCATCAGATTTGGCTTAAGGAGAGAATAACATATATACTCAAATGAGTTTAGAAATTTATACCTTATAGTTAAATAGGAAGTGAAAGGTGAAAGGGAAAGAGGGGATGAAAGAAGGGAGGGAAGAAGTATAAGGTGAATTGGAAAAGAAGCAGAAGGGGGATTATAGAAGAAAAGGCAAATTAAGCAAGGTGTTGATCAGAAGCAAAACATGGATGAGGAGGGATAAAGTGAAAGAAAAAGAAAAGTACAAATGGAGAGATGAGAGGAAAAAGGGTAATACAGAGCTTGTAATCATAGCTGTGAGAGTGAATGGTTTACTTTCCTTCTCTCTTTCTCTTTCCCTCAATGCTTCCAGTGGAAGGGTCGTTATCCCTTCATTGGCAGCAGGGCTGCCCTCAGACCCCTCCTGAAACCCAAAATCATCAAGAAGAGCACCAAGGAGTTATCCAACACCAGTCTGATAGAGATGTCAGGGTTAAGAGAAACTGTCACAAACCAAGAGTCACTGACAACAGAGTGTGATGACAATTCAAGCTAGATCTTCATGCCCAAAGTCTATTCCACAGACTTTGAAGTAATATCAATAAGATGACAAAACACATGTTAACAAGTGTATTTAGGGCAGTTAGTTGATGCAGTGCATAAAGCACTGGCCATGGAGTAAGGAGTACCTGAGTTCAAATCTGGCCTCAGAAACCTAATAATTACCTAGCTGTGTGGCCTTGGGCAAGCCACTTAACCCCATTGCCTTGCAAAAAAATAAACTAAAAAAAAAGAAAAACAAATGGATTCAGGAAGTTTTGGGTGTACATTGTCAAAGAGCTTGAAGTGCTCCTGATGTGCAACAATTTTTACTGTACTAAAATTGCTCACAATGTTTTCTCTAAAAATTGCAAAGCCGTTGTTGAGAGTATGGTTCAGCTAGCTGTCAAGATCATCAATCCAAATGCTAGACTGGGGAGTGAATAAAATAATTAAAAAAGCTTTACAAGTTTGTATTCGTGTTAAATAAAACCTCAAACTACTAAAAAAAGAAAGAAAAAGAATAATGGAATGTACTCAAAATATGGAAACAGATAACAGAATGGATTAAAAAACAGAATTCTATAATCTGTTATTTACAAGAAATATATTTGAATCTGTGATATACACACAGATTATGTTATGTTTCAACTGATGTGAAAAAAGCAGGGGTAGCAATCCTGATATCAGAAAAAAAGCAAAAATAGATCTCATTAAAAGGGATAGGGAAGGAAACTACAATTACCTAAAAAGTTCCATAGACTTTGAAGTAATAGCAATACAAAACATTTGTGCACCTAGGGTAAAGTAACCATATTCTTTGAGGATTGTTAAATCAGTTACAGGAAGACATAGACAGCAAAATTTTAACTTCCCTCTCTCAAAATTAGATAAGTTTAAAAATAAAGAACTAAGTTAAGAAGGTGAATTGAATTTCAGATGTTAGACATGATAGAACTCTTGGAGAAAATTGAATGGAGATGGACAGAAATATATCTTCTGTTTTAATCGTAAATGAGACCTGCACAAAAACTGACCATGTATTATTGCATGAAAATCTCACAATTAGGGAGGTAGAGGTAAGATGGCAAGGACAAGCTAGGAGCTTCTTTAAACTCTCTCCAAAGTTTCTAAATGAATTCTGTGGTGATAGAACCCACAAAAGAACAGAGTCTAGCATTATTTTAGCAAGGTCTACAATATTTAGAGTATTAAAATAATAAATCAATGACTTCCTTAGAAAATATAGAAATGAAACTATTAAAAAGTATAAAACTAAACATAATTTGGTATGAATTAAGGAAATCATATGCAATTTTATGTTCTCTATGTGCTATTTACCAAACATGAACAGATCTAATTCAAGCCATCTGAGACTCAACCAAACAAAGGTAGAAGAGACTCCTCATCAAGGAGATTGGCAACTAAGAAGAAAAAATTTTTAGCCAGGAAATTAAGGAAGAGTTATCAAAAAACATGCAGAATTGTTTGCTTCCATAGATAGATCTTTCACTTACTTCTTAAATATTTATATATTTAAAAATTTTAAACAAGTTAAAGATTTTTAATTACAAAATTATAATATTTATTAGCCAAATGTTCAATCATCAAAATCAGATATGTAAATAGAGACCAGGAATTTGATCCTGGATATTGAAGTGATGGACTAAAAATGTACAATTAGAACTTAACTCCATAAAGTAATAAATAATAATAATAATAATAATAACCAAAGAATATGTCTGTATTTTTAATAAGGTATTTTATTTGCTTTTCCAATTACTTGCAATGGTAATTTGTACCACTTTTCATTTTTTGCAAAGTTTTGAGTTTTACAGTTTTTCTCCTTCTATACCTTCCCTTTTCCCTACTCCTGATAGAAAGCAATCTGATTTAGGCTATACATTTTATAACCATGTTAAACATAGATCAATATTGATTATGCTATGAGACAAGATTCTGATCCAAATGAAGGAATAAAAGCATAAGAAAGAAAAAATGGCATTATGTATAAGACAACATTTAAAACTCAAAAATAATAAGCTTTATTGTTCATTTAAACTTCCCAGTTCTCCTCTGGATATGGAGAAGGTATAGATTAAAATCTCTTTAAATTGTCTTTGATTATTGTACTGCAGTAATGAACAAGCTCATCATGGTTGATCATCATTCTTTTGGTGTTGAAGCATTGTGTCTTGATTTCGTGTAAAGTCATCAGCTTCCTTTTAGCTCCATTCTTTCCATCTGGCCCATTTTTAAAATGTTACTTTCTTCAGCATTTGCTTTGCATCTCTTTGAAAAAGTTGCTGGTTTCATTTTCATGTTTTTTTCCTGCATCTCTCTCATTCCTTTTCCTAATTTTTCTTCTATCTCCCTTACTTGATTTTCAGAATTTTTTTTGAGCTCTGTCATAGCCTGAGCCCAACTTCCATTTTTCCTGGAATCTTTAGATGCAGGATCTTAGATTATCTTATCTTCAGATTGAATACTTGATCCTCCTTGGGATTATTGGCAAAGTAATTGTCAATGGTCAGGTTCTTTTTTTTGTGTGTGTACTTGTTTCCCCATCCTGTGCCTGGTTTTGGGTTGCTTCCTGAGCTTTTGAGTATTATTGGGATACCCCAACAAGGACCTCAAAATGTGTGGCTCTGACTGCTCTCTTGTACTGTGAATGATCACAAGCACACCCCTCTGCCACGGGGCTGATATGCGGGGTCCCTGTTTTATGGGGAGCCTAGACTGAGACCAAGGTCTGAATGTGGTCACAGCCCCAGAATCCTATTCCAGGGTCAGAGGACAGACCTTGGAATTCTCCCTCCACTCCCTTACCTTTGGTGGTCTTAGCACTCAGGGTACAACTGCCTGGAAGCTCCTGCTGGGTGACTCCTCAGGCCTGCTTCCATTTCCTAGATCTGGACTGCCACAGCCTTGCTGAGTGCCATGACAGTTCTGAGGAACTGGACTTTGCAGAGTACCATGACTGCACTGAGGGCCTGGGCTCTGCGCTCACTATAACAGAGGTCTCCCAGCTGATTTTCTAAGTTGTACTTGGTGCTCCCTGGGGTGTAGTTCAGGAAACTGCTTCTGCTGCCAGAAGCCAGAGCTCCTAGGTGTCCTGGGGCTGTTCCTGGGAGGTTGAAGCTCCTTCCCTTGGCAGAGTGCTGCTCCTCCAATCCAGTGGAATAGAACTTCCCACTATTTTCCAGCTTACGATTGGCTGGAGAATTGCTTTGCTAGCTCTTTCTGTGAGTTCTGTCTCTCAAAAATTTAGTTAGAGTCATAATTTAAAGGTTTTTGAAATATTTTGGAGCCAGCACCTAAGAGAGGCTCTTCTACTGTCATCATCTTGGCTCTGCCTCCAAACATGGTTTAATATTGAAATTGTATCATTGGCACTTTTTATGAGGATGCAGTTTCCTTCCTTATCACTTTTAATGAGATCTATTTTTGTAATTACTTTGTCTGAGATAATGTTTGCTACCACTGCTTTATTCACTCCAGATGAAGCATAATGTATTTGACTTCAGCCTTTTCCCTCTATTATGTGTATATTTCTCTTTAAAATGCTTTTTCTTGTAAGTAGCATATTGTAAGATTCTGGGTTTTAATACATTCTGCTATGTGCTTCCACTTTATAGGAGAGTTCATCCCACTTACAATGACAGTTTTAATTAATTACTAACTCTTTATGCCCTCTATGCTCTCTCCCCTCCATTCCTTTTTTCCCCTTCTTTCACATTTTCCCTCCTCCCCAGTGTTTTCCTTCTGAATAGCTCCTCCCTAAATGTGTTTCTCCCATTCTGTTCAACACACTCCCTTTTCTTTTCCCTTTTCCTTTTCCAGTTCTTCCTTCATTCCCTTCTATCAGTTCCTCCTTCCCTCCTTCCACTTTCCTATCCTAATACTTGAAAGATAAGATAAATGTCTAAACTCAACTGATTATATATTGTAATCCTTCTTTGAAACAAATCTGATGAGACTAAGACTCCAGTTCTCTCCTCTTCCTTTCTTTCCCTCTATTGTAATAGAAACTTTGTACCTCTTCATGTGATATAATTTAACCTATTCATCCTCCTCCTCCTTCCTCCCATCTCTTTTCACATTTCCCCCTTTTTTAATGAAATACATTTTTAAAAATCATTTCATCAAGGTCATGGAGAAACTATGAATGTACAAACATTCAATCTAAGCATATTTCCTTTAATAGAGTTACAATTCTCAAGACTTATGAGGCTTATCCTCCCTATAACCAATTTAATATTATTAGATAGCAGTTTTCTTTTCCCTGTTTTCTTTTTATGTATCTCTCAAGTTTCTTGTTTGAAAATCAAATTTTCTGTGCAGTGCCCTATTTTATTAAATGTCCATCTTTTCCCCAAAACAAAGACTCAGTTTTGCTGAATAGTTTATTCTTTTTTTTTTAGTTTTTGCAAAGCAATGGAGTTAAGTGGCTTGCCTAAGGCCACACAGCTAGGTAACTATTAAGTGTCTGAGGCTGCATTTGAACTCAGGTACTCCTCACTCCAGGGCCGGTGCTCTATCTACTGGACCACCTAGCTGCCCCTGAAAAATTTATTCTTCATTGTAATCCAAGCTCCCTTATTCTAAGAACATCATAATTCAGGTCCTTCAATCCCTTTATGTTGTTGCAGTGAGGTCTTGTGCAATCCTGACTGTGGTTCCTTGTTATTTCAATTACTTCTTTCTTATTGTTTGCAAGGATTTTTGCTTAATCTGATAATTTGGTAATATTCATTGTGTTTCCATTTTGGGATGCCTTTCAGGAGGAGGATCAATGCACTCTTTCAGTGACTATTTTGCCCTCTGGTTCTTGGATAATAGAGCAGTTCCCCTTAACTATATCATATAGAACTGAGTCCAGGCTCCTTTTTGGATTAAGGTTTTCAAGTATTACTATGATTTTTAAAATTGTTTCTCTTGGAACTGTTTTCTAGGACTATTGTTTTGCAAATGAGGTATTTCACATTACATTTTACATTATTGTCCTTTTGTCATTTTTTTTATTTTAACAGATTCTTAGAGTCTCATGAAATCATTAGCTTCCACAGATCCCAACCTATTTTTCAGAGAGTAATTTCCTCAATTTAGCATTTGCATCTCCTTTTCTATTTGATCAAGTCTTTTAAAAGTGTTGCTCTCTTTTTACTTTTGCATAATTGTGTTTTGGAGGAAATTATTTTCTTTTCACATTTGCACAATTGTATTTCTAAAGGATTTGTTTTCTCATGTAATTTTTTGTTATAAGATGTTAATTTCCTCCTGCAGGGTATTAATTTTCTCTTACATTTCTTTTCCAAATTTTCCTATATGACTTTTAAACTCCTCCTATTTTCCTCATACATATAACATCCTTTCTGTCTTCCATTTCTTAGCTAGTATACTTATCTCCAAGGTAATTCAATAGATTCTGATTTACAGTGGACTTTTTTCATTCTTGGATGTCAGCTTTCCCAAGAGTCTTGTGCTGAGGGACTGTCTAGTCAGCATAACCTAGGTGTTGAGAACCCTAGAAACCTAGCTTACTGGGGTGAGGAACTCGGTTACTCAGTGGATTAACCAGAAAGAGACACCTTCTCTTCCAGTGGAAAAAAAATGGATATTTGATGGAATAGGAGGAGACATCATCTTTTCCAGATGAAAAGACCAGAGCTTGATAGAAAATTTGGACTTCAAACAGGAGAATTAAACAGACACATGAAAAGGTTAAAAAAAAGGTGAAGAAAAAACTGTTATCCAATAAGATGAAACTAACTGTATCTCTACCTGGGAGAAAGACTTTAATAACTCTCAAGAATTATAAATCTATGAGAGAGAATATACTTAGTCAAAAGTGAGAAACACTCATGATTTTCTATGACTCAGAATGATTGAAAAACAATACCTCCTTAAAAAGGGGGAACCTTAAAGAAACAGGAGGATGGAAGAGACTGAATGGGGTAAATCTCATTACATTAAGAGGTAGAAAGGACCTATTGCAGTAGATGGGGGAAAAGGATGAGGTGAGCACCATCTGAATCTTACTCTCATCAGATTTGGCTTAAAGTTAACATACATACACTCAGTTAAGTTGAAAAATTTATCTTACCTTTCAAGTATTAAAAGGGGAAAAGGGGAGGAAGGAGGAAAAGGGGAACTAACAGAAGGAAGGGAAGGAAGAAGGGGAAAAGCAAAAGGGTATAAAAGATGAGAGGGGTTTGATATAGGAAGGTAAACACACTGAAGGTGATGGTATTCAGAAACAAAACACTGGGGAATATGGATAAGGGGGAAAATGCAAACAGAGGGAAGATAACATGGAGGGCAATAAACAGGTAGTAATTATAATTTTGAATGTGAATGGGATAAACTCTCCCTTAAAATGCAAGTGAATAGTAAAGTGGATTAAAAATCAAAATCCTATAATATGCTGCTCATAAAAAACTCATTTGAAGCAGAGAGATACATATAGAGTAAAGGTAAAAGGTTAGAGCAAAATATATTTTTCTTAAGTTGAAGTAAAAAATGTTGGGGTAGCAATCCTTATCTCAGACAAAGCATCTGCAAAAACTGATATAGGTAAAAGAGATAAGGAAGGAAACTATATCCTTCTAAAAGGTACCAAGGACAATAAAGCAATTTCAATACTAAATATGTACAAAATTGTATTGCATCCAAGTTCTTAAAGGAGAAGTCAGAGGAGTTACAGGAAGACATGGAAAGCAAAACTCTAGTTGTGGGAGACCTCAACCTCCCACTCTCAGATTTAGATAAATCTAACAATAAAATAAACAAGAAGGAAGTTAAGGAGGTAAAAGTGTTATCAGAAAACCCAGACATGATAGACATAAGGAGGAAATTAAATGGGGATAGAAAAGAATATACTTTTTTTCTGAAGTATATGGCACTTGGAGAAAAATTAAAATTTGATAATCTAAGTGAAATAGATGAATATTTACAAAAATATAAGTTGCCTAGGCTAAATGAAGAGGAAATTACACACCTAAATAACTCCATCTCATAAAAATAAATTCAACATGCCGTTATTAAACTCCATAAGAAAAAATCTTCAGGACCAGTTGGATTCACATGTGAATTCTTTCAAATATTTAAGGAACAATTGGTTCCAATTCTATATTAACTCTTCAGAAAAATAAGTGAAGATGGAACTCTGCCTAACTCTTTCTATGACAAAAATATTGTGCCAATACCTAAGCCAGGAAGAATTAAAAGAGAAGAAGAAAATTATAGACCTATCTCTCTGATGAATGAATATAGATGTAATAATCTTAAATAAAATCTTAGCAAAATATTATAAGTTACCACTCGGATAATACATTATAACCAAGTAGGATTTATCCCAGGAATTCAGGGTTGGTTCAATATTAGGAAAACTTTTAGTATAATTAATTATATCAATAACAACCCTATAAGAAATCATATGATTATATCAATAGATGCTAAAAAGCCTTTGGCAAAATACAGCATCCATTCCTACTAAAAATACTAGAGAGCAAAGGAATAAATAGATTGTTCCTTAGAATAATATGCAGTATCTATCTGAAAATATCATCAAGCATTATATGCCATCTGGATAGGGTATATATAGAAGAGCAGTGTGAAACAAGGATGTCCTTTATCACCACCACTATTAAATATTACATTAGAAATGTTAGCTGCAGCAATAAGAAAAGAAAAAGAAACTGAAGGAATTAGAATTGGGAAGGAAGAAAAAAAAATCTCATTCTTTGGATATGATATGATGGTACACCTAGAGAATCCCAAAAAATCATCTAAAAATACTAGAAATAATTAACAACTTTAGCATACTTGCAGAATATAAAATGAACCCTCATAAATCCTCAATATTTCTATATATGAGTAGCAAGATTTAGCAGAAAGAGCTAGAAAGAGAAATCCCATTCAAAGTAACTTCAGAAAATATAAAATACTTGGGAGTCTACTTGCCAAGGCAGACTCAGAAACTTTATGAAAACAATTACAAAACACTTCTCACACAAATAAAATCAGATTTAAATAATTGGGAAAATATCAACTGCTCATGGATAGGCCAAGTTAATATAATAAAAATGACAATTCGATCAAAATTAAACTATTCATTTAGTGTCCTACCAACCAAAATTCCACAAAAATTACTTTCATGAGTTAGAAAAATTGTAAACAACTTCATATGGAGTAATAAAAAGTTGAGAATTTCTAGGGATTTATTGAAAAAAATGCAAAAGATGGTGAGAAAAGGCCCCAGCTACAAAGACAGCTTAAGGTAACACTTTTGTAAATGCTCAGCAATTGACATAAATATATACAGTGCAATACGTTTGTTGTGGTCTATGCTTTCATTTAGATGTCTAAATGCAAACATGATTTTTTCTTTTTTTTGTCTAAGTTCACATCATTTTGTCTTTTGCAGTAACATCACATTCCTCATGTTTGTCTTAAGAAGCAATTGAGATTAAGTTTTATAGCTAGAAATGTGATATATGCAGTGAACTTTTGTCTAAACTTTTTGCAGTAATATATTTTCTAAATTACCATAGTTTACTGCTGTTTAACTTACATTAATTTTTAAGAATTAAATGGAGAATATCTTTAATCAAATAAAGTAAAGATACACATTAAAAAAGAAACTTGAAAATGAAACTTAATAATGGTATTACTGTAAGTTTTCATCTTGGAATCTCTTTCAAGTTAGTCTTCTGGTTCTAGAAATTCAGGACAACTTTCCTCAATAATTTTTAATAGTATTATATTAAGATTCTTTGTATAAATCATATTTTTGAAGTTATTTTATATTTTTTATCCATCTTTTCTCCAGCTCACTTTTTTCTGAACGGATGTTTTACTTTTTCTTCTTTTTTCATTCTTTAGATTTTTTTTTTTAACAATTTCTTGATGTCTTAGAATAATATTAGTTTCTTCTTTGCCAATCCTAATTTAAGGAATAATTTCCTTCCTTAAGTTTTTAATTCTCTATTATGGATGTAGTTCCTTTGCTGTTCAGAAATGTGTGATCTGACAACAATATCCACATTCAGTGGAAAAAACAAAAAAATTCAACAAAACATACAACAGAATCTGAATGGATACTATGTTCACTTCTTTTTAAAACTTCTCTTATGGTTTTCCTTCCTATCCTATGATTTTCTTTCTTTTCCCTTAGTTCTAATTTCTCATACACACAATGACTAATTTTTAAACATGTTAAACACAAATATACATATAGAACTTTTATGAGACTATTCTCCACTGAGGGGAGGGAGGTGTAACTTATAAATATGCAAGGAGATAAATGTTGGAAAATTCTCATAGCATGTATTTAGAAAAATATAATAAAATATCAAACATGAAAAATACTTTCTAATTCTATTTCAAGTTTCTTGATCTATTTTCATACTTTTTAGAAATTTCCTTTGATTACTTTTTTTTTAGTAACTTTTTTCTCAATCTTGCTTATTTGTTATTTAAAATAAATTTGGGGGCAGCTATGTGGCGCAGTGGATAAAGCACTGGCCCTGGAGTCAGGAGTACCTGAATTCAAACCCAGCCTCAGACACTTAATAATTACCTAGCTGTGTGGCCTTGGGCAAGCCACTTAACCCCATTGCCTAGGAAAAACTAAGAAAAATATATACTTTTTGATTTCTATCATGAACTCATTACGTCTTGGGGACCATTTCATATTTCTCATTGAAAAACCTTCCTTTTTAGCTTCAATATCTTCCTCTAGATATAAACCCAGATCTTCTCTATCCCCATAGTAACTGTCTTTGGTTGAGTTTATTTTCCTCTTTTGCTTATTCATTTTTATTTTTTTACTTTGTTTTTAGTAGCCATTGGTGTGATCAATTTGCACTGCTGAGGTAGCTGTATGACTTTGAGCAAGTGTCTTAATTCTATCTGCTTCAGTTTTTTACTCTATAAAATAAACTAAATAAGGAAATAGCAAATCACTATGGTAACTTTGCCAAGAAAACAGTAACTTTTTCCTTCTCTGAAATATAATTGATCCTTCTAAACCTTTAAAAGCATGTTGCATAAAGAATGTATTTCTGTTTTGTATAGTTTGCTGAAGTCATTCTTCCTGACTCTTCAAGTATTATTTCCACTTTTATCAACAGTAAATGAAGAAATAATAATTGTAGTTTTGTTTTTACATTAATGATGATAACACATTGAAACAATTGAAACGATGACAAATAATTTTTGTTTTTTATATTTAATGTCATTCTTGCAGTTTCATCCCAAAATGTCTGAGGAAGGATATAGCTTGTTTGTATCTCATACCAATCTTTCTACATAATCATTTTCCCCTCCACTGCTTTTTGATGCTTTCTGAAGTGATATTCATAAATCTTCTATTAACTCTAAATAACATTGACCTTGTTTTACCATTGAGAAGTCCAGGTACTTCTTACTGGAATTTATTTCATTTTTTTCTGATAATTATTTTGCTTTGGTTAAACTTCCCTAAAAAGTAAAAACCTTTACCTTCATCCATTTCCATTTTTTTAATCAATATTTTAAGGGTCACTTTAGAGATTTTGTGATTTCATATATCCCTTCTCATATATGATTTGTTTTAATTTGGTGCTAGTTTTGCCATTGAGTTAATGCATATGATGACTTGATCTTACACAAATAGCAGAAAGAAAACTATCAACTAAGGTTATATTTTATGTCATGTCCAGGATGATAATTTCCTTTGTTTTTTATATTACTTTGTATTTGTTATATTAAATAAATTTTGAAGAAATTATTCATGATATTGATCTTCTGATTAATCTACATGTTTTCTCTCTCTTTTGATTTGTAATCCCAACACATTTTCAACACAATGTAAACATTCTTTCCTTTGCCTCTATTTTCTTTGAGGTTCTCAAAAATTTATAGGTGATGATATATATATATATATATATCAATAATCCATATTAATGGATTTATTTATGTCTAAGAGCAGTATACATCAAAGTAACATTTCCCTGAATAGTATTTCTTGTTACTTTTGGAAAACAATTTAAACATACCTGACATGTTATCTTAATTAGACACTCTGCACCATATTTCCAATCATCTGAATACTTCTAGTTTCATTTATGGCAAGAATATCAATATTAATGTGATTAAGTTTATATAGTAACATATCAGTTTGTTACTCATTGAAAAAAAAAGATCTAGGGGCAGCTAGGTGGCACAGTGGATAAAGCTCCAGCCCTGGAGTCAGGAGTACCTGAGTTCAAATCCAGCCACAGACATTTAATAATTACCTAGCTGTGTGGCCTTGGGCAAGCCACTTAACTCCATTTGCCTTGCAAAAACCTAAAAAAAAAAGAGCTAATGTCGATCATAGAATAAGTTAAATTTATATTTATAAATGATCTAATAAAAAAGTTACTTAAACAGATTTACCAAAAAATATCTAGGTTCAACATTAATTAGAGTAGAATTGCTTGTGTGCAATATTTGTACATAGAAATGGTAGTGAGAATAATCAAGATTTGCCTGGTGTCTGGACTTTACTAAGTACAGAAGAAAAGTTAAAAGAGCTGTTCAATTTCTTAAAAAAAAGAATACAAAAACCCTCTTATACAGATATTAAAATATCAGAAGGCAAAAGTAGAAATGTATCTAATAGTATACTGAGATAAGAGAAACTAGTATAATTTTAGAATACGATAGAAACTTAAATATAAGTACAATTTAATGCATGTAAAGGAATTGAGTTTAGGATTCATCACATCAACCAAGAGGAGATGAAAACCATATAAATATAAATTTCAAATAAAAATAAAATTTAGATGTTTAAAAGTTATCACTCCTGGCAAAACCTATCATAAATTTCAAGATGGTGGTTTAAGGTTAGGAAGCTTCTGGGAACTCTTCCCAAATAATTTTAATGAAGACTTTAAACATTCCAGAATTGGTATCCAAAACTCAGTACAAACACTTGTTACTATACCACCTCTATTCCAGGATCAGATTTCAACTATCAAAATGAACCAAAAAATCCAAAAAAGAGTGCTAACCATAGATGGCACCAACTCTGTAAGAGACAATATGAATGTCATCTCAGAAGAGGAAAGCAATGACAAAATGCCTTCATGTGAAGCCTCAAAGGGGATTAGTATTGGTCTCAGTTCCAAAAAAAGGACCTGTTAGAAAAGTTCAAAAAGGATTTTCAGGTGCAAAGAAGAGAGGAAGAAACAAAATGGAGAAAAGAAATGAGTGTCACACAGAAGAATTACAGAAAATTTCTGAAGTGATATTCATAAGTCTTCTATTAACTCTAAATAAGAAGAATTACAGAAAATTGATGGAAGAAAATAATACCTTTTAAAACTATGGTGAAATCAACTACATTAAACATAAATTGACCATTTAGTAGAGGAAACACAAAATCTAACTAAAAAAAGTCCTAAATATTAGAATTAGAAATATGTCAACTAATGACTCTAAGAGACAACAAGATTCTGTCAAAGTCAAAAGCTTGAGAAAACAGAAGAAAATGTAAAGTATCTCAGGAAAAATGAATGACCTGGAAAATGGATACAGCAAAGATAATTTTTAAATTATTGATCTATCTGAAAGCCATGAACAGAAATAGAGACTGGCAATATTATGCAGGAAATCATCATGCAAAACCTCTGTAATATCTTAGAAAAAAATAAGATAAAATAGTCCTTGAAATAATCTATTAATCACTCCAGAAAGAGATCTCAAAATAAAAACATCAAGGAAAATCATAGCCAAAATTCAGACAGCTAAAGAAGAAAATTCTACCAGCAGACAAAAAAACCCTGAAATACAAATATCAGTGAACCATAGAAATGATTACTCAAGACCTAGCAGCCTCACTATAAAAGGATTAGAAAATCTGGAATATGATATTTTGGAGGACAAAGGAGTTTGGATTACATCCAAGAAAGAACTGCCTTGCAAAACCCAGCATACTTTTTCAGGGGGAAAAATGGCCTTTCAATAAAATAGAGGGATTTCAAATTAAACTCATAAAAAAAGAATAGAGGGGCAGCTAGGTGGTGCAGTGAATAAAGCACTGGCCCTGGAGTCAGGAGTACCTGGGTTCAAATCAGGTCTCAGACACTTAATAATTACCTAGCTGTATGGCCTTGGGCAAGCCACTTAACCCCATTTGCCTTGCAAAAAAAAAAATAGAACTTAACAGAAAATTTGAACTTAAATTACAAGACTCAAGAGATATATTAAAATGGTAAATGGAAATGGGGGGGGAATCCTAGTCAACAATAATAAACTGTGTACATCCTTACACAAGAAGACAATACTTGTAGTTCTTGAAAACTGAATGTCTCCTACGAAAATTGAAAATGCGCTCAAAAGTGTAGTATTTCAAATGGCAAAGTTGGAGGAAGAAAACTTAGAGGATGTGGGTACAAATGGATAATGAAATAATTTCACTCAGTACAATACTTTAATGCATGAAGGGTATATTTACCATTTATGGAAGAACTCATTCCATTCACATTTAGAGTTTTGATTGCTAACTGTATTTTACTCACTCTTATCTTACCCTATATGTACTTTTCTCTTTCCTTTCTCCTTATTCCTCCATATCAATGCTTTGCTTCTCACTGTTGCTTCTACAAAAGGGAATTTTTCTCTATCCAGAGATAGCTGGATGGAATACATTTGGGAAAACGCTGTGGGCATAAATAGATTATAATCAGATTATGTTTAAGCCTCAAGAATTAAATTTCTAGTGGGACAGTAAAGAAGAGTCTTCTTGGATAAAGGTTGTGGGTATGAAGTGATCATGAGCTAATGATGCTTATAAATCAACCAATCAAGCAAACACTCAGCCTTTGAAAATTGTTCTTCTATCAGATCAGATAGCAGAAGTATACCTTGATAAAATTGTGGGTACAAGACAAATTTAAAACAATGAAGATTTGAAAAGAAGGATTATATGGGTAAAAGATGAGACATTCATTGGAAGATAAATGACACCACAGAAAAAGACACGAAGACCTATTATAATACAGGGAAAAGATGCAAGGTGCGAGCATTAAAAAAATCTTACAATCAACAAACTTGACCCAAAGAGGGGGCAGCATACATTCCCATTTGAGCTAGAAAGTTTCCTACTCAACAGGAAAGTAAAGGGGTAAGGGAAAGAAAAATGAAGAAAGGGCTGATAAAATGGAGGGTAAAGAAAAAAAAATAAAGTTAGAGTAAAAGTTAAAAAATGTAAAAGGCAAAAAATAGAAAGATGAGGAAAAGGACTGATAGAATGGAGAACTGATCAAAAGAAAGCAATGAGAAGCAAAACTTTGATGTGGAGGAATGAGTGGAAAGGAATAAGAAAAGCACAAATGGGAGAAGATAGGAAGGAGGAAAATACAGTTAACAATCACAACTGTAAATACTAATGGAATGAATTCTCCCATAAATGGTAGCAGATGGTGGATAAAAAAACCAGAATCCTACAAAATGTTGTATAAAAGAAACACATTCAAAGCAGAGAAATACAAAGAGGATAAAGACAAAAAAGTTATAGTAGAATATATTATACTTCAATTGAAGTAAAAACGTGGGGGTCTTGATCTCAGACAAAGCAAAAACAAAAATATATCTTATTGAAAGTAATAAGGAAGGAAACTGCATCTTTTTAATAGATACCATAGGGAATGAAATAATATCAATATTAAACACATATGCAGCAAAATGGTAAACAATCCAAATTCTTAGAGTACAAGCTAAATGAGTTAAAGGGAGACATAGACAGCAAAATTATATTGAAGTTCCCTCTCTTAGAATTAGATAAATGTAACCCCCAAATAAAGACAAAGGAGGTTAAGGGACTGAGCAGAATGTAAGAAGAGTTAGATATGTATCTCTGGAGAAAACTGAATGTGGATAGAAAAGAATATACCTTTTTTTGTGGTACATTGCATCTACACAAAACTTGCCCATATACTAGTGCATAAAAAAAGTTACAATCAATTGCAGAAAGACTGAAATATTAAATGCATACATTTTTCTTTCTTTCTTTTCATCCATATGCACGTGTATTTTTAAGTGGCAAAATTTCCTTCTATGCTCCCTTCATACCCAGTCAGGTTAGCATTGTGCATACATACATATTGTTGATAAACACATTTGCAGATTAGTTATTTTTGGTAAGAGGAATTAAGATTTAAGGAAGGAGATACATAAGAGATAATTTTTAATAAGTGTTAATCAGTTTCTGTTTGGGGTGTGTCTGCGTGTCTGTCTGTGTTTGTGTGTGTGTGTGTGTGTGTGTGTGTTTGTGTGTGTGTGTTTATGTGTGTTTGTGCTTTTTTGTTTTGATTTTCTTCCTCTGGATGGGGATAACATTGTTCATAGCTGGTCTAATACAGTTGACTTAGCTCTCTGAATTCCTGAGAGAAGCTGCTTCCCTCAAGGTTTTACATCTCACAATTTTGTTATTAATGTGTACATTGTTCTCTTGGATTTAATCCTTTCATTCATCAGATTCCATAAATTATTCCTGCTTCTCCAGAGTCTGAACAGTCATAGTTTCTTACAGAACAATAATATTCCATAGTACTCATGTACTAAAACTTGTTTAGCCATTTCCCCATTTGAAGGACATTCCCTCAATTTCCAATTCTTTGCCACTACAAAAAGAGCTGCTATGAATATTTTGGAACATGTGATACTTTTCCCCTTTTCTTTATAATTTCTTCTGGATATAGATCTAGAACTGAAATTGCTAGAATAAAGGGTATCAACAATTTTATTAGGCTTTGGACATAGTTCTTTATTGCTCTCTAGAGAGGTTGGATCCATTCACAACTTGACCAGCAATGCATCAATGTCCCAATCCTCCTATAACCTCTCCAATATTGATCACTTTCCCTTTCTCTCATGTTGGCCAATCTGATAGGTATGAGGTGATAGCACATTGTTGTTTTAATTAGCATTTCTCTAATCAATATTGATTTAGAGTGTTTTTTCATATTAATATATAATTTAATTTCTTCATGGGAAGACAGTCTGTTCATATACTTTGACCATTTCTCAATTGGGGAATGACTTATAATCTTATAAAT
Source organism: Macrotis lagotis (assembly GCF_037893015.1). NCBI lineage: Eukaryota > Metazoa > Chordata > Mammalia > Peramelemorphia > Peramelidae > Macrotis > Macrotis lagotis. The sequence goes on along the minus strand of NC_133660.1, from coordinate 181,033,181 downwards.
TTGAAGCAATTCTCTATATATTTTAGAAATGAGACCTTTAACAGAATGCATAGTTGAAAAGATAGTTTCCTTGCTTTCTGCTTTTCTTCTAATTTTGGTAGCATTGAATTTATTAGTGCAAAAACTCTGTAATTTAATATAGTCAAAATTATTCATTTTGCAGTTTATAATGTCCTGTAATTTTTGTTTTGTCATAAATCTACCCCCCTTTCTATAGATTTAGATAGATAGAGTATTTTTTGGTCTATTAATTTATCTTTAGTATCACTCTTTATGTGTAAATCTTGTACCCATTTTGACCTTATTTTGGTTTAGGGTATGAGATATGGATCTATGCCTATTTTTTGCCAAATTATTTTCCATTTTCCCAACAATTTTTGTCAAATAGTGTGTTCTTATCCCAGAAGCTGATGTCTTTCGATTTCCTAATCCACTGTTCCATTAATCTCTTTCTTAATCAGTACCAGCCAGTTTTGATGACTGTGGTATTATAGTATAGTTTTAGATCTAGTAGACATGGGACACCTTTACATTTTTTCATAAGTTCTCTTGCTACAGGTGACCTTTTGTTGCTCCTGATGAATTTTGTTACTATTTTTGCTAACTCAGTAAAGTAGTTATTTGGTAGTTTGATTGATATGGCACTGGATGAGTAATTTATTTTGGGAAGAATTGTCATTTTTATTTCAATAGCTCGACCTAATCAAGAATATTTGAAATTTTTTCAATTATTTTGATCTGACTCGATTTGAGTGAGAAGTGATTAATAACTGTGTTCATACAGTTTCTGAGTTCATACAGTTTTTCTTGGGAGGTAGATTTCCAAGTCTTTAATGTTGTCTACAATTATTTTAAATGGAATTTCTCTTTCTATCTCTTTCCATTGGGCTTGGTTGTTCATATATAGAAATGTTGGTAATTTATGTGGGTTTATCTTATATTCTTCTACTTTGCTCAGTTTGTTAAATGTTTCAAGTAGTTTTTTAGATAATTTTCTTGGGTTCTCTAAGTATATGATCATATCATCTGCAAAGAGTGAAAATGTTGCTTCCTCATTGCCAATTCTGATACAGTCAGTTTCTTTTTTCTTCTCTTATTGCTACAGCTAGCATTTCTAATACTGGATTGAAAAGTAATGGTGATAATGCACATCCTTGTTTCACCCTTGATTTTTTTGAAATGCTATGCCTTTTTATCTCCTTACATATTTGTTCATGGTTTTAGATTGATACTATTTATTATTTTAAGGAAAAATCCATTCATTCCTAAACTTTCTTTCTTTTATGACTTCCTTTTATGCCTTCCTTTTATGACACCAACATGGTGTTGATACCTAAACCAGGAAGAACCAAAAAAGACAAAGAAAATTATAAACCAATCTCTCTAATGAATATTGATGCAATTTTTAGCAATACAGCAGGTTATTACCAGGATAATACACCATGATCAGGTTGGATTCATATCAAGCAGGCAGGGATGGAACAACATTAGGAAAACTCTCAACAAAATTAAACATATCAATAGTAAAATCAACAAAAATCATATGATTATCTCAATAGATGATGAAAATATTTTTGATAAAATACAACATACTTTTCTATTAAAAACACTAAAAAGTTTAAGGAAGAATGGAGTTTTCCTTAAAATAATAAATAGTTTCTATCTAAAACCATCAACAAATATATATAATGGGAATAAATTTATAGTTTTCCAGTAAATTCAGGGATGAAATGAGATTGCCCATTATCATCATTACTATTCAATATGGTACTGGAAATGCTAGCAGTTGCAATAAGAAATGAAAAAGAAATTGAAGGAATCATAATTGGCAATGAGGAAGCAATCTTTCACTCTTTGAAGATGATATGATGGTATACCTAGGGAACCTGAGAAAATCATCTAAAAAACTCCTTGAACAATTAACAAATTCACTAAATTATCAGGATATAAAATAAACCCACATGAATCATCAGCATTTCTACATTTGAACAAAAAATCCCAAAGACAAGAGATAGAAAGAGAAATACCATTTAAAATAACTGTTGACAACATTAAATACTTGGGAATGTACCTCCCAAGATAAGCCCAGAAACTGTATGAACACAATTATAAAGCTCTCCTCATCCAAACCAAATCATAATTAATTAATTGGAAAAATGTTAAATGCTCATGATTAAGTTAATATAATAAAAAGGACAATTCTACCCAAATTAAATTACTTATTCAATGTCATACCAAACCAACTACCAAATAGCTACTTATACTGAGCTAGAAAAATCATAATAAAATTCATCTGCAGCAACAAAAGGGCAAGAATAGCAAGGGAACTGATGGGAAAAAAAGTAAAGGAAGGTGGCCTAGTTCTACCAGATCTAAATCTATAAAGCAGCAATCATCAAAACTGCCTCATACTGGTTAAAAAAAATAGAGTAATAGATCAATGGATTAGGATTGGTTCAAAAGAAACTGCAGTAAATGACCACAACAATCTACTATTTGACAAACCCAAAGACATCAGCCTCTGGGATAAAAACTTACTATTTTGACAAAAATTGTTGGGAAAACTGGAAAATAGTATGGCAAAAAATGTAGGCATAGATCTACATCTCATGCCTTATTCCAAAATAAGATCAAAATAAGTACAGGATTTAGACATAAAGAATGATACCAAAGATAAATTAACAGAACAAAAGTACTTGATGTATCTGATCCTTGGAAAAGGGATAAATGTATGACCAAACAAGAATTAGAGTACTTCATAAACTATAAAATGAATAATTTAGACTTTATTGAATTAAAAAGTTTTTGCACTAATAAAATCAATACTGCCAAAAATAGAAGAAAAACAGAAATCTGGAAAGGAAGCAATCTTCCCCACTGGGAATTCTGATAAAGGTCTTATTTCTAAAATATAAAGGAAATTGCATCAAATTTATAAGATCATAAGTCATTTCCCAGTTGAACAGAAAGTTTTCAAAAGAAAAAATTTAAGTTATATATAATCATATGGAAAAATGCTCCAAATCAGTATTGATTACAGAAATACAAATTAAAAAAAAAGAGGTCTCATGTCACAACTGTTAGATTTGCCCAGATGAGGAAAAGGGGGAGACAATCTATGTTGGAGAGGCTGTGGGAGGATTGGGACTTTGATGCATTGTTGGTGGAGGTGTGAACAGATCCAACATTTCTGGAGAACAATATGTATCTATGCCAAAGAGAAACAAAATTGCTCCTGCCCTTTGGCCCAGCAATTCCAATTCTAGGTCTATATTCAGGAGAAATTAGAAAAAAAATGGGGAAAATCCTACATCTTCCAAAATATTCATAGCAGCTCTTTTTGTAGTGGCAAAAATTGTAAATTAAGGGGATGTTCAACAATTGGGGAATAGCTAAATAAGTTAGGGTACATGAATACTATGGAATATTATTGTTCTATAAGAAATCATAAATGGTCAGAGTCTAGAGAATCATGGAATGACTTATGGATCTGATGCTGAATGAAAGGAGTAGAGCCAAGAGAACAATGTACACATCAACAACATTATGAGGTGAATAACTTTGATGGAAGCAATTCCTCTAGACAGTCCAGAGAGCTAAGACAATTGTATTTGATTAGTTATGGACTATATTATCCCCAACCAGAGGAAGAAAAACAAAACAAAACAAAACCCACAGGGAAAAATCCCCTCCCAAACTGATGAACTTTTTATAAAAATTATATTTTATCTATCTCTTTGCCTTAATACTAATTCCTCATGCCAAAAATGATAAATTTGTTAATATGTTTAACAAAATATGCATGCAAAATGCTAACATGACTGCTCCTTGCTGAGGTGGGGGTTGGGAATGGAGGGTGGAGGGAAATTTTGTAACATGGAAATATGCATGTACAAATGGATGAAAATAAATGAATAAATAAACTTAAAAAATCCAAAACAATAAAAAAGACACCACAGCAAGAGACAGAGAAATTCCTTTCAGGGCAACACTAAAAAGCATAAAATATTTGAGTCTATATGCCAAGGCATATAATAAAAATGACAATTATGCTTATACAAAATTCCATATTCAGTGCTATAACAATCAAATTTATATCTTTATATATATATATGTATATATATATATATATTTCAATCAAGGGGATGGGGAACAATGTATTATCAGAGAAGAAATAAAGAACAATGTAAAAGATAAAAATGGATAATTTTTTATTACATTAAATTAAAAAGGTTTTGCACAAGTAAAATCACCGCAAAAAAGATTGAAAGCAATGCAATAAGTTGGGAAACAATATTTGCAACTTTTATTTCTGACAAAATTCATTTCCAAAATATATAGAGAATTGAGTCAAATTTAAATAAAACAAGTCATTTCCCAATTGATAAATGGTCATAGGACATGGAAAGACAATTCTTAGATGAAGAAATTAAAGTACTCTATAGTCATATGAAAAATTGTTCAAAGTCATTGTTGATTAGAAAAATGCAAATTAACACAAGTCTATGGTACCACCTCACAAGTCTCAGATTGACCAGTATGACTATAAGGGAAATTGCTCAGTGTTAGAAAGGATATTGAAAAACTGGGACACCAAAGAACTTTTGGTGGAGTTGTTAACTTATCCCACCTTTCTGGAAAACAATTTGAAATTATGCCCAAAGGGCAATAAACTCTTCATACTCATTGATCCAGCAAAATGACTAGAAAGCCTATATCCCCAAGATATCAGGAAAAAGGATAATAAATCCATATATACAAAATTATTCAAAGCAGTTCTTTTCATGATGGCAAAGAATTGGAAATTGAAGGGATTTCCATCTATTGGGGAATGAACTGATTGTGGTATATGAATATGATTGAACATTATTGTATATAAAAATTCATGAGGGATTAGATTTTAGAAAAGCCTGGAAAGACTTACATGAACTTATGCTGAGTGAAATGAGTTGAATCAGAAGAACATTATACACACTAACAACAACTTTGGATGATGATTAGCTGTGATAAACATCTTCATTTCAGTCATACAATAATCAAAGAAAATTCTCAAAGACTTGTGATGAAAAATATCATACATACTCAGAGAGGGAACTGTGGAGCTTAAATGCAGACCAAAAATTAAACTTCAATTTTAAAAGTTCAATTTTTGAATTTTTTTCCTACTGCTTGGATTTCATTCTTCTTTTACAACATGATTAATATGGATCTATCTTTTTCATAATTACACATGTAGAACCTATATTGCATTGCTTTCTGTCACGGGGAGTGGGGAGGGAAGGGAGAGAGGGAGAAAAAAGTTAATCTCAAAACATAAAATAAAATGATTGTTGAAAGCTACTGTTGCATATTGTTGGTAAAACAAATAAAAAATATTACAAAACTGAAAGTAAAAGAAATAGAGAAGTGAATCGTGAAACAGATTAAAAGCAAAATAAATCATGGTAAGTGACCATAATAAACTACTGTTTGATAAACTCAAAGACTCTAACTTCTGGGATAAAAAAATCACTACTTGACAAAAACAGCTGGGAAATCTGGAAAGTAGTTTGGCAGAAACTAGGTAATAGATCCACATTTCACATCCTATACCAAAATAAAGTCAAAATGGATAAAAGATTTAGACATGAAGTGTGATACCATAAGTCAATTAAGAGAACAAGAAATAGTTCATTTCTTGGATCTATGGAAAGGGGAGAAGTTCTCTATCAAGAGATAGAGAACAATATAAATTCCAAAATAGATGACTTTACATCAAATTAAAAAAAAAGTTTTGAAGAATCAAAAGCAATGCAACCAAGATTAGAAGAAATACATAAAACTAGGAAACAATTTTTACAACTAGCATTTGTTTTTAAAAGATTCATTCCTAAAATATAAAGAGAACTAAAATAAATTTATAAGAACACCAGTCATTTTGCAATTGATAATTAGTCAAATAATATGAAAAGATAATTTTCAGTTGAAGAAATTAAAGATATCAATAGTCATATAAAATGTTTGAAATCATTATTGTTTTAAACAACTGCAAAATAAAACTACTCTGAGGTACAATCTCACAATTAACTGATAGGCTAAAATAACAAAAAATAGAAAATGATAGATTTTTGGAGAGGATGTGGGAAAATTGGGGCACTAATGCATTGTTGGTTGAGTTGTGAACTGAAAAAAATTTGGAAATATAGCCAAAAGGCAATAAAACTGGGAGAGTTAGGTGGTGCAGTGCGTAGAGCACCAACCCTGGAGTCAAGAGGATCTCAGGTTGAATTTGACCTCAGTCACTTAAAAATTGCCCAGTTGTGTGACCTTGGGTAAGTCACTCTAACTCCATTGCCTTAAATAAGCATTTTAAAAAAGACAACAAAACTGTGCATACCCTTTGATGTCTTGCCATTATTATGTCTATATCCAAAAGATATCATTGAAAAGACTCAAGTTTTCAAAATTAATTATAGTAACTCTTTTTGTAGTGGCAAAGAATTGGATTTTGAATGTCTATCAATCGGTTGATGCCTCAACAAGTTATTGTTATATGTTATAGAGTATTTTTGTTCTTTAAGAAATGAACTGCTAGACTTTAGAAAAGTCTGAAAAGTCTTATTTGAATTGATACTGAGCAAAGTGAGCAGAACCAGGAGAAAATTGTGTACATTAATGGCAACATTATGTGATAGATTAATTATGATTGAGGCTACACCTTTTAACAGATCAATGATAAAAGACAACCCTGAGAATTATGAATGAAAATGACATCCATTTCCCAAAAAACTCAACCCCCCCAAAAAAAAAACAAAAAACCTGAATGCAAAAAAATGTTCACTTTAAAATTTGTTTTTTTCTTTCATTCGCATGCTTTTCTCCTTAAGCTCTACATCCTCTTTCACAGCATGACTAATATAGAAATATGTTAGACACAACTGTACATGTACAACTTGTACCAGATTGCTCATTGCTCTAGAGAGAGAAGGGAGAGAGGAAGAAAAATGTGAAACTCATAAACTTGCAAATGAAGGAATGTTTAAGACTACCTTATCATGTAATAGGAAAAAATAAAATATATTATTACTCTTAAGAAGGTAGAGGGAGCATATATGAAAATTAGGAAGGGAAAACGATGAGATTTGTAAAAAAGATAAGATAATCCTCAAAGAAATTTGATAGGTTAAAATCATATAAGGACATAAACCCTCTTTTTCCAAGTATAAAAAATGGTAAATCATGCAATAGGATTTCATTTTCATTACTGGAAAATTTAAGAGTTGGAATTAGTTGAAAAATGATGTTCTAAAACTGAGTAGTTGCCTTGAAGAATACTGATGTAAATATAGGATGTTTACCACAGACATGTATATGTATATATGTGTGCATGAATGTATGTATGTATGTATATTACTATATACAAATTCTGTGGGAAAAAAGCTTTTTTATTAAAAAAAAAGTAGTCCAGTAAAAATGAAGTGGCATGGAAAATATAACATGATGGATGTTAAAGGAGAGAAGTATGAAAGGTATATATTGAGTTCTGATAATCTATTGACCTGATAGATCAATGTTTTCTCTTTAAGTTCATAGAAAGCTAAAGTCTGTCAATAAATCTGAAGAAATGTTGAAGACTACAAAATATATAAAATCCTAGGTTCTATTCCCATTGGTCGATGAAAAGTAAAAGAATCAAGGTAGGATGCAAAAGGAGTCAACATAATCCTGCAACTAGAGTCCTCAATTTTGTATATATATCCTTTCTCTGTCTGTGTCTCTCTCTTTCTCATACACTTACACAGCAATCAATTTTCAGTCAATAGCATTTTTTTGTATTTTTGTGTTTTTTACAACCTCACATTTGTCCCCCCCAATCTATTGAGTAGATAAGAAATAGGATCCTCATTATTCATATTAACATATGAACTACATTGTTGAAAAAAATGACAAGAAAAATTAGAAATATGCTTCATTCTGTATTGTTCATTTTGTCCTAGCTTAATATTCTTTTGAAATTTGATAGTATGATTCTGAATAAATTAATTTAGATAGTATTATTAGATTGACTCAACCTACACATTAGAAATTAATATTATCCAATTATTTAAACCTTAATTTATGTGGAAAGGATTTAGTATTTGTGTTCATATAATATCTGTTTATGTCACAATAGGTTAACTTCCAAATATTTCATAATGCTTGCAGTTATTTAAGGTTTTTTTAGTTTTTTTTTTTTTTTGTAAGGCAAATGGTGTTAAGTGGCTTGCCCAAGGCCACACAGCTAGGTAATTATTAAGTGTCTGAGGCCAGATTTGAACTCAGGTACTTCTGACTCCAGGGCAAGTGCTCTATCCATTGTGCCACCTAGCCGCCCCCACCTGCAATTATTTTAAATGGAATTCCTCTTTCTATCTTTTTCTGCTGGGTTTGTTGATTATACATACATACATACATATATATATATATATATATATATATATATATATATATATATATATGTTGGTGATTTTTGTGGGTTTATTTGTATAACCTGCAATTTCTTTTTCTTATCTTTTTGCTAAAATTCATATTTCAAGTAAAATATTGAACAATAATGGAAATGTTTCCTTCATCCTTGATCTTATTGACAAGTCTTCTAGTTTTTCCCTATTTACAGATAATTCTATTCTTAATTTTAGACAGATACTATTTCTCATTTTAAGAAAAGTTCAACTTTTTTCCTGAACTTTCTAGTGTTTTTGTTTTTGTTCATGCAATGCAAAAGTGATTTGGCCAGGTCCACAGCTAGGTAATTATTAAGTGTCTGATGCTGGATTTGAACTCAGATCCTCCTGACTCCAGGGCCAGAGTTCTGTCCACTGTACCCGCTAGCTCCCCCATGTTTAAAATATTTTTAATAGGATGAAGTGTTGTATTTGATTTTTCATCTCTTGATGTAATCACATGATTAAGGTAGTTTTGTTATTTATATAGACAGACATACTTTCCTTAATATTTAGTCAACCCTTCATTTCTATTATGAATTCCAGCTTATCACAGTGTATGATCTTTGTAATTTATAACTAACTTACTCCCTAATATTTTGTTTATTTTTGAATCAGTGTTCACTGAGGAATTTAGTCTGGACTCTTCTTTCTCTGTTTACAACTCTCCCTCTTTTAGGTATCAAAAGAATATTAGAAATAATTTTGAAGAACTTTTGTATATTTTAAATTGTTTATATAGTATTAAAATTAATTGTTCTTTCTGTGGCTGATTCAGGAGATTTATTTTAAGGAAATATATTTGTGGTTTTTGCCTTTCCATTTTCTGGGATTGTTATGAGAAGTCTATTTCCTCCACTTTATTTGAGGCAATTTATATTTTTTTTGCAAATATAGATTTAGAATTGTCATTTTACATTTAGGCTATTAATTAAATTGGCATATAATTGGACAAAATATGTCTTAATTATCTTATTTCTTCTTTAGTGTTGGTGTATTCATTGCTTTCACTTTGATTTTCACTTTGGTAATTTGGTTTTCTTCTTTTTTTTTTTTTAGGTTTTTTGTAAGGCAAATGGGGTTAAGTGCCTTGCCCAAGGCCACATAGCTAGGTAATTATTAAGTGTCTGAGGTGGGATTTGAACTCAGATACTCTGACTCCAGGGACGGGGCTCTATGCACTGCATCACCTAGTCGCTCCTTTTTTTCTTAATCATATTAAACAATGATTTATCTATTTTATAAAACCAGATCCTACTTCCATTTATTAGTTCAATATTTTTATTTCAGTAATATTAATTCCACATTTGATTATCAGAATTTCTATTTTGATGTTTAATTGGGTAATTAAATTTCCTTTTTCTAATGTTTTACTTACCTTCTGAATTTGTTGATTTCTCTCTTTAATTAACGCAAATTTTCCTTTACTACTTTGGCTACATCTCACAAATTTCATTTTTTTTCTTTACTGTTGTTATTACAGTTAATGAAATTATTGATTCTCTTTGATTTTTTTATCATCTTTTTTAAAAATTAGGTTATTTTGATACCATTCAATTTTTGGTTTCATTTCAAATGGTCCCTATTGAAATATAAGATTTATTTCATTATACTCTGAAAAGAATGAATTTAATATTTCTTCTAGTCTACATTTGTTTTATGTCTTAATACATAGTAAGTTAGCATGTGCCAATTTAGATGCAATATATAGTTGAGGAAAAGGTATACTCTTTTCTGTTTCCTTTCAATTTTCTCCAGTAGTCTATCATATTTATTTTTTCCATTTATTACCTAAATTTCTTTCTTGTTCATTTTTATAGTTAGGTTTATCTACATCCAAGAAGGGAAATCTGAGATTCCCTTCTTATAGAGCCTTACAGTCTATTTCCTCCTGTAAGGCAGCTAGAAAGTGAGGTAGATAGATCATTGGCCTTGGAATCAGGAGGATGGGAGTTCATATCCAACCCCAGATACCAGCTGTGATACTATTTACTATTTACTAGCTGTGCAACCTTGGTTAAGTCACTTAACCCTAATTGCTTTGCATATAGGGCCATCTCCAATCATCCTGGTTTTCATATCTGGCCACTGGAACCAGATGACTCTGGAGGAGAAAGTGAGACTGGTGACTTAGCACAGGAACTTCCTCACTTAAATTCAATTCACATGCTTGTCATGGCATCACCTCCCTGTTGTTGTGGTCGTCTTCAAAAATGAAGGACAAACATTATTATTTCTTCCTGTAATTCATTTATCTTCCGCTCTTCATATTCTCCATATTTCTCCCCTATCTTTCTTTTTAAGAAAATATGTATGTTGGGGTGACTAAGTGGTGTAGTGGATAGAGCACTGCTCCTGGAGTCAGGAGTACCTGAGTTCAAAGCTGGTCTCAGACACTTAATAATTATCTAGTTTGTGGCCTTGGGCAAACCACTTAAACCCATTGCCTTGCAAAAACTGAAAAAAAAAAAAAAGATGTATGTCACACAGTTTAAAAAATTTAACCTGGGGGCGGCTAGGTGGTGTAGTGGATAAAGCACCGGCCCTGGAATCAGGAGTACCTGGGTTCAAATCCAGTCTCAGACACTTAAAAATTACCTAGTTGTGTGGTCTTAAGCAAGCCACTTAACCACATTTGCCTTGCAAAAACCTAAAAAAAAAAAGTTAACCCTTTTTAATCTCTGGGCAATATGATGAACATGAAGGTCTATGTGGTGTTTTGTTTTCTACTGCTCTTTTAAAAAATTATAGCAAATAAAAACCTAAAAGTATAATCATCAATAGTTTGAGTAGCCATACTAAGGAAAATTCCTGTCATTTAGCAGAAGTTGTACTCTTTGCCTTAGTTTAAATTCATTTTTGTCTTTACTTAACCCCTAGTGTTTTTGTAGTTGAGAAAAGTTTAAGTTACTTAAAACAATTAATCAAAGTATGGTATAATGTTAATTAAGAGACATGTGCTGGAGTGGGTAGTTGAACAAGAGCACATCTTTTTCTTGGAAATTCTTTCTGTATAATGAACAGGTGAGTTAAAAATGTTGGCATCTGTCTGCGCCTTCTGTTCTATCCTTTATCTTTCAGCTAGATGGTGCAGTGAATAAGCCACCTGTCCTGGAGTAAGGAGAACCTGAGTGTAAATTTGACCTCAAACACTTAGTAGCTGTGTGACCTTGGACAGTCACTTATGCCTGATTGCCTTAGATCCAAGATCATCTCCACTCATCTTGATTCATATCTGGCCAATGGACCCAGATGGCTCAGCATGGCACCCCTCACTCAAATACAATTTACTTGCTTGTCACTGCATATCCCTAATGCCTTGTCTTCTTGGAGAATGATGGACAAAGCATCATCATCAACATCATCACCATCTTTGGCTAGGTACCTTGTATTGACAATTATTTTCAGCTCAGGCCTTGCTGTACTCATTCTTTACTCAATGCCAGAAACTCAAAAATCTCTTTCCATGTCTGAGTTAGCATCTAATTTTATACAAGTTCTTCAAGACAGAATCAGCTTCTTCATTCATTTGATATAGACTTTCTATCTTCACTAAGTTAAGCAATCTTTGATTGATCCAAGGAAATGTTCATGTCTTATTCTTATAGTTGGTTTCAATTAAAATATGCTTTTTTAGTTAATGAAGGTAATTACTTCAAAGTAGGATAGGGAAACTAAAATTCCTACACTTGTTTGAAGATTCAAATTAAAAAATACAGACTAATTTGACTAGGCAAAATTAAAATAATATAGAAATGTAAATTTTGTCATTATGGTTTTATTAAGTAAAATTTTTCCTAAAGATTTGGACTATTAGCTTTATTTTATTTTGTTTGTATACCTTTTTCTCAGTAGCCATATTTAAAATAAATTCAACATTTCAATAGATCTTTTTCCTGCAAGTATGAATTTTCTTCTTCTCCAACAGTATTGACTTTGCAACTTCAACAGGAAGACATCAGCAGGGAACTTACAAGATGATTTATAGTGAAGAATATCTGATGTCCAAATAGGAAAAGAATTAGATTCACTAGAAATTGAATAATTTTTTAACATTCTATTTGAAATGACTTTTGTTGTAATAATTTTTGAAATCAGTAAATTTGGAGTATAAAGTTTTCTGTCATTTTTCAGTCAACTGCATTGCCCCTGCTCCCACTCAGTTTGAATCTTTTGATTAACAACAATGCTATGGAATAAAAGCTCTTCTTCATGGACCAAAAACGCATAATTTTATTTTCAATAAAGCATTTTATAATTGTGTACCATAATATAATATCTATCAATCTCATAGTGCATAAGCAAGATATCCATGGAAGAATAATTTAAGCAATCTTAGAGATGTTATTTTTAGTAATGTTTACAATCATCTATATCTTGTTAGTCACATTTCTCCATATGTTTCAATTCCACTGCAAAAAAAAAACAAACTTGGATCAACATCTTAGAAGAGAAATAATAAGTCTGTAAGTATAAACTAATATTTTTTGCTTCCTTTCCATTAGCTTCCGTTCTTCTTGGGCTAACATATTCATATGGAAGCAAACTGATAAGAAATTTGTGGAAATATGCAGACAATTATGCCCTATAACATTTCTACATGGTCATTTCAATAAATTAAACTGATTTAAAATGAATAACACATTATGCCTGAATAAATACTTGGACCTAAGCCTTATCTTGGAGTGTTGAGAGCTATATCAACAACTGATTCCTGAACAGATATCACTGCTTCTATAAGGAAATAAAATGTTCTGCCTACAGCCAAACAAATATATTTTACCATTTAAAAATGTTTGATATTCAAGTACTTGTATGAAGAATACAAAAGACTTCTTAAAGCATTATACAGTTTTATACTAACTTGAACAACACAATTAACTACATGATTTATGAAGCTGATAACAAAAGCTCTTATGGAAATGAATTCCAAATGAGTATGCAATGATAGCTCTATGTAAGATTATGCTCCAATGCAAATCATCAAAGGAAGCTTAATTAACAGTGGTACCCTTCCTTAGACTTGCCTGAAAGGATAATTTGGTTGTTTATCACTTTAGATGGCATAACCCCAAAATTAGTTTTTTCTACAGAAGTCAATTAAGCTCATTTGCAACTTTGTAATGCTTTATCTTAGAAGTATTTCTAGTAATGCGTATGTCAGTTGTCAAGTGATCAATTAAAATTTGGTTGCAGAATTGATCTATTCCTTTCTAATAGCCAGTTACCACTCTTTATTATATATCATAGTAGGTCATCTCTTATTTATATTATGATTTTAGTTGACTGAAGCATATCTTGGTTTTCTTATGCAAATCCTACAGTACTTTCTATTTTAAATTATTTTTGAATAATGGCTTTCTTTTATTAAAATCATGCAGTTATTTCAGTTAGAGGCTATGAAGAAATTTTAATGAATAGTTTTCTCAAAATATTTGTTAAGTGACTACATTTTGCTGTTACCAATTCCCCTGGGTAATAATGATTTAAGCTACTTCTTAGTGCTGATGGTCATTAACTCTACATTTTATTAACATAATATAACATGTGGCAATTAATCCTGAGCATCTTCCTTACTGGCATTCATTTGGACACAGTATAAAAGTAGTTTCTTTATTCTAACTCCAGTTTAAATAGCTTTTGTCCTATCAGTGTTACTGCTCTTCCCAGGGAAGTCAGGTAACATACCCAGACCTAACTTTATTATATTTTTGCTAAAAATCCCCTCTCTACCCTCCAACATTGCAGATATTTCTTCATTTTACCAATAACCCTCCAGGTATAGTAGAGAGATCTCTATTTATATTATCCATAAATTATGTTATCACTTTAGGATTAAAGAGCGAAAGTAAAACAATACAATATGATAATTTTTGACAATAAAAAGGAAACTGCCTAGTTGTCCTAGTAACTGGATAGATGGGGGAAAGATCCTGACACCTATGGATAAGAAAGAGTTAACAGAAAAGGCACTACCCATGCAAAGAAAAGGAAGCTAAGAAACCTGACTCTAACCTAAGGGAGACATTGTTCAGGAATAATAATCTAAGTAGTTGACAAGTAAACCTCCTCTTGCCTGAATGAGCTAAGAACAAAGACTTAAGGTAATACAAAACTGGGCAGAGATATACTGTGAAATATTTCAAAGAATAAAGAGTACTTTCTCCACAGAAGGGCTGTACTTCTGGAATAAATATGCCATTTCTTTTTCTTTTGAAGGTAGAATAAAACTGGGATTTAAGCCTGCAATGATTTCATGCTTGTTTTAGTGTGTGCGTATATATATATATATATATATATATATATATATATACATATATATATATATATATACGTATGTATGTATATGTATGTATGTATAATAACCCTAAAACTTCCCTTGCTATACCTTTCAATAATTTCATGGGTTTGAACAAAATCTGTTTATAGTAAATCATCTTCAATAAAAAGAAGGAAAGCAATAAAATTCCAATGAGGATGAAGTTTTACTGACAAAAATTACAGCATATGTAAATGCTACTTAGAGAAATAAGCCTTAGTGGGAAGAGACAGGTCAAAAGTGGACAGGGCAGAATTAATTCAAATAAGTTGAGCGTATGGAAGAAATCAAGTTCCTTGAATGAATCTTCCCAACACAACATTCTTCAAATACATTTAATAAATGTTGGATTCCAAATAGGAGCTCAATTGTTGTTTGTAGAAAGAATGATTGACTAGGAGGGGAAAGACACTGTATCAGAACACAAAACTAATATTCTTTAATAATGATGTCATCCCTTGCAATGAACCGATGTTGAGTGAGATGAGCAGAACCAGAATAACATTGTACACCCTAACAGCAACATGGGTATGATGATCTACCTTAATGGACTTGCTCATTCCATCAATGCAATAATAAGAGACAATTTTAAAGTACCTGTGATGGAGAATACCACCTGTATCCAGAGAAAGAATTGTGAAGTTTAAACAAAGCCCAAAATCTATTGCTTTCAATTTTTTTTTTGAAATTGTCTTATATAAAACATAATTTTGCTATCTCTAATATTTTCCCTTCTCCTCAAGGGTATGATTTCTCTCTCAACACATTCAATTTCAATCACTGTATAGAATGGAAAAAATGTAAAAATTATCAGACTGCCTTCTGTGTAGATGGGGGGGGAGGGAAGGGAGGGTGGGGAGGAAATTGTAAAATTCAAAACCTTACAAAAATGATAGGCAGAAACTACTATTGTATATAATTGAAAAACTTGTCAAATATTTTAAAAAATAATGATTTCTTCTACTGTAAATGGAAAAAATAATTTCCTCAAGAAAGTTTATGAAATATTAATCTCTTCTGAAGCTATAGAAATGCCTTGAGGAAATCTGATATCCTGATACCCAGATTTATACAAAAGATGAATTGTAGTACCTGTTTTACTAAGGTATTTGCCATAGCATTCCTTTTAAATAGTAAACTCAACTAATGCATTTAAACACTATTCGATTCACCACTCCAAGGAGTCATTTAGTACATCACTTTCCCCAGAAAATATCTTCATTTTTGACAAAAGTTTTGTTAGAAATATAATTTCAGAAACCCCTTTTTCAGAGTGAGGTTTCTGGTTCCTAATAATGAAGTTAATACTAGAATAAAAGAAGAATCAATCATTATATTTCTTGTAATTAATGAGTGCACTAAGAAAACTGAACAGAAGCAAGATCCAGTCACATAAATGGCATCCCCTACTCCTTCACTCAGGAACCGGTCTGAAAATGTCCATAAGCTTTACAATTTACCTAATACAACAACCTTTACCATTCCTTGATATGTTTCCCCTCCCTCATCATGCAAGACATGTTATCTTGATGAACCTCAATGTCCCAGAGGGAGTGTAAGTTAATACGCATGAAGCTTATTAAGTATGTGAGCTCTTGAAAGTTTAGTGAACTTCCTTTTGACCTTCACCCAGTTTGAGCTGGTTTAGTTATGAATGTCTTCAAGATAGACTTGAGGAATTTCACTAGCTTTTGATTGGTCAGGGTCATTTTGTCTCCTTCTTCTTATCTTGCCTTTTATATTCCTGATTCTCATTAATCACCCAAAGACCCTTGCCTTTGTGAGATACTATTCTGATAATGATGTGTGGAAAACTAATCAACAGCATTATCTCACATTTTTCCATTGGATCTCTTGAACAGCAATCCTGTAGAGAGATTGCTAATAATTTCTACAAGGTGCGTGCATGAGTTCAATTCTTTCTTAAGCAATGTCTCACAGGCAATATAAGGACACTTTGTGAGGTTTAGCACCAGCAGTTTGATGACTGAGGTATAGATTATTTGACTCACTGAAATCCATGAAATGTAAGGAAGGGGTGAAAAAATCATTGATCTTTTATGGTTCTCATCTGACTATGATTATAAGAAAAATGAAGAGGGTAATAAAACTCACTTGCATGGATTGTACTACTCCTATTCTTCCCCTTTCCTCTCTAAACCCACATATAGAATCCCTGTAATTTATTATGGTCTTAATTTAAAACTTTGAGACATGAAATAAGTTGCCCATGGTCATCCATGTGTAAGATGTAAGCTGTGAACTCTGACTCCAAAAGCAATTCAATAAAAACCCATCTATCTTAGTAAACCATCCATAACTATCAATATCATTGTTCATCCATTCATCAGTGAGTTCATACACCAAAGAAATTAGTCTAAAACTGAACTCATCATCTTTATCTCTAAGCTCACCTGTTCTCCTAATTTCCATATAACATTTTATGGGAAGTACTATCAGTTTCCAGTTACCCAGATCACAAAGTAGGAGATATCCTCCATTTTGCACTATAATTTGCTTACCATAGGTGTTTATTTTTTAAATCCTGTTAATTTATCTCATCTCTCAATGAGTTTATAATAAATGCTTGTTAAATAATTAATTTTTAAATGAACCTTTTACCCAATGACAATCTCATTAATAATGAAACCTAAAGACTCAAAGAGTGTTGCTTAATAGAAGGATACTTGTCAATTTCTTCTCAGAAAAAAGAAATTATTGGCTGAGTTGGATTCATTATATAATTAAAGCATTTGACCAGAGGGTCATCTCTAGACATCATGATCTAAATTTTGCCATTGGATTCAGATGGCTTCAGAAGAGAGTTAAGGTAGTTAATTTGCACAATTATGTTTCATTTAAATGAAATTCACTTGTAGTTCATAATATCAGTTTCCTGATTTTGTAGTACTGTTCAAGAAAGTAGAAGAAACAATGACAAAGGATATAAGAAAACTCATCTTGACTTCCAGCCAAGCTGGTGGAGAAAAGACAGGCACAGTTCTAAAATCTTCTGATCTTTCCCCATTTATGATATGAAACAAACTCTTAACAGAAATCTGATCAACAAAACCCAGAAAGAAAAGCCAGGAGAATGAACGTCGACCTCAGGATTTGTCTTCCACAGTCATGGGTGAGTCCGGACACAGAGAGCAGACTCTACTGGGAGCACAGGACCAGGGAGAGCCTGGGAGCCTGGATTGGCAGTGGATTAGCATGATTAGCAGTAGGACTAGAGCCTGGGAGCCTGATGGCCCAAGAGCTGGACTCAGAATGATTTAAAAACTTAAAAAGAGGGGACAGGAAGGAGATGGTAGGAGGGAGGAGGTTGAATGGGTTAAATCTCATTACATTAAGAGGTATAAAAGACCTATGGTAATAGAGGGGAAGAAGGGAGGTGATGAGAAACACCTGAATCTTCCTCTCCTCAGACTTGACTTAAAGTTAACTTACACATAAACATTCAGTTAACTTAAAAACCATCTTACCTTTCAAGTATTAAAAGGGGAAAGGGGAGGGGCGATGGGGACAAGGAGGGGGAGAGAAAGGGGAACTAACAGAAGGGAAGGGAAAAGGGAAAAAAAGGTAAGGGAAAAGAAAGGAGATGGGGATATAGGGGGGCAAACACACTGAAAGGGTTAGTATTCAGAAAGAAAATACTGGAGAATATGGAAAAATGGAAAAAAGGGGAAAAAATAAAAACAGGTAAGATAGCATAGAGGGCAATAAAGAGTTAGTAATTATAACCTTGAATGTGAATTGGATGATTTCTCCCTTAAAACATAAGCAAATAATAGTGTATTAAAAACTAGCATCCTACAATATGCTGCTTACAAGAAATTCATTTGAAGCAGAAAGATACATATAGAGTAAGGGTAAAAGATTGGAGCAAAATATATTTTGCCTCAGCTAAAGTGAAAAAAGCAGGGGGTAGCAATCCTTATCTCACACAAAGCATCTGAAAAATAGCTAATTTTAAAAGAGATAAGGAAGGAAATTATATCCTCCTAAAAGGTATCATAGACAATAGAGTGATTTCAATACTGAATATGTATGCACCCAATGGCATTGCATCCAAATTCTTAGTGAAGAAGTGGGAGACTTCAACCTCCTGATCTCAGATCTAGAGAAATCAAATAATAAAATAAACAAGAAAGAAGGTAAAGAGGTAAATGGATTGTTAGAAAACCTAGATATGATAGACTTATGGAGGAAATTGAATGAGAATAGAAAGGAATATACTTTCATTTCTGCAGTACATGGCACTTATACTTGGCACTTGATCATGTACTAGGGAATAAAAACATAATATTAAATTGCAGAAAGACAGAAATAGTGCATACATCTTTCTCAGATCACAATGCAATAAAAATCATATGCAATATCAAGTCAGGGAGCTATAAATCCAGAACTAACTGGAAACTGAATAAATCTCAATTTAAAGAATGAAATAAAAAATTATAGAAAGAATTAATTTTTTTATTCTAGATAATGACAATAATGAGACAACATACCAAAACTTATGGGATTCATTCAAAGTGACTATCAGGTTATATATTATATCTTTAAATGCTTACATGAATAGATTACAGAAAGAGGAAATAAATGACCTCAATATACAACTAAGAAAATTAGAGAAAGAACAAATTAAAAACACCCAAATAAATACCAAATTGGAAATTCTAAAAATTAAAGGAGAAATTAATGAAATTGAAAGCAAAAACTATTGAATTAATAAATAAAAACTACAAGTTGGTTTTATGAAAATGCCAATAAAATTGCTAAACTTCTGGTCAATTTTATTAAAAAAAAGAAAGAAGAAAACCAAATTACTAGTATCATAAATGAAAAAGGTGAACTCATCACCAATGAGGAGGAAATTAAAGTAATAATTGAGAATTATTTTGCCGAACTAAATGCCAATAAATTTGACAATCTAAGTGAAATTGATGAATATTTACAAAATATAAGTTTCCCAGTTTAAATGAAGAGATTAAATACCTAAAAAACCCTACTGCAGAAAAAGAAATTCAACCAGCCATTGTTGTACTCCCTAAGAAAAAATCTCCGGGGACTGATGGATTCACAAGTTAATTCTACCAAACATTTACGTTACAATTGTTTCCAACTCTATATTAAACTCTTTGGAAAAACAGGGAAAGACAGACCTCTGCCCAACTCTTTCTATGACACCAATATGGTGTTGATACCTAAACCAGGAATAGTTAAAACAGAGAAAGAAAATCATAGACCTATCTCCCTGATGAATATAGAGGCAAAAATCTTAAATAAAATCTTAACAAGAAAGCTAATCTTATCTTGCAATTTTTCAGGGGTTGTAAGTTATCTGAACACAAAAATAATTGTGGATTATAAACCAGTTTGAGTTTATTTTTTTAATACATCCCGTAATTCTACTTTTAATTTTTATTATTTTTTCATTTACATGCAAAGATAGTTTTCAACATTAATTTTTTGCAAGTTTTTGAGTTCTACATTTTTCTACCAAACTCCCTTGTTTCCCCCCTCCCCATGGTAGTGAGCAATCTGATAGAGATTATACATGTACAATTGAGTTTATATTTCTATATTAATCATTTTGAGAAAGAAGAATTAGAGCCAATGAAGGAAAAAAAAACTTGTGAAAGAAAAAACTTAAAAGAAATTAAAAAAAAATAAACATAGTAGGTTTTGCTCTGCATTCAGACTCCATAGTTTTTTTCTCTGGATGTGGATGGCATTTTGCAAATAATGTCTCTGAGGATTGTTTTTAATCACTGAATTTTTGAAAGTAGCTACATCTACCATCATTGATCATCTCAAAAAATATTTCTGTCAATGTTACCATGTTCTCCTTGTTTTGCTCATTTCAATTACCATCAGTTCATACAAGGCTTTTCAGGCTTTGCAAAGGTCCAGGCAATCATGTGTTCTAATAAAGCAATAATTCTTAATCACATATACATGCCATATTTTTTTTAGGTATTACCCTAATGACAGGCATCCCTCAGTTTCCAGTTCTTTGACATTTCAAAAAGAGGTTCTATAAATATTTTTGTACATGTGGGTCTTTTTTCCTTTATTATCTCTTTGGTTTATGGTTCTTGTCCTTCATTGTAGAGGAAAACCAAAGTCAGCACGATGTTTGAGACAAATTTCAGTGTTTCCGACTGTAGCTGATTGTAGGAGGCCGCCCCACAGCATACCTACTGGCCTTGCAGGACATGAGATGAAGTCCTGTAGAGCAGACTCTGGGATATAGGCCAAGGCAAACCTTGGTCACCTCAAATCCTTGGCCACAAGGAAACTGGGAGGTACCCCCATATCTACCCATCTACTTCCCTATTTCACCTGTCCCTCACTTGACAAATTTCCACATAGAGACAGTCAATAAAGGCAATGCAAGAGGCTCAGGCCAATCTGATATAGGCCTCAGGAGATCCTCCCATACCCTGCATCTGCATATGGAATTTAGTATATAAGCTGACATACACAGAAATAAATTGGATTTGCCCCCTGATCGCCTGTGTGAGTTGTCTTTCTTCAGCAGTCCCTGACAGTCCCCAGAGGGAAGTGCCCCTCCAGATAACAAATGGTGCCGAAAACAAGGAACCAGTTTGAAATTGCAGGCGATCTCTGGACAGCCCCCCCCCCCCCAACCGTGAGTAATGTAACCGCTCTTCCCCCACCTCCTGCAGGCCCCATAACCGGTTACACCCTTCTTAACATACTTTTGCTTTCCTGTCTTTTTTTCTTCCTCTTGTTTTCTATCTCATACTGTTTCCTGAAAAGAAAGCGAGATAGCCAAAGATGGGCAACTATCCTTCTGGGTCCTGTAAGGCCCAAGCCCGGGTAGTTCAATCACTTCTCAAATCTCGAAGAATAAAATGCTCCCTCAAAGAATGCATAGCTACCTTATCCCTGGTAAAAACAATAGCTCCTTGGGTAGAGGCATCACATGTCATGGATCCTGACATTTGGAGCCACATTCTTGCACTGGAATGGAGGAGGGAAGCCCTTGGGGACTTCAATCCCCACCCCCGCTTTGCTTCTGTCCCATAGTAACACCTGTACACTCCTGCCTTTCAGGACAAGATCCTTCCCCTCCCATGATCTTACAAGGCACTGCCTGTGACTCAAGTGACAGTGACTCTGAAGACACTGAAGACAAATTTCCACATAGAGACAGTTGACAAAGGCAATGCAAGTGGCTCAGGCCAATCTTATATAGGCCTCAGGTGATCCTCCCATACCCTGATTCTGCATATAGAATATAGTATATAAACTTACAGAAGCAGAAATAAATTGGACTTGCCCCCTGACCTGATCACCTGTGTGAGTTGTCTTTCTTCAGCAGTCCGGGACAGTCCACAGAGGGAACAGCCCTGCCCGACAACAGCTGATCAGCCCAATAAGAGCTCAGAATGCTCTACCACAGGTTGGGTACAAATAATTCATGTGAACACCTAGAGTGGGTACTCTAAATTTATTAATACCATGTTTTCTTTAAGTTGCTTCAATTCTGCCTTCATCATAGAGTGCAGCACCCTCACTGATGAGGGCATGCCATCAATTCTTAAGTTCTTCAGTGAGACCTTTATGGTGTCTAAGTTTTGCTTCTTCTGATCCCTCTTATGAGCACTTGCCCTATGTGAGTTCTCCCTAAAATAGTTTTTTTTTTTTTTTGGTCAAGCATATGTCTGGCACTCTAATGTGTCCAGTCCATTGTAGTTGCACTCTCTGTGGTACTGTTGGAATGCTAGGCAGTTTGTTTCAAGAAATGACCTCAGTGTCTGGTATCTTCGCTTGTCAGGTGATCTTCAGAATCTTCCTAAGAAAATTTAAATGGAAGCAATTCAGTTCTCTGACATGATGCTGGTAGATTGTCAAGGTTGCACAGGCATACTGCAATGAGGTCAGCACAACAGTTCTGTAGACCTTCTGTTTGGTAGTCAGTCTAATGCCTTTTCTCTCCCATACTTTCTTTTGGAGGCTCCAAAATATTGAGCTAGTTCTGGCAATGCAAGTGACAACCTCATTGTCAATGTATATCTCTTTGGAAAGGTTACTGCCATGGTATGTGAACTTGTCCACAGTATTCAAAATTTCTCCATTTACTATAATTGATGGTTCTACATATGAATGGTGTGGTGCTGGTTGATGGAGCACCTGTATTTTCTTGGTGTTAATTGTTGGACTAAAATTAGCACAAGAAGCAAATAATGGATCCATATTTTGATCTCAGTTTCAGAGCGGCACTGAGTGTACAATCATCTGCAAACAGAAGATCATACACCAACACTCCTTGCACTTTGGTCTTGGTTTGTATCCTTTTCAAGTTAAAGAATTTCCCCATCAATGTGGAGGCTGACTTGTGAGGCCATATTCAGTCTCAGGGAAGGTTTTTGATAACATGGCTGAAAATATCATGTTAAAAAGTAAGGGAGCTAGGACATGTCCTTGTTTTACTCCTTTGGTGACTGGGATATAAACCTAATAGTGGTATTGCTGGATCAAAAAAGTAATAACAGTTTTATTGCCCCTTTGGACAAATTTCCAAAATACTCTTCAGGTTGGTTGGATAAGTTCACAATGCCAATGATAGTCTATTATTGTTCAAAATTGATAATTTTCTTCTTTTGTCATTTTAGCCAATCTGATAATTATAAGATGGCATTTCAGAATTGTTTTGCTTTGCATTTCTCTAATCAATAATAATTTGGAACATTTTTATATGACTAAATATATTTATTAATATTTTTATCAATTTATCAATTGATGTATTTATGTAAATGTATTTATCAATACATTTATCAATTTGAGAACCATTTGTATTCTTATAAATTTGACTCAATTCTTTATATATTTTATAAATATTTACTGGAAATATTAGCTGTGAAAATTGTTTTCTAGCTTTCTCCATTTCTTCTAATCGCTGATACAGTGGATTTATTTGTGCAAAAGCTTTTTAATTTAATGCTGTTGAAATTATTCATTTTGTTATTTATAATGTTCTATGTCTCTTGTTTGGTCATAAATGCTATAATCTCTATAAAACAGACTATTCTTTGATTTACTAAATGGATTATGATGCCACCATTCATATTTAAATTCTGACCTAAACTTCACATAGGGTGTGAGACATCTTTTTCAGGTTTCCCAGCAGTTTTTGTCAAACAATGAGTTCTTATTCCATAAACTAGAGTCTTTGATTTTATTAAACAGTAGATTACTATAATCATTTACTATTCTTTCTTTTGTACCTAATCTATTCCACTGATCCACTTCCCTATTTCTTAACCAGTTCTAGGCAATTTTGATGACTGTTGCTTTATATTATAGTTTTTCATTTTGTGTGCCACCTTCCTTGATATTTTTTTTCCATTAATTCTCTTGTTATTATTGAACTTATGTTGCTGCAAAGGAAACTTTTTTTTCTATCTCTGTAAAATGATAATTTGATTGGTATGGTACATAATAAATAATTTAATATAGGTAGATTATCATTTTTAATTTATTAAATTGGGCTACCCATGAGCAGTTCACATTTAACCAATGCTTTAGATCTGACATTGGTGTGGAAAACATTTTACAATTGTATCCATATACTTTCTAGGTTTGTGTTGGGAGGGAGCTTACCAAGCATTTTATGTTGTGTATAGTTAAATAAATTTGTTTTTCTATGTTTTGCTTTTAGGTTTTGTTAATAATGTATAGAAATGCTAGTAATTTAAGTAGTTTTATTTTATATACTGCTATTTTTTAAAAATTTGTTAAATATTTCAAGTAGTTTTTAGTTGATTTTCTAGGTTTCTCTAGGTAAATAATCATATCATCTTTAAAAGAGTAATAATTTTGCTTCCTCATTGCCTATTCAAATTCCTTTAATTTCTTTACTATTTTCTTAATCCTAAATCTGACATTTCTAATAAAATACTAAACAGTAATGTTGATAATGGGAATTCTTGTTTCATTCCTGATATTATTGGGAATGTTTCTATTTTATCCCAATTACATATACTATTTTATATAGTTACTGTTTATCATTTTAAGGAAGACTTCATCCATTCCTATGCCATCTAGTGTTTTTAATAGAAATAATGAATTTTTTCAAAAGTTTTCTTCACTATCTATTGATATAATATGATTTCTGTTACTTTTTCTTTGATATGATCAATGGTTTTCTGAATTCTGATTCATTCCTTTATACTTGGTATATATCCTACCTAATCATTTTGAATTATCCACGTGGTTATATGTTGTATTGTCTTTGCTAATATCTTGTTTGAAATCATTGTAAAATACATTGGGGAAATTGGTCTATAAATTTCATTCTTTGTTTTTTCTTTTCTTGTTTTAGGTATCAACACTTTTTTGATTTCCTTAAAAGTATTTTGACAGAACTCCTTCACTTATTTTTATTCAAAAGTATATATTTTATATATATATATGTATACATAATTTGAATTAATTATTGTTTAAATACTTGATAGACTTCACTTGTAAATCCATCTGGCCCTAGAGATTTTTTTTTTCTTAAAGAGTCCTTTTGATGCAAAGAAATAATGTAGAGAGTTGCAAATGTGGCAGAGTGTAACAGAAACAAAATTTGTAATCTTAAAGGCAGTTAAATCCCGTTAAATTGGGTGATTTTCTATTCTTGAGATGTACATCTACTATCATTGTTTCATTGTTAAATCTGTACCCTGATCCCCTCTTCAACCCTTGATCTAATTTCAGGTCCAGTAAGGCAGAAGGGAGTTCACCTTTTGCCCTCTGGAGAAAGGACAGGACCATAAAAATCTGGATTGGACCCCTGCTTGCTGGCCCAGTCAGTTCCGTTTGACTGCTCTGTATTTCTTTACTTACAATTTTCTTATGTGTTATAATTTGTTTTAATACATTTTTATTTTCTTTCCACCTTTGCTTTCCCAAGTCTGAATAAATGATTCCTCATAGGCAGAACTGAACTCAAGTAGCCAGCAGCTACATTTTGATGGCTCATTCAATTTCATTTTCTGAAATAGAATTATTAAAGTATTTTATTTCCTCTTCTATTAATCTGGACAATTTATATTTTCATAAATATTCATATATTTCACTTATATTATAAGATTTCATTTATATTATCACTTGGACTAATAGCTCTGAATTATTTTAATTTCCTCCTCAGTAATAATGAGTTCTTCTATTTCATTTTTAATACTGGTAATTTCATTTTCTTCTGTCTTTTCTTTTTAATCAAATTATCCAAAGGTTTATATATCATATTGCTTAAAATAACAACTCAGTTTTATTTATTTGCTAAATAGTTTTATTTCACTTTTCCTAATTTTTCCTTTGATTTTCAAAATATCTTATTTGATATTTAATTGGTGATTTTGAATTTTTTTCTTTTTCAAACTTTTAAAAAAATTTCTACCCAATTCATT
Source organism: Macrotis lagotis (assembly GCF_037893015.1). Classification (NCBI taxonomy): domain Eukaryota; kingdom Metazoa; phylum Chordata; class Mammalia; order Peramelemorphia; family Peramelidae; genus Macrotis; species Macrotis lagotis. The sequence goes on along the minus strand of NC_133660.1, from coordinate 181,006,968 downwards.
CATCCCCTCTTTCATATAAGCATTTGGAGATATAAAATTTCCCCTAAGAACTGCTTTGACTGTATACTACAAGTTCTCATATTATCATTGTTTTGGATGAAAGCATTTGTATGATTCATTGTTTGATCCTCTCATTCTTTAAAATTAAGGTATTTAGTTTTCAATTACTTTTTTAGTTTATCATTCCTAGGCATTTTATTTTATGTAAATTTTATTGCATCATTCTGCATTTTATTGAGAGGCTTTTAATGTTCATATGGTTAATATTTGAGTATAGTCCATGTACTGCAGGGAAGATCTATTATTTTCTATCCCCATTCATTTTTCTCCAAAGATTTATTATACTAACTTTACTTAAATTCTACTCACCTTAAGTTCCTTCATGTTTATTTTGTAATTAGTGTTATCTAATTCTGAGAGAGGGAGGTTGAGGTCTTCCACCAGTGTAGTTTTGCTGAATATGTCTTCCTGTAATGCATTGAGCTTTACTATAAAGAATCTAGATGTTATACCATTTTGTGCATCTATGTTTAATATTAGTATTACTTCATTGCCTATGGTACCTTTTAGGAAAATGTAGTTTCCTTTCTTAGTCCCTTTAAGGACATATGTTTTTGCTTTTGCTTTTTCTGAGAGCATGATTATTACATTTTTTTTTACTTCATCTGAGGCATAATATATTCTGTTTTAACTCTTCTACCTTTTTTCAGATGTTTCTTGTAAACACCATATTGTAGAGTTTTGGTTTTTAATCCTCTCCGCTATCTGCTTCTATTTTATTGGAAATTTATTCCCATTCCCATCCATAGTTATCATACTAATTCCTTCCATCCTGTCTTTCCCCTGTTTGTACTTTTCTCTCTCCTTTCATTTTATCCAATGTTTTGCTTCTAACTGTTGCCTCCCTTCATCAGCCACCTTCCCTTTTCTTCTCCTTTATCTCTTTTAGTTTTGCTCTCCCTTTCCCCCCTCTCTTTTATTAGTTCTATTAGTTCCCTTTTTTCTTCTTTCCCTGCTACTTCCTTATATCATAAGATAAATTTTAAAATCCTATTGGGAATGTATGTAATTACCTCTTTGAGTCAAATCTGTTAAGTTGAAGATTTATTCAATTCCACTCCCTAATTTCTTTCCTTCTACTATAGAAGGTCCTTCTTGCCTCTTCATATAGTGTCATTTAAACTCTTATGTCTGCACTTTCTTCTCCAGGTATAATCCTTTTTCCCTTATCTTAATTATTCTATTCCCCTTCTTGTTCCCTTGTTTAAAGGAATATCTCAGAATATTCCTTTAAACTGTCCTAATAGAAGCACAATTCTCAAGGGTTATCAGCATCATCACATCATAATCATTTTATATCCATACCCTCTGTCTAAGCATACTCCCTTAACTCTCCCAATAGAAATACAATTCATCACAATTAAATCTACACCCTTTATGAAAATACACTCCCTTGATTTTCCCAATAGAAATACAATTCTCAAGAGCTGTAAGTATCATCACATAATAATTGTTTTATACCCATACCCTCTCTCTAAGTATGCTCCTTTCAACTGTCTTAAGATTAATACAATTCCCAAGAATTAAAAGTATTGTTTACTAATGTAGGAATGAAAACAGATTAGTTTTATTGACTAACTTGTTTTTATCTTTCCATTCACTTTTGATGCATCTCTTGAGACTTGCATTTGCAGATCAAATTTTTTGTTCTGGTCTGGTCTTTTTATCTGCTAAGTTTGAAAGCCCTCTATTTCATTGAAAAAAGTTGTCTTTCCCCCTTGAAATAATATACTGAATTTTGCTGGGTAGATGATTCTTGGTTGTAAGTCAAGCTGCTTTGTCATTCAGAATATCATATTCTTTGATCCTTTTCTGTTGAATCTGACAAGGTCTTTGTAATACTTTTTTTGACTGCCTGTTTTTTTCTAGGATAAAAAAAAATTCCTTTCATTGAAAATCTTTTGCTATCTGAACCCAACCTAGATTGCCAAATTCATTACATACATCTCCTTGTATTCACTATGTTCTAGCTAAGCTGACCTAATGACTATTCTTCTTTTGCAGTACTACATCTCTATTCCTACAAAAAAGCTGTCCCCATTTCCAGAATATCTTTCCTCTTTCCCCTCTGCTAGAATCTTTCAAAGCTCAACTCAAGTGCAAACTGGGACAGGAAAACTTTGTTCCCTTCCTGAAATGATTTTGTACATACTTCCAATTTACTTTTTACTTCTCTTTATGAGCATCTTTAAAAAATTAACACTTTGTGCTTCCAAAGAAATTCTTGTTTTGTATCTGTATCCAAATTTTTCAGTGGCATGTATCACATAGTCAGGATTAACAAAATCTTATTAAACTGAATTGCTTGTGGATTTTGTGCTCCTTGTCCTTTGAGAATGATTTAATCTTTCTTAATTTTATTTTTTCACATCAAATTCTAAAACTAATTTGACTTATTTGTAAATTCAATGCTCCGGGGTGGCTAGGTGGCATAGTGGATAAAGCAATGGCCTTGGAGTCAGGAGTACCTGGGTTTAAATCCTGTCTCAGACACTTGATAATTACCTAGCTGTGTGGCCTTGGGCAAGCCACTTAACCCCATTGCCTTGCAAAAAAACAAACCTAAAAAAAAATTCAAAGCTCCACTTCAGTATACCACAAAGATACATAAAGAAAACTATACTTTGCAGGTTAGAGCAAGATTTCTATAGACATGATATAAACACTGGAACTAAAATGCATAGTTCTTCAGTAAAAAATACAATATGATTTAATGGTTACTTCAATTTACTCTTTAAAATTCCCAGGTAAAATCAATGTTAATAACAATGAACTAAGCACAATATTTACTGATACTAATTTTAGGTTTATTTGATTAAGTTCAAATAAAAAAATAACAATGAAATTCAATATTCAAAAAGCAAGTTTTTAAAGGGCTACTATGTAATAAATAATATGCAATGTTTTGGGGAATATATATGTATAAAAATAAAACAATTGGAAAGTAATATAATCACTATAAAACTGAAAAATTACATTTACCGGAAAAAAATAACATTTTTAAGCAAGCAGTTAACCAAAGCATAAGTCAGTTCCACATAAAATATTATCTACTTCCTTGTATCAATAAAGAAATTCCTATGAGTAGAGTGTAAAATGATAGATTAAGATATTTATTGGTTAAAATTTGTATTATAGGGGTGGCTAGGTGGCATAGTGGATAAAGCACCAGCTCTGGAGTCAGGAGAACCTGGGTTCAAATCCGGTCTCAGACACTTGATAATTACCTAGCTGTGTGGCCTTGGGCAAGCCACTTAACCCCATTTGCCTTGCAAAAAAAAAAACCCTTAAAAAATGTATACTATATAGGGTCCATGACTTGGGAGAATTTACTCAACATGGCTAAATTTGATATTGCTATGTTGTAAACATATAATTTTTTTTCTAACATGCTAGGATAATTATCCTCTTTCTCCTAAGATCTTTTGAAAATTTACTTACAATAAATTTGATGTGATTGAGTGCTTCCTTGAAATTTAATACTGGGTACATGGGAAATTGTTGGCAGTATAACTAATTACTTTAAATGTTATCCTCACTCAGGCATTCATTGGGTATATCTTTTATGAACTTGAGAAGAACAGTTTTCAAATTCTTCTTGATTGAAGGAAAGGAAGAAATAGGACTAGTTGTTTATTTGAAATTGATTTTTTCTCTTATAAAGTTAGATATATGACAGTTGAATTATAATTTAAATATATAAAAATAAATTATAAATATATAATTTATATACATTTCAAAATTAAATGAACAATATGAATATAATTTTAAATATATGTATATATAATTTAAATAAAAATACAATTTAAATTAATATAAATATATTATGAGGGATTAGAATTAAGTGTTAAGGAAAAAAGTCAATATTTCTAATGGGATGTGTATAAATACATCTTGAACTGCAGTAAGGCATTATGGATAGAAGAAACAGTACAGCTTTCATTATTTTTGGAAATCTGGAAAATCATGTAAGTCTTTCAACAATCACAAGTTCTTCTGTGCAACACCAAAGATGATAACAATATTTGAATATAGTGAAACTTGTGGTGATTGTATAAGGTTTAAAAAATGGAATACTATAATTTCCCAAAAAAAGAATCATAATTGTGTATTACTCAAAGGTACTCTCAAAACAGTGTTTCTCTTTTCCACCAATTAACACAGTTTCACTGGGGGATAGCTCAAATTTACAGAAATGTAATAATGAGGTGTATAAATGGGGGAACTACACAAATTTCAACTGAAGGTCTTGAGATACCCTGTTATCTTTGTGTCTTGACATCTAATGTGTCTGCACCAGCTGTTACCTTCTAGAAGGAATTATTTCTCCTTAGAGTTCTCTCTTTTCCTTTTAGACTTCCAAAGAAACATTATGGTTTTTTAATAATGTGCAGCATCAAGTCTAGGATCTGTCAAAAGCTACTTCAGTCTGTTCTTTTGGTTAGACCTCCAGGGAACAGCAAGGTCTCTCAGTGAAAAGTAGTTTATTTAAATTAAGGATTTCTTAAATTATTCAATTTTCTTCTTTGGGCTTTGAAGGGTTTTTTTTCTGAAGTCTTAGACAGCCATAGAAGGCAATAAAGGAAAGATGAAGAATTCCATGCTAGGGAGGAAAACACTTTTCCCTGTCAGCAGATTTGACTTCTTCCAATTAATTACCAGCAGAAGAATTTTCCTCCAATCAGAAAACCTCCCTTCGTATCAACTGTAGTGCCTGTTAGCTTTTAAATAATTTGTTTCGTTGGGTTTAGCTCAAAACAATTATTTTTTGAGTTGTAAATTTTCTTTTTCACTCCCTTTCTTTCTTCCTAAAATGGTAAGCAATTTGATATGTTATGCATATGCTATCATGTAAAACATATTTCCATATAGTTGTGAAAGAAATGAAAAAGAAAAACAAAATAAAACAAAAGGATAAAGTGAAAAGTAATCCATCAATTCTTTGTGTTGCTGAGAAACGTTGGGTCATACACACTTGATCATTACATATTGCTGATGCTGTGTACATTACTTTCCTGGTTCTACTCATTTCATTTTCATCAGTTTATGAAAGACTCTCCAGTCGGGGTGGAGCCAAGATGGCAGCATAAAGGCAGGAATTCCTGCAAACTCATCCCTCGCCCCCAAAATTCTAATGCTATCAAATTATGACTCTAGCCAAAATTACAGGGGTAGAACCCACAGAAAGACTGAGTGTAATTTCCTCAGGAAAGGTCTGTTCCACCAGAACCGGGGGATGGAAAAAGCCACAGTGCTGCTGCAGAGCAGCACAGCCAGTTTGGGTGCCTGGATCCATGGTAGATGGGGTGGCTTCCAGATCTCTTGTCCCAGGGATCATTGGGGAGAGCCAGGAGGGGGTGGTGAGAGAACTCTGCTGCACCAGAATGAGCATGGAGTGGAGTACTGGCCTCAGAGCAGCCTTGCAGTGAGAAACTGCAGCAGGAGTCAGCCGAGACACCTAGCACATGCAGAGTTCTCAGTCCATAGATGGTAAGACAGTCAGGGGAGAATACAGAGGTCTCTCTGCTCTCCCAAGGGCAAGAGTCAGCCGTTTGCCCACACTCAGATCCAGGTTGCAGTCTGGGGCCCATGCTACCACAGTCGAGCAGGGACCATCCTCACAGCTCCAGGACAGAGGGAAGGGCCTAAATACAGGCAAAAGAGCAGTCAGAGCCTCTCCTAAGACCTTGGAGGAATTAATGCGTCTTTGGGTTGTACCCCAAACCCCCAAAGACTTGGGAGTGTGGTAAATCTTCCATAGGCTGAGGAAATAAGCAAACAATAGAAAAAGAAGAATCTGACAATAGAAAATTACTTTGGTCCCATGGAAGATTCAAAAGATGACAAAATCAAAACTTCTGTATGCAAAACCTCCAAAAGAAATAGAAAATGGGCTCAGGCTATAGATGAGTTTAAAAAGACTTTGAAAAGCAATTAAGGGAAATAGAGGAAAAATTGGGAGGAGAAATGAAAGTGATGCAGATAAATCATGAAAACCATGTCAGCCACTTGGGAAAAGAAATGCAAAAAAAATACTGAAAAAAATAACGTACTAAAAACCAGTTTAGGCCAATTGGAAAACAGCAACACAAGAGGCAAATGTAGATAAGAATGCCTTAAAAAGGAGAATTGGCCAACTAGAAAAGGAGATATAAAAGCTCTCTGAAGAAAATAACTCCTTCATATGAAGAATGGAGTTAAAGGAAGCTGATGACTTTGTGAGAACTCAAGAAGAAATGAAACTATAACAAAAAAAAGCCAAAAAATAGAAGAAAATGTGAAATATCTCACTGGGAAAAGAACTGACCTTGAAAATAGATCCAGAAAAGATAATTTTAAAATTATTGGACTACCTGAAAGTTATGACCAGGAAAAGAGCCACTTCATCTTTCAAAAAATAATACAGAAAAATTTCCCTGAGATTCTAGAAGCAGAGGATAAAATAGAAATTGAGGGAATTCACCAGTCACCTCCTGAAAGAGATCCCAAAAGAAAAATTACAATATTATAGTCAAACTATAACAACTCCTAAGTCAAAAGAGAAAATACTAAAAGCTGCCAGAAACAAGCAGTTTAACTACCATGGCTCTATAGTCAGGATTACACAGGATCTGGCAGCATCTACATTAAGGGCTCACAGGGTGTGGAATGTAATATTCTGGAAGGCAAAAGATTTTGGTTTACAACTGAGAATCAACTAACCAGCAAAAATGAGCATCCTCTCCCAAGGGAAAAAGATGACCTTTCATTGAAACAGAGGACTTTCATACTTTACTATTGAAATGACCAGAGCTGGACAGAAAGTTTGTTCTCTAAGTACAGGACCCAGGTGAAACATAAAAGGGGTGGATGAGAAAGACCAACTATAAGGAACATAATGACGTTGAACTGTTTGTATTCCTACATGGGAAGAAGATACTGATAACTCTTATGAAATTTCTTATTTATAAGAGTAGTTAGAAGGAGCATATATAGACAAGGCACAGGAAGGAGCTGAATATAATGGTATAATAGAGTGAAACTATGGAGTCAATGGGTGCTAAAGGAAAGTACTGGGAGGAAGAGAAAGGAGAGGAAAAAGGCGCAAAGGTATTTCACGTAAGAGTCAAGAGAAAGCTTTTTCAATGGAGTGGAACAGAGGAAGGCAGGAGGAAATGAGTGGGCTTTCGTTCTTATCAGAAATGGCTCAGAGAGGAAACAACTTACATACTTAATTGGGTATAGAAATATATCTTACCTTAGAGAAAAATAAGAAGAAAGGGATGGCATAAGGTGGAATGGGGGGAAGAGAAGGGGAGAGTAAGTAACTGAAGACAGGGAAGATGGTGGGAGAGGGTACTCAGATACAATACACTTTTGAACAGGAACAGGGACAGGGTGAAAGGAGAGAGAGAGAGAGAGAGAGAGAGAGAGAGAGAGAGAATATAATAAATGAGAGTGGAAATAGAGTGGAGGGAAATACAACTAGTAATAGCAACAGTGAGAAAAATAATGAAGCAATTTCTTTGGTGGACTTATGGTAAAGAAGGAAACTCATCCCAGAGACAGAATCTTTGGAATCTGAACAAAGTCTGAAATACATTTTTTCCTTTCACACTACTCTTGAGGTTTTTCATCTGCTTCAGAAGGAGGGGGGGGTTATGTTTACTCTCATCACAAGATTATTGTAATAATATAAAATAAATAAACCAAAAAAAGGGCGAAGCTGAAACAAAATTTTAAAAAGTATGGAATATTCTAAATAAAAACGTTTTTAAAAAGTAATTCTTTACCTTCTAGGCATATTACAAAATGTTTATTGCATAGCATTGTATTCTTTGTTCCTACTATGGTACAATGTATATATTTGACTCATAGTGAAACTCAATTATCCTTTTCATTAGCACTTAAAAGTGGATGATCAGAATAAAAATGAGTAGCAATGATCAATGGATATAAAAAAACAGACAAAGAGAGATAAGGTAATTTATGTTACCATTTTGGAAAAATAATTCTTACAAGAGAGGCAGAGTGTAAAAACAGAAAATGTCTTGAAGTCAGAAAAGCAAGTTGAAGACCCCTTTCTGACACACCCCAACTGTATGAATGAAAAGATTACTTAACCTAGTTGCTCAAATCTTCTCAAGACTGTAATTTGTAGTATGTTGATTTCATTGGTACTCAGAGTGTATTCAGATGCAACACACTTCTGAACAGGGACAGGATAAAAGGAAAAAGAGAATAGAATAGATAAAAGTGGGGAGGAATAGAAGGCAATTCATCCAAGAGACAGAGCCATTGGAATCTGGATGATCAATTTAAAGCTGAAAAAGGCCTTTTAAGTATTGTAATCCAATCATCTAATTTTACAGTTATAGAAACTGTTTGTGCTAGATTTGGAGGCAAAGTTCCTGGGTTCAAATCCTCATTCTGCTATGTACTATTTGCCTGTTTCTTGGCAATCAATAACTTTTATTAGTCAACAAAGATTAGTTAATGAATTTTATGTCAATCAGTGATTGGAGGTATTAAGAAAAGCATTTTTATTAAATTTTTATTAAGATCCTACAACTTACAAAACCTTGTACTATGAGTTATGGTTTATTTAAAGCTAAATGATAGTCACCAATATAAAAGATTTTACAATTTGGGAGATGAGAGAGAGAGAGAGAGAGAGAGAGAGAGAGAGAGAGAGAGAGAGAGAGGAATACAAATGAGTGCAAGAATAATCTGATTGTGCTTCCTTTGGATTTAAACTGGTTTTTTTTTTTTTTGGTTGCTTGCAGTATTTTCTTGTTTATTTAAGAATTCCAGAATTTGATTATGATAGTCCTTGGAGTTTTTAATCCTGGAGTCTCTTTCTGGACATGTTCAGTATACTCTTTCAAAGGCTATTTTGTCTTCTTGATCCAGTATATTTAGACAGTTTTCCCTGATAAATTCCTAAAGGATATTTTCCAGACTTTTTTTGAACTAGGCTTTTTTATTTGACTAATAAATAATCTTTTCTACATCTATTATCCAGACAGTTTTTCCTAAAAGTGCTTTATGTTTTCTTCAATTTTTTCCCAGTCTTTTCACTTTGTTTGATGGAATCCTACTGCCTCATAGTTTCATTAGTTTCTATTTGTTAAATTCTACTTTTAAAAGTTTTATTATCTTGTTAGCTTTTGGGTTTCCTTTTTCCAGTTGGTTAATTTTAATTTTAAAGGAGTTGATATATTTGATCAATTTTTCATAGATTTCCTACACAATTCTCCTTTCTTTTTTCCATTTTTCTTCATCTTCTCAGGTTTTTAATTCTTTTTTAAGTTCTTCTATGAGGTTTTGTATTTGAGTTCAATTCATAGATGCTTTTGAGACTTTCTAAGTAGGAAATTTTTTGACTGTTTTCTTTTTTTCTTTTTCTTGTCATTTTTATCATCTCTATCTGTATATCAACATTCTATGGTTTATGCTTTTTTAGGTTCCTTTTTTTTTTCCTGCTTATTTTGATTGCTTGAGTTCTTCTCCTGGGTTATAGGGAGTATAGAGCCAAGCTTTTTGTTTTGGGTATGGGATCTAATCCCTGGGTTATTGCTGACCAAGATATTGCCTATGAGGAGATTTGCTTCCTCCTTTATGTCTAGGTTCTGTCTCTGAAGTGGTCTGTTCCCAACCCAGTCCTGTCTTTTGGCCCAGTGTCCCCAAGTTTCAGACTTTGTCTAGGGTGGGACCCTGTGGGACCTCCCTATTGGCTTATTATCTAGATGCTGGGACCAGTGCTGTTGTCTAGATGCTGGGATCTGCAACACACTGTGTCTACAAGTCTTCCTCTGGCTTTCCTGCTCTCCCATTCTATATGGTGTTTTCTTTCCTTTTTCATGGGAAAAGAAAGATCTTGTCTGAAGATTTTCCAGGATGTCTACTGTTGAAACCTTGTTTTGATCTTTTTCTTTTTCTGGTAGAATTTTTAGCTTTAATATCTATATAGAGACTTCATTTAGCATTGTGTAGGGAAAAGTTCTGCAAGCATGCTAGCTTCATGCCACCATCTTGACTCTGCCTTGGAAGTTCATCTGAAATGTTCTCTATCTCTTGTTTCCTCATAAATCTGTAATTTAACTTCTCCTTCAAGATTTTGGATGCTATACAATATGTATCCACTTGGTGCATATAAGTTTAGTATTGATATTACTTCATGTTCTATGATAATTTCCATCCTTATCTCTATGTTTTTGCTTTTCAAGAGATCAGGAGCACTACCCTACTTTTTTTTTTTTACTTCAGCTGAAGAATAACAGCCCCTTATCTATTCTTCTGTGTGTATCTCTCTCTCTCTCTCTGTTTAAAGTTTGTTTCTTGTAAGCACACATATTGTAGGATTTTTTTTTATCAACTCTGCTTTCTATTTCCATTTTATGGGAGAGTTTACTTCATTCATATTCACAGTTATGATTACCAACTGTGTATTTCCCTTCATCCTATTGTTCTTTTGATTTTTCAGAGCTCTTTTCACCATCCTCCAATCTGCCCTCTCTCTTCTGTCAGTATCTCCCCTTGTCTCTGCCTTTACTTAATCTTCTCTCTTGTTAATTTCCTATGGTTTAAGATAGATCTATATATTCAATTTATTGTCCATATTATTTCCTTTTAGTAAATAATGATGAGAGTTTCAAATGATGCCCACTGGCCACACTCCCATCTTTCCTTACATAGTTAAATGCTTTTTGTCCCTCTTCATGTGAAATAGTTTACCCCATACTACTTCACCCTTCCCTCTGCACCCAGTGTATTCTCTCATTCTTTAATTATTTTCATCTCATTCCTTCAAATTCACCATATATCCATACTCTTTGTCAAAGTTTATTGTTTCTAAATATACTAATAGTGGTACAATTTTTAAGAATTACAAGTATTATTTTCACATGTTGGGATGTAGAACAGCTCACCTCCATTGAATACCTTATGTTTTCTTTTTTCCTTTTGAGATTTCTATTGGATCTTGATATTGGAGAACACATTTTTTTTGTTTAATTATTGTCTTCTTAAAGAAGATTGAAATCCTTCTTTGAATGATATTTTTACTTCTATGAATTTTACTTAGTTTTACTGGGTGGGTGATTCTTGGTTGTAATCCCAGTTCCTTTGCCTTCAGGAATATCATGCTCCATGACCTCCGATCTTTTAATGTTACATACATTTATTAAGTTTTGTGTAATTCAAATGTAGCTCCCCAATATTTGAATTGTTTCTTTATGACCACTTGCAGTACTTTCTTCTTTGACTTGATAGTTCTATAATTTTATTATAGTGTTGCTACGAGGATTTTTGTTGGGACTATGAGGTAATTGGTGGGTTCATTCAATGCCCATTTTGCATGGGTTTCCTTCATAATTTCTTGAAACACATTGTCCAAGTTTTCCTTTTGATTATGACTTCAGGTAGTCCAATGATTCATTTTCTCTCCTAGATTTATTTTCCATGTCAGTTGTTAGATATTTTATATTCTATTTCTTTCATTCTTTTCAATTTGTTTGATTGATTCTTGATATCTGAGAGTCATTAGCTTCCTTGTACTTCCTTTTCCATTTGACAGATTGTACTTTTTAAGGAGTTGTTTTATTCAGTGAATTTTTGTATCTCTTTTCCCATTTGGTCAATTCTACTTTTCTGGGAGCTGTTTTTCTAAGGTATTGATTTTTTTCTTATAATTCTCTTACACAATTCTTAATTCTTTCCCCAGTTTTTCTTTTATTTCTCTTCTATCATTTTTAAAATTCTTTTTTAACTCTTCCATCAGATCTTTCTGGGCCTGAAACCATTTAACATTTTTCTTTAGGGCTTTGAACATATATATTTTTACATTTTCTCCTCCCTGAGTCTATGTCTTGATTGTTTTCTGGCCATTGTCTCTTTTGTTGTTTTTATTTTTTTCATATTTGTTGGTCTTTTTCTTTGGTTTTAAATTTGAACCCTTCTCTCTGGGTAGAAGTTGAACTGTCTCTAGTTTCTTGTGGTCAGGATCTGTAGGTCCTGGTTATTTCCCTAAGTGTACTGATGTTGCCCTGTGACACCCAGGGAATCCTTTTGTTTAGTGCTATACTGGGGCCTGGGAGTTGGTTAATGGTGATGTTGGAAGCCATGGGGAGTTGACCCAGAACTGAGATGGTGTCCTAGTGCTAGTATGTGGTATATACCGAGGCTTGTGGGGTGTTTCTATGATTTTTGGAGATGCTAAACTGAAGTATGTGGCACTCTAGCCACTGGGGATTGCCTGTTTGTCCAGGTATACATTGAAGTAAGTGGTGGTTCTCACAGTTTGATTCTGCAGTTACTCCTAGTTATACCAAGGCATGTGAGGGCTCCTGGTGTAGGTATTTAACTGCTCTACCACACTGGGGCTAAAGCTCTAACCCTGGATCACTGAGTGAGTCTTACAGCTATCTTGCTGTAATGCTTCCTGTCCTGGACTGTGCTCCCCTTTTACCTGGGTGAGAGCAATGTTTCTTGGTGATCTTCCAAGTTTCTTGGGCTAAAAATATTATTTCACTCCTTTTAGTTGACTCTGTCATACCAGGATTTGTTTGAGAGTGTGATTTTGTGGTTGTTTAGAAGTAAATATGGGCTATTTATGGAGATGTACTGTTTACTTCACCATCTTGATTCCTAGAAGTCTCTTAGTTATTTCTTGTTAGAGGGATCAAATCCTACCCCACAGATGACTATTATTTTCCTTGGAAACAATAGCTTTGCTTTTATTTTTTCCATTTATTTCCAGTGGTCATTAAAGGAGCATTGTGTTAATCTTTTCAATTAAAATGTTTCCATTATTTAATAATGTTCTATGAAGTACAATCTACTAGATTACCTCTTTCTAGAGTACAGAGGCTACATCATTTTCATCTTTTTGTTTCTCCCAAGAAATCATTAGTGTGTAGAAGAGAGAATAATATGTTGGAAAAAAAGAAGAGGCTTAGAAATTGACTCTTAATTTTCAAATTAAGTAAATCACTTACAAATTCCCTGATTTTTAATTTCCTCATAAGTAAAATAGAGATACATTATTTGTACAATCTACCTCGCAAGTTTCAAAAAGAAAATAAATGTTTGGATGATCAATTTAAAGCTGAAAAAGGCCTTTTAAATATTGTAATCCAATCATCTAATTTTACAGTTATAGAAACTGTATACCATTAATTTTAGATATTGCAGAAAAATTATTATTTTTGGCTTTTCTTAATACCTCCAATCACTGATTGACATAAAATTCATTAACTAATCTTTGTTGACTAATAAAAGTTATTGATTGCCGAGAAACAGGCAAATAGTACATAGCAGAATGAGGATTTGAACCCAGGAACTTTGCCTCCAAATCTAGCACTTACTAGGGAAAAATTAATATACAAAAACATAGCCATTGTTCATTTAGAGAACATTTAATAAATACAATTAAATAAATTTTTATTAAGATCCTACAACTTACAAAACCTCGTACTATGAGTTATGGTTTATTTAAAGCTAAATGATAGTCACTGCTATAAAAGATTTTACAATTTGGGAGATGAGAGAGAGAGAGAGAGAGAGAGAGAGGAATACAAATGAGTGCAATACAAAATAGAAGATTGTGAATATAAGAAGGTAGTACTATGAAAAATACCAGATAAATATTCCAATCTACCAGGACTTCACTCACATGAGGCAGTAACTGGAAGAAGCGAAATATGAAGGACATGGAAATATCATTCTCTATCAATTATGTTATTTTATAAGAGCACTCATCAAACATCATAAACTCCAAACAAAATAAACATCAATATTTTTTAAAACTTGAACTAACAAATTGCATTTAATCTGTCAATTATTAAAATATCAAAATGAAAAATATATAAAAATGGATAGATTACAGAAGACACATAAAAGTAATAATAGTAAATAAAATAAAATCTATAGATTATAAAATTTAAATTTACTTCCAATATCTCATTAAATATTATAATATAGTGCTATCAGGGAAAAGTAATGTTTAAATTAAGAAGTATTAATTTTTCCACACTATGGAAATTTCCTTTGATTTGTATGTAAAATAATTGGAAACTCACTTCATTTCAAATCAGTCATTTTATTTTTGTTTTATTTTTTTACAGTAACATACCAATTAACTATCTCCAATCAGTGCTCTATAATTATGCAAATGTCTCTTTCTTCTCCACATGACAATACTTATTCCTACCTCCCTGAATTTTCTAACATATCTCCAACTAAGCAGATGAACCTGAACAAGACTAATACACTGCATCAGCACACACAAGTACTGTTAAGTAAGTCTACTGAATGGTGGAGATAGGTTCAAATTAACTTTTTGTTAAGAAAAAGACTTGAAAAAAATTCTGCATCAGACCTTAAAACATGATTTCTTATTTTATTAAAAAGAAATTACCCATTAATTAGAGCAAGATTGATCTCAGTCTAACATTTTAGAGTTCTGAAAAGGGAAAAGCAATCAGGCTACATAAAACTGATTACATTATAATGGAGTCCCCGATAAAACTTCACAAGAAACAGAGTTGGAAAGGGATATTTATCAGCCTTTCAGAGGTTTAAGTTTTGAGATTAATTAACTCAGTTCATAAATTTTGCTTCTAATTATCTTAAAAGCACTCTGCCAAGTGTCAAAAACTGTACAATGGAAAAGAAAGGTGACCAGTTTTAAAAATTCACATTTGAGCAATAATAAGTGACAGTTTTTGAAAGGCTGCATTTCCCAAAGTATATTATCTAGGGTCTGGACCTAGGATAAGGTAGGAAGATTGGAGTTAACCTTAAAAATAATTTAAGAGTAAGTTATATAGGACATTATTTGAAGGTAGTCAAATAGGACATCAAGTGCTTTGTTAGATCTACAAACAGTTTTTCTTTTCATTAAAGAGAGAGGGATTTAAGAATTTGACCTAATTTCTTTTGAACAAGGACTCTGTGTAAAATAGGAGAGAAGTCTTTGTTCAAGTAAATTCAAGGACATTAGCAAAATTACATTCCTTTATGGCTTTACTTGCAGGGTCAATAGATGAACTATCCTAAATGACCTGTTCTTCAAAAAATGTCCTTTTAATTTGCTGATTTTTACTCCCAAGATATACTGCTCCGTAGTGATCACTGGGTTCTGCTGGGATAATTATTGCAGAATTACTTCCCTGAGTTGCCAGGCAGGTCAGAAGGGAACAAGCTTGTAGAGTTAAATGTCTAAAGGAAGGGTACTGGTAAATATTTTCAAATTAACGTAGTAAGTAGAATCTCCAAGCCTGGGGGATCCCATACAGACACTACATTAAAAACATTGCTTACTTTTAAATAAGTACTTTACTCTATGCCACTGAATGATTTGCCTTCATGTAGCATCAGGATTGTGTTAAGAAAATAGGATAGGGTTCTGGAGATCAGTAGTATCATAGGTTCTTTTCCCAATAAATAAAATTTATCAAGGTGAGAAACTGGGGTCAAGAATTGAAGCTTTTGATTACAAAGTCTGATTTATATTGCACCTTTTAATATATATTAGAGGGAAAAAAGTACATAGTCCTCCTTTTCAACATACTAAGCAATTTGGGCTAGATAACAGAATTCATATTAAGGAATATCTGAGTTCAAGTTCATCTATGATACATATTAACTGTAGAATGCTGAGCAACCATTTAATTTTAGCATTCTCGGGAGTTTTCTAATATAAATTGCAGAGAAGATGCTAATCTATATTAGAAGAAGGAGTTGCTTTACTTTCATGAATGGAGTAGAGGAAGCAGAGTCAAACACTGAATATTTTCCTCCAAAAATTGTTTAAATTATATCTCAAATTATGTTCTACAGTGGCAGAATCAACAAGAGATCATGTGTTAGAGGGAAATTATAGGGGACCCCCTGTACTATCTCTGGATGCAAGACATACCTCTATCAATTTCTGGGTTACTATTCAAGGATGCACTTTTAGTAAAGAGAAAGGGGATATTGAGGATCAGTACTGTTTAAAATCCCAAAGGATTACAGGCCCTTATTGGGAAAAACCAGAACACAGACCAGGAGAGAAGTGACCACAATTCTCCCCAGATCACACCTACTTGGAAGTACCGGAAACTAAATCCTCCAAAGCTATCTCTGAAAACAGCAGCATGAAGAAGGTTGAAGCATGGAACAACTCACTATAACATCACACACACACACACACACACACACACACACAGCCATAAAGAATCCAAGTTTGGGGCAGTTAGGTGACATAATGGATGGAACATTGACCCTGGAGTCAGGAGGATCTGAACTCAAATATAACATCAGACACATAATAATTACCCAACCATGTGACCCTGGGCAAGTCACTTAATCCCACCCTCTTGCAAAAACAAAACAACAACAAAAAAACCAAACAAAGGAATCCAAATTTAACATAAAATTCAAAATTAAGTAATAGTATGCAAATGTGAGCGAAAAACAAAAATGAATGCAACTATAAGAAACTATTATGCTCACGGGAAGATGAAGACACAAACTGAGAAAAAGAAAGTAATGTCAAAAGAGCCACCAGCAGTGGCAAAAAAAGCAATGCAAATTGAACACAACCCTACAAGAATTACTAAGTTAAAAATAATGTTCAAATTCAGATAAGAGTTATGAACAAAAAATTGGGTAAATCAATAAAGAGCAAAGAAAGAAACACAAAATACAACAGGTTTGTGAAAGGACAAAACATGTTGCAATAAATAACAAAAAAAACCCTAAGCAAATGAAAAAAGAAGTATGTAAACTTCCTGAAGCAAATAATTTGTAAAAAATTAGTATTGAGAATGTGGAAGATGGCAACAATTATACAATTTTCAAATTTTTTGGAATACTGCCAAAGCAGTACTTCCAGGAAAATTTATGTACTCAAAAATTTATATTAATTTAAAAAAAAGAAAAAACCAAATCAATGAATGGGTATACAACCAACAAAGTAGAAAAAGAGAAAATTAAGGATTTCCAATTAAACTCCAAAATGGAAATTCTCAATAGATGTATAAAAAAGTCTTTGACAAACTACAATACCCATTCATATTAAAAAGTATAAAGCAAGGCAGCTAGGTGGTGCAGTCAATAGAGCACTGGCCCTGGAGTCAGGAGGAACTGAGTTCAAATCTGGCCTCAGACATTTAATAATTACCTAGCTGTGTGACCTTGGGCAAATTACTTAACTCCATTGCCTTGCAAAAACAAAACAAAACAAAACAAAGAGAAAGAAAAAAAAACTATAAAGCAGAGGAATCAATGGAGTTTTCTTTAAATGATCAGGAATATTGATCTAAAATTATCACTAACTATTATCTATAATGGGGAAAATCAAGAAGCCTTCCCATTTAGATCTAGGGTGAAACAAGGATGCTCATTTTCACCACTATTATTCAATACTGTTCTAGAAATGCTTACTGTAGCAATAAGACAAAATGACCTGAAGAAAAAAAAAACAGTAAGCAATGAGAAAACAAAACTACCAGTTTTTGCTAATGATATAATATACTTACAGAAAACTAGATAATCAACTAAAACTATTTGAAATAATTAATAACTTTAGCAAATTTGTAGGAAATAAAATGAACCATATAAAAATCAGTATTTCTATATATTACCAACACCATTCAGTAGTTAGGGATAGAATGAGGTTATTACTTTTGAAAAAACTTAGTATTAAATACTTGGCAGACTAGCTGGTAAGAGAAATTCAAAAACTATATGAACACAATTACAAAACACTTCTAATTCTTCATGGGACCAAAAATTGCTAGGAAAACTGGAAAACAGTATGGTAGAAACTAGATGCCAACAGCTCAAATCATATATCAAAAGAATCTCAAAGTGAAAACATGATTTAGACATAAAGGATTGTATCATAAGCAACTTAAGACAGTGTTGAATAGTTTATCTGAAAGATTTATGGATAAGAGAAGAACTTAGGATCAAACAAGATATAGACTATTACAAAATTTTTAATAATGAATATTTTTGATTATTTAAGATAAAAAATTTCTAACAAAGAAAACAAAAGCAAAAAACAGTGTGAATAAAGAAAAGGGAGAAGGGAAGTAGAAAACTGGGATAGGGGAAATTATAGGAAGTATATCTGATAAAGGACTCATTTCACCAAATTGGAGAAATTTCTCCACAGAGAACTGAGCCAAACTTATAGGAACATAAGTTATTCTCCAATTGATAAATGGGTAAAGGACATGAAAAGCTCATTTTCAAAAAAAAGAAATCAAATCTATTTAGAATCAAATGGATCCACCACAAATTAGAGAAATAGAAATGAAAACAAGTCCGTTGTTTCACCTCATACTTATCAAATTGGCTAGGCAATTATTAAGTGTCTGGGGTTGGATTTGAACTCAGATCCTCCTGACTCCAGGGCCAGTGCTCTATCCACTGTGCCAACTAGCCACCCCTGGTACTACCATTCTTGAGAACAATTTGGAACTCTGCCCAGAGGGAAATCAAACTGCACATCCTTTGATTCAAAAATTTCACTATTAGATCTTCACCCCAAAGCTATTGATGAAAAGTGAAAATTACTAATCTCTATAAAAATATTTATAACTGTCCCTTTTTGTGGTGACAAAATAGTGAATTAGAAATAAAGATGATGTTCATCATTTGAGGAATGATTGAACAATTCTAGTATATTATTATAATGGATTATTATTTTGCTATAATAAATGAAGAGCAGGATGATTTCAGTAAAACCTGACAAGACTTTCATGAACTGATACAAAAGTAAGTGAACAGAACCAGGAGGACATTGTACAGAGTAATAGCAATACAATAAAATGAAAAACTGAATGACATTTATTCTCATCAATTCAATGATCCAGGACAATTCTGAAAACCTCATGATGAAAACATTCTATTCCCTTCCAAAGATAGAATGGATGGCATCTGATTAGAGATCAAAGTACACTACTTTTTTTTCATTGTTTGCCTTTTTTGAAAATGTTTTTTTCCACAAAATGAATTTTAAAATGTTTTACATAATTACACCTGCAAAATCTATATTAGATTGCTTATCTCTTCAGGGAGGGGCAAGGGGAACGTAAAAAAGGAATAAAATTTCAAACTCAAAGCTTTAAAAAAAGTTATTTTAATAATTAGTGGAAAGTAAATTAAAAAAAAACAAACCTTCATTTTACAACCAAGGAAACTAAGAATCAATTTAGTTTTTTGCCTATAGTCACACAATTAAATTATAGAACTCCTATTGATTCCCCATCTTCTTACTCTAATTCTAGAGCTCATTTCACTAAATCATATCTTTGAGACCTATCTGACATAATCAAATGTCAAGGCACCTAAGATTACATTGCCCATATCTGTCAGAGGTTTGACTTTGACCTAAAACATCATGACTCCAAACCCATGAATCTACTGAACCATGTTTCCTTTCAAGTTAAGATTAATGATTAAAATGTTACCTTCATAAAAAAATAATTTCTCCCTAACAAAATGACATTTGTGGCAGAGACCACTTTCTTATTTTTCTAATTTCTACTTTTTTTTGGAGTGACAATTTAGTTTATTTATTTTATATTATTACAATAATCTTGTTGTGAAAGTAAATATAAAGCCCCTCCCCCTCATAAATGATTAGAAAAACCTCAAGAACAGTGAGAGAGGGGAAAAAAGTATACTTCATTCTGTGTTCAGATGTCAACGGCTCTGTTTCTGGGATGAATTGCCTGCTTTATGATAAGTCTACCAGAGAAGTTGTTTGGATATCTTTTCTCATAGTCACTATTACTAGCTATTTTCCCCTACATTCTATTCCTTCCCAATCTCATTTATTGTATTCTCTTTTTCCTTTCACCCTGTCCTTGCTCAGAAGTGTTTTATAACTGAGTACCCCTTTCACAAACTTCCCTCTCTACTATCACCTATACATTCCTCCCCTCCCCCTGTCCCCTTTCTCCCATCCCTCTCCTCTCATTTTTCTCTAGGTGAGATGAATTTCTATACCTTATTAACTGTATATGCTATTTCCTCTCTGAACCATTTCTGATGAGAATGAAGGTTCCCTCATTCCCCCTTGCCTTCCCCCATTCCACTCCATTGCAAAAGCTTTTTCTTGACTCTTTAGTGTGAAATATCTTAGCCTATTCTTCCCCTCCATTCCCTTCTTCCAAGCGCTTTCCTTTATCACTCATTGACTCTAGATTTTTACTATATTATACCATTATATTCATCTCCTTCTTGTGCCTTATTTATATGCTCCGTTTAACTGCTCTTATAAATGAGAAAATTCATATGAGTTATCACTATCTGGCCTGACTGTGCTGTGGTGTGGTGTGGCTGAATTGTGACTCTTTTCAAAACCCCCATCCTGGTAAAACACACTTCCTCTCACCTTCCCCTTGTTCCACTTCATTGCAAAAAGTTTTTATCTTGATTCTTTAGTGTGAAATATCTTATACTGGGAAATTGTATCACTCAAATTTTCTGTGAGTTCTGCCCCTCTAAATTTTGGCTAGAGTCATAATTTGATGGCTCTTGGAGTTTTGGGTGAAACAGGTTTTTTGGGAATTTCAACCTTCAGGTCACGATCTTGGCTCCACCCCCTAAGAAACTACGATCTAAGGACATGTAAAATATTACTTAAAGCATTTCAGGGAACTTAACATTAATTATAACCAAAGTATAATCAAGATATAATATTTATCTAAGGACAGAGAGGGATAAAAAATCTGGTCCTGTATTAAAATTAAAATCTTTCTGATAAGCACTTTCTAGTTTATAATGTTACTCTTCCTTATAGAAGAAAAATCATATTTATTTTCTCAAACCAAACGCCAGTTATAATAAATTCCGTCTCCTAGAGTTACAAAGGTATGAGGATCTGACCCTTTGGAAATGGTGACTGTGGGACTGGCTATCAACAATTGAAATATTTAAACAAGTGACATAATATAATACAAATTTAATAAGAACTTCAAGACCTTGAAGGGTGTGATACTTTCAATTTGTAAATGAGAAAACTGGGGTCTGGATATATGAGATATATTCCCAAAACATATAGCTAATAACTTGAACCTAGTCCCACTGACTCCAAATCCCTTGTTCTTTTTGCCACAGTGGCTTACAAATATTTTTAATTGTTTCCATTGTCTTTGCTTCCAAAAATCTTTCTTTCAGTTTGAAGAGTTTCTTTTAAAAAAAGAGATACTCACATTTATAGTTAGAAAACATTCAAGAATTGAGTATCCCTAGCTTTTTTCTTCCATTTGGACTTCTCTCAAGTCTATATAATAAATAACTGTCACCTGATTAAGAATCTCTATTCAGTTTTTCCCATTTCCTTGTGAATTACACATTTTAAATGATCCATTTTGAAAACGTTTTATTCCTAGTATTAATGGAATTTGGCAAGTATCACATATTACTATTGACTCTATTGTTTCAGATTCCTGGGATTTTAATATAATATCCCACCTGGACTCTACTCTTCCGGTACTTTCATTACCCTTAATGAATATCTGAGCATTTCCTTCATCTCTCTATTTATGATCAAGTAGGCTGAAATACTGTAACACTTTAGACCATAGTGCAACTCTGCACAGTTTAGCAAGGAGCTGTTCCTTGAATTAAGAAACTTATAATGTTAACTCATTCACATTTTTTTTGTCTGCCTGATAAATATCCCTGCTTAGTTGTCAGTCTATTTGATGACCCTGTTAGGCTCTCACCTTTTTAATTATCTCTTTGACATTACATCATTTAACATACTTATGTTTTCTATTGTCCTTTTAGTCATCTATTTCAGACACTGATGTTTTTCAAACTAGATTTTTTAAAGTATTTTTTCCTTTTCATGATAACTTCTGAAATTTAAATTATGACTCAGTGCTCCTGTTGACCCTCTTCAAATTATAAATGCAAATCTACTTTTATATTTTCTTTCTCTTTTAAACAATTTCATTCATTTTATGTTAGTTTTGGCTACTTCTCATTGACCTTGTTGTATAAGAACAAAACAAAATGAAATCTCAACAAGTCTACTGTCATGGAATTTCTATTTTTATATGTAGAGACAATATAAGAGTTGAGATTATAATCTAAGGTAATATCTATTCTCAATTTAAATCAATGTATGATTAATATGCTCCAATGATGTTTTATGAACCCAGTTAATTTTTTTGAGATTTTTTTTGTCAAGGCAATGGGATTAACCAACTCGCCCAAGGTCACACAGCTAAATAATAATTAAGTGTCTGAGACTGGATTTGAAGTCAGGTTCTCCTGACTCTAGGGTCACTGATCTATCTACTGTACCAACTATCTGCCCCCTAGTTAAAATTAAATGAAGCATTATGGAGGTCTGTCCTAGGGTTTTAAAACTTTTGTTTCAAATCTAGTTTCTGAAACTTAGTAAATATTTGATTGTGATCAAGTCTCTAATATTTATTGGTATCAGTTCCTCATTTGTAAAATAAATAGATTGAACTAGATGAACTTTAATTCCAGTTTTAAATCTATGAGCCTATAAAATGATAAATTATCTATATAATGACTGTAATAGTTCATTTTGTAATTCAGTGGATGTAGAATGAACTAAACTCTATATAATACTGTGGAAGACAGATTTAACTTATGATCCCTTCTATTGAGAAGCTTAAACTTTATTAAAATTAAGTTTATGACTTCTATAAATATCAATTAAATCAAGAGAAATGTATTGCCAATGTTTTATGAACCTACATATCAGGGATTATTAAAAGTAAGAAAGGAAACTTTATATTCACAAATAGTTTTCAAATAAAAATGAATTGCTCTTAATCATTTCAGATGTCAGATTATTGTACTTTAAAAACCTGCCTGAATTCAATAAAAGAGATACTAATTATTAATGCAAGTTAACTAGTAATTCTATGATTAAAAAATTATAAACTCAATAGGCTTGAAGAATTTGGCAAAATGCAAACAATTATTTATGAATGAATATAATATATACATATAGTCACATATATGTGCACACAAATATACAGCTATATATTTTATGGGCATTGTTCAAATGCAATTCCACATATATAGCATTCTTTTATATAGAGTATTTACATAAATCTAATGATAAAATTACATATTTATAATATAAAGTTATAATTTGCATAGTAATATCATATATTTTGAGGTATTGCAGATTACTGGATTCAAAGATAGCCTCAGAGTCTGGAAGATGAGAGTTCAAGTCCTGCCGCTGACACATATTGTCTGTGACTGCAGGCAAAACATATAATCTCACAGTAGAAAAGAAGTTGAAGCATATTTGTAGTAGTTTCCTCTTCTGAGAATTCCATATACAAATGAAATTCTATTTCTAGCACCTATTCCCTAATATATCACTTGTTTTTATCTTATATTCAACATGATCATTATAACTATGAAATATATAATTTGCATAATATATAATGTAGATATGCACACATAGGTGTGTATTTATGTATGCATGTATGTTCCTTATAATATTTATATTATAAACCACCCTATTTGATTTCCAACATTTGAGGGAACTGAGATTAGGAGAATGGTTGTGTGGGAATTGTGAGTGAACCACACTGACTTCATCTCATGACTATTCTGAAGCCAGCTCTGTTGCTTTTTTATCAATTAAAGTTCTTACACAAACTCTGTCTTGTAAGAAAGCTTTATTCAATGTTGAGATTGGAAGAAAAGCTTATTGTATTATACAAATTTAGCCGTATGTGACCGGGAAGGTAAATCTCCTCAACTGCTGTTTAGAGACTCTTCACTAAGGATCTACATTATGCTGATCAGAAATTCAGTCAAATAACAAAGATTGATGCAAGGAATTTTTTCACAATGATATATCTCAAGCAACCTATATGTCTTAGCTGAAATCTGATTCCACATTGATTGGTAAGTTATTATTTTCATGTTTCTTTGATTGTTTACAGACACTTAGGGGTAGTGGAATGCCTCTTTTTTCCCTGAATTTAAGGAATTATACCCACTTACTTTTTCCTTCTCAACTTGGAAAGTCTCCAGTGTTTCCTCAATTAATTTCACTTGTGGTAATTTCTCCTTTTAATTAATATGTCTTATTTGATGATTTTTAAAATATATAAAATCTGTCTCCCCCTGCATCAAATGTGTGGAAGACAACTTTTGTATCCAATGTCTTAGGCAATGGTCATTCAATGCTTAATAAATCAGTATACTCAGAAGCTTTTTTTGTTTCCTGTTTGTTCATCTTTCACCTGTCACACATAAATGCATAAAATACAGTCAGATATAAGATATAATGATTTCTTTGAAAAATAAATTAAAATCACCCTTTTACAAAAAAAATAAAAGTAGAGGATTTCTCCAGTTGGTTCTCCCCCAGCCTAAGTGGAATTTAACTCTATCAGTAAAACTCAATTACCATTTTAAAATGCCTACCATGCCTAAGGCAACATGTGAGTGTCTCCATTCAATATACTAATCATTTAAGATAAATAAGCTGCAAGCCTGCACAAAGAGAACCTTTAAGATAGAATTATGAGTTTTTGGGGTGGCTAGTTGGCACAGTTGATAGAGCACCAGCCCTGGAGTCAGGTGTACCTGAGTTCAAATCCAGCCTCAGACACTTAATAATTACCTAGCTGTGTGGCCTTGGGCAAGCCACTTAACCCCATTGCCTCACAAAAAAAAAAAAACACCCCCCAAAAAGATAGAATTATGAGTTTTAGAGATCACTTAGTCTAGGCATTTTTTTCTTTTTGGTAGATGAAGAAATTATTGTTAATGACTTCAGTAAAAGCATATGTCAGTTAAATATCAGAGTCTATGCCTCCTAAGCTTTTGCCAGTATTTATCTAATCAACTTTTGCCAGAAGAGAAAAAAATATTTGAGGATCAATGCGAATCTTCTATCTTTTGACTCCAAAGATTACAGTCAATACAAAGAAGAAAAGCAAGAGAGGAACAGAATGTCATAGGTGAATTGACCTTTTAGAAAATAATGGAGTTTTCTATAATTCACAGATTTGGAAATCAACTCATAAGTTATTTATTTAAATTTGTAAACTGAACAGAAATCCAATTTCCAATAATCCTAACACTAAAGTACCTACTATGTACATGTTTAATACAGTGATCATCTCTCATTTCTTTTGAAGGAATTACTGAAACTGTTCTATAATTATGTCCAAAGATTTAAACAATTGTGAATACCCTTAGTTATCACTATTTAGTCTGTTTCCCAAGGTGATTGAAGGAACAGGAAAAGAACTTATATCCTCTCAAATATTTATAACAGTTTTCTTTGTGCTGTCAAAGAACTGGAAATTGAAGGGATGTCTATCAATTGGGGAATAGCTAAGAAAGTTGTGGTATATTATTTTGATGAAATACTATTGTACTATAAGACATGATGAACTGGTTTATTTTAGGAAAAAACCATGGAAATGCTTGTAATAAAGAAGAGTGACATGAGCAGAAACAAAAGAATAAAATAATAGGAATATTGTTCAAGGAATAAATTTGTACAACGAAGTCATTTTGAGTATTATAAAACTGATATCGATCGCAAAGAACTTATGAAGCAAGATGCTATCAATAGCCAGAGAATGATGTATAGCATAATCTAAGGATAACCTTCTCTAGGACAAGCTAGGAAGAGGAGGAAAAAATAAAAAGTACACAGCAGATGGCAAAATAATTTAGAAGGGAGCACTAAAAAGAAGACTTAGATTTGAAAATGCTGTATATTATTTATTATATAGATTTTTTTAAAAAGTAAACTGTGAGGGCACAGTTAATTGGTGCAGTGGTTATCTGCCCTGGAGTTGAGAGGATATGTGTTGAAATCTGGCCTCAGACATTTAATAATTATATAGCTGTGTGACCAAGGGTAAGTCCCTTAACCCACCACTTGCAAAAACTAAAATAAATAAATAAAATACAAATAAACTGCGAAATAGAAATTTATGATTTTATACTGAATCATATTTTTATGTTGTGCTATGTTCCGGGAAATGTTCTTTATTTCCTCTTTTTTATTTATGTTCAAAATGAATAACATTTAAGAAAATTAAATCTCAATATTTAATATCTTCTTTGATGCATAAAGCTAATCTTTGCAGGATGTTATTTGTGCATTCTATTATATCTTTGATTTTTGGATTATCATATTCCAATGTTTTCTTTTATTTCTGTTATTGTTCTATTGTGATTAACTATTCTTGGAATATAGATAGAAAATTTCAGAATTACAATAGCAAGTAATAACATTTTGCAAATAGGAAGGGGGAAAACTTCATTGCTGTGTTAAAACTTATGGTTTCTATGTTGATATTGATTCTCAACAACTTTCCCATCTCATTCATTTTACAACAATTTTCCTTTCTTATTTCCTTAAAGGTGGTACTTATGATGATTTTCTATAAGACATGTATTTTTGAGATTGCCTCGTTTCATCCTTTCTTTAAATTCACCATTCCTATTATGTAGAACTCTTGTATCTTCTTATAAATTTGTCTTTTGAATTTGTTCCATTGATTTTCCTTCTGGTTCCACATTTCTCACATTTCAATTCTATTTTTTTTCTTTTTTGGAGAAGCTATAGTTTTTGAGAACCTCAGATTTTTTTTTCCTGAAATGATCTACCCTTTTGTTAGACTTGTTCTATTCCTTAAAAGCTCATTTTTATCTTTTTATCTTCCATGCTTTCACTGAACTCTGATTACTCATCTGAATGATTCTCAAGGTTCTTGAAACTACCCCACTGTTATTTCAGGGTGAAGGAAGATTTTATTGTAGTATTTTCATACTATTCAAAGGATTTTTAACACTATTTTCCCTGATATGAAAAACTCATCCATTAAATAGCTTCAATTGGGGTGGCTAGGTGGCGTGGTGGATAAAGCACTGGCCTTGGAGTCAGGAGTACCTGGGTTCAAATCCGGTCTCAGACACTTAATAATTACCTAGCCGTGTGGCCTTGGGCAAGCCACTTAACCCCATTTGTCTTGCAAAAAAAAAAAAAACCTAAAACACAACAGCTTCCATTTTTCACTTATTTTCTTCAGTCAGGTTTAATCTGTTTATTGTCATTGGCAACCATTATTTTTCTATAATTGTGTGTCTTTTTATTCTTTAACCTCCCTAAAACCAGTACTGTTGTTCTGTTTTGATTTGTGTTTCTGTTATGACCATCTGCCTGTTTTGTTCTCTCAGTTCCATGGTGTTGAGCAATATCTGTGACACTCAAGGTATGTGGTGATAATCAGAGATAATTTAGACTTGTTCTGTAGTTTTTTCAGGATCACTCTTCTTAAATTCATCATCATCACTAACTTTCCTTAGGCCCTAGGCTAAATTTGGAAGGTTGGATAAGGTTATCATTGAGTTTCTTCTTTACCTTTTGTTTTTTTCCTCCACTCCTTCATTTGATGGCCTGTTGAGTCTTATATGATATTAAAATGTTATAAGAATCTTTATGCTTCTGGAATCCATGCATTTCTCCATTACTCTATAGTGTCTTTTCCTTAATTTTTAGAATGCTCTGATTCATGATCATCAATTATCCCTAAGAGGAGGTTATTCCTATTGGACCCTAATAAGAATAAACTAATAATGCTAATCTCCAGACCTGAGACTTTTATCTTACATTCAAAGCAGGTGAAAACCTAATAGGTTGTCACAGAGATGTCACTAATGTACAATAACAGAAGGAAGTCATTTCAGAGCATTGTTCATATATTTGTCTGAGGTCATTACCTTATGAATTTAATATGGCACAATAGTATACATTATATTCCTATATCATTTATTCATTAATATCACAGTTGATGAATACCCTTTTCATTTTCACTTCTTTGCACAAGATTCATTTGTATGCATATATATACATATATATCTATATATATATATGGATATGTGTGTATTTGTTTATGCACAAATATATTTAGAGACCTTTGCATATGTGGATATTTTTACTTTTTTTTTTGATATTTTATTGCACAGGCTTAATAGTAGTTTTGAGTCAAAGGATAGATAATTCAGTCACTTTTTGAGTATCATTCCAAATTGTCTTTTAGAATGCCAACTAGTATTCAGTATATAAATGTTTATTAATGTCCTTTCCTTATTAGTAAGCAAGTGAACACACTAGAGCCATAGTTAGAATAAAAAAAATAACCTCATATATAGATTGTGGAAGAGGCATGGTAATACAACAGTTTCTGTGCAAACAGTTTGGGACTTTAAAGTGAAGATAGGACAGTTGAGGTTTGAGTGTTTACTATGTCTCAAGCATTGTGTAAGTATTGAGCATAAAAATGCAAGCTAGATAGTGCCTATCCTCAAAAAGTTAAATATTACATGTAAGAGAATATATAAAAAGGAGTTAGAAATGGTGGAAGTCAGAAAATATATACATAAGCAAAAGATTAATGGTGATGAAGTAGGGTAGTTTGAAGATTAAGTAATAGTGTTGATGGTGAACTGTACCTGGAATGTACACTTCATAAAGTCATGATTTGGGTCAGAAACTCGCCAATAAGTAGGGGAGGCTGCAGATCAGAGGCATCTCCAAGGTGAGAAAACTGATTGTGGGAAATCCCAGAAATTTGGATTAGAAGTTTAACATAGGACTTATGATTTGGAAACTCCAAAAATCAATAGGTAATAAATATTAAAAAAAGAAACCAAGGGCCAACAGAAGGGAATCAACAGTTACATTAAACAATGACTTGGTTAGAACAAAGTTTGAAGATTGTGTTCAGTTTTGAATATTTTATGTGAGGAAGGAGGCTAAAAAAGATGGAGAATGAAAAGGTTGATGAAGAGCCTAGAAACTAAGCCACAGGAAGATCAATGAAAGGGATGGAAACTGTATAATCTTGAGAAGAGAAATATTAAGAAAGGTAGGATTGTAATCTTAGAAATAGATATGCTAGGCAAAGCCAAAAATGGTACAATAGAGACAGGAATTCAGTTGAACTATCCCAACTCCTAATTCCCAAGTATCACCTTCGACTTTCTTTAAAATAATGCCTCAGATAAAATTCTAAAGCAACAACATTTAAGGATGAGACATTTTCCCATTAAAGACAACTTTGGAAGTTGTCACGAAGGATGTTACATGTGATATCATGTGATGATTGACCTGGAGCTCTGTGCAAACAACTATAAATACCAGCAGCAGCAGATTTGGGAGTTCTTAACCCACAGACAAAAAATGGGCTGGAAATCTGATCAGACAGATCAGGAGACACTTTACTAGCCCTGGATTCAGTATACTGTTACATTATCCACAGGTAACAGTTGCAGGGTGAAGGGAGGCTGTGCTTGGAGCCACAGGGGAGTAGGAACCCTGATCTCTCTGCAGACACTGATACAAGAAGCATGAGATGGTTTCCCTTTCACTCTGGAAGTAGGACTTAAATTTAAAAGAAGAGGAAAAAAAGAACAAAAAATGAACTTAAAAGAAAAAACAAAAAAGAATCTGACCATAAAATGTTATTCTGGTGCCAGGAAAGATCAAGACACAAACTCAGAAAAGAACAAACAATATCAAAATACCTAGAGGCACACTCTCAAATAGAAAAAAAAAGTAGCGGAAGCCAATGATTTTATGAGACACCAAGAATCAATTAAACAAAAATTCAAAAGAGTACAAAAAAATAAAAAAAAATACTTCATTTCATAAACAACTGCCCTGGAAAATAGATCCAGAAGAGACAATGTCAGAATGATTGGATTACCTGATTGACATAAATAAATTTCAGTAAATTTTAATGAATTATTTTGTGCAAAGAACACAAAGATATTTAAATAAATTTATTCTAGAAAGAGTTCATTCACAATATGTTTCTCTAGGCTATTCATCCAAAAGCATTCATATTCTGATCACTTTATTCACTATCCACTTTTTTTTGTCTATATGAATGATAAACCAAATCCTTTTGAATGATTACAAATAATGTTATTTTATTAAAGCAATCTTAAATGACTTTGATACATGATTAGAAAACATCTCTTTGGAAAGAAAACCTAGATTTTTGTGTTATTTTATTGAATCACATGCATTATAGAAATAATTAGAAAGCAAGATCTTATATTCTCTCCCTCTTTATTTCAATTATATGATAGCAAATATATTTTTCATTGGGTAAAATCATTTGTGAGAACCTGAATATTCTTTGCTAAAACTCTCATTTGAGACCCTTAATTTGTATACAAAAGTATTTTGTATGCGTGATAATTTTGTGCAGATAGGATAACAGACCAATGGAATGATTGTTGACATTCTCTGTTGCCTTTTTTTTCAGGTTTGAAATTTTTGCCCCAACTACTTTAAATACTTTGTTAATTGATTTCCCCATGCCTTAAAAATTTGTTGAACATATTTTCCATTTTCTTCCTTATATATTCTTGAGATTACTGCTTTATAGGATGTTTAATTAAATGTTACTTAAACTTTTTATTTTACATTTCATCTTCTACTTCATGAAAATATGCTACTTACATTTTACCATCATTCATTTTGGGATAATTTCATAAATTAACTTAATTTTTTAAGCTGGGTTACCTCTGATTGCCATATCTTACCTGCCATTTAGCAATGTTTGAAGCAATGGTCTCTTTGTTAGACCAATATATTTGAAATTATTATAATTACTATTGTTGTTCTTTCAACTATCCATCATCCATTTTCAACTTACTTTAACTTATCAAGAATGAACTGTTTCAAAATATGTGCTATTATCTTTTCTCTTTTTTCTACTTCTGGTTGGATGCTAATTTTTTTTATCTTTGAATTAGCAAGTCAGTCATGTGACTGTACATAATTAGTTCATTCAGGACTGAGGTTCATCCATTAGAAGTTATTTCCTGATATAAGATATACTAAATGTCCCTTTGGAATGTAATTTGGAGATTACCATGCCATGTGCAGTTCAATTCTTTTGCTCAAGGTACATAATCATGATATAGAAGCATAGGCCTCCTTTGTGTTCTACGAGCTTTAGATTCCTTTTATTCCTTACTCATATTTTCTAATATTTTCCCATTCTTAACTTTGTTTTGAAGTACAAGTGTCAAAGCACATCCTTGTCTTTTCAACTTCTCCAAAGAATCTCTCTTCTTCTTGATTGTGTATAATCTATGTTGATATATGTGCTACACTTTTTTTTAATCATTGTAGTATTTGGCAAATCTTTTTGAATACTGGAACACAATATACCCAAATGCTATTTTAAATAATGTTCTTTTTTACTTTTAAGCTTTTGATAAAAGCCACCAATTCCTCTAAATACCTCTGAGCATTATTTCATTTAGCCACAGATTCATTTCTCAGTCTAGATTTATTTATAATGTATGCAAAGATAATATCATTCAATTTCTCTAGTATATATATACACATTGATGATTGAATAAGGAAAATGAATGTAGAGAATCAATAGTGAAATCAAAGTTGATAGACAATCTAAAAAACTATGATTCTGAGCTTCCTCTGTCCACTTTTCTACTCCTCTGACATTGGTCTGGATTAATAACTTCTGACTAGTCTCCTTACCTCAAATCCCTTCATGCCATCTATCTTCCTTCTATTCATTTGTCAAAGCTGATTTTCCTAAAATGCAAGATAAATGTTTTTAGTCTTCAAATCAATAAATTTCAGTGATTTCCAGTTACTTCCTGGAGAAAATGTAAAATCCTCTCTTTAGAAGTTAAAATCCTTCCCAGTCCTGCCCCTTCCTGCCCTTACAATTTTATCATATTTTTCTGACTTCAACATACTAGATGATGAAGGAACTTCAGCCTACTTAATATTCTTCTGATTTCCAATTCTCTATCTTTTCATTTTTTTTCTCTCAAACTGAAATATTCTCTTCTTTGTATCTTGAATTTTCTAGGTATCTTTACTGCTCAACTCAAAGTCTACTTTTTGTGTTAGAACTTTTCTTTATCCCCTCTCCACCTTCAGTCTCTTACTGGTACAGTTTTTGCCTCCTAGAATAAATCATTTTTACATTGCATGTGTCTTCTATGCTCATAGTTGTTTATGTTTTTCCTCCTTTTAAAATGTGAGTTTCTTGAGTCTAGGATATGTTTGCAACTTTGCATATTTAATTAGTAATTCTATGATTGAAAAATTGGTCAATGTATATAGAATTGGAACAGGAATCAAGAAAACGATTTTAAATCAGACTAACATTTTCTGACTGTGTGACTCTGGACAAGTCATTTAATCTCTCAATACATCACTTTCTCATCTGTAAAACAGATTCCACCTATTCTGTTGAGTGATATGTGATTAAGTGATATGATTGAGAAAACAGATTTAAAGTACACTGCAAAGTCTAAAATTCTATATTAAAATTGCTATTGTCATTGTTTTTGTTGTTATCAACAGAATTTCTATTCTGCTGGCATTCTCCCTTGAGAAACCAGAACCATTCCCATTATACAATGAAACAACACAATGATAAAATAAATAATATCGAACTTAATTAAGTATTCAACTTTGACATTTTTGCCAATCCTTAGAGACATGTTATGAAACATGCCACATGCATACAGAGAAAAAGCTATAGAGTCTGAATATCGTACAAAGCATATTAGATTCACTTTTAAAAGGTCTTTTTTTGTGATTTCTTTCTCTTTCAATGGTCCCGCCCACCCCTTTGTTTGAATTCTTCTTCCATAACAAGCTTAATATGGAAATATGTTAAAAATGATTGTACCTGTACAACCTATACCAGATTGTTTACTGCCATGGGGAGGTGGGAGGGATGTGTTGATGGTAGGTAAATAGAGAATTCAAAAACTTCCAAAAGGATAAATATTGAAAAGTCTCTTTACATGAGATTGGAAAATAAAAATAAAAACTTTGCTGAAAAGAAAAAGTAGTCAACTTTGAAGCTCTAAATCGATATCCCTCATGCCAACAGGAAAAAAAAATATTTAAAACCTTACTCTCCCTGCTATGGCACTAGGACAAGTTTAATTGAAAATTGACAACAACATCAAGGAAGTATAAGATCCCAGTATTTGGTGCTTGAGTTTCTTTCCCTGAAATCTCAGCTGGGCAGCAATAAGGCCAGTGAGGCTGGGCAATCCTTGATGCTTATTATAGTTTTAGAATTATCACTCTTGGGAGTCAAAATGGAGGAATAAAGGAAGGGTTTCACCATAACTCTCATACAAATCTCTCCAATACCTTTAAATAATTAATATAAACAGAACCCACAAAAACACTGAGTGAATCAATATTCCAGTCCAAGACAACTTGGAAGATGTGGGGGAAGGGTCTGCTACACTGAGGTGAGAGAGGAGGACAGCAGGGGCCATGAAATAGTGAACTGGCTAATAGAAAAGAGAAAATTACAAATGTTGGAAGATATATATCCTCCAACATTTGTGTGTGTGTGTGTGTGTGTGTGTGTGTGTGTGTATATATATACATATATATATTCCAACATATATGCATATATATATATATATATGCAGATGAAACATTAATGCACTGTTGGAAGAGTTGTGAAATTATTCAAAAATTCTGTAGAGCAACTTGGAACTATACCGAAAGAACTCTAAAACTATACATACCCTTTGATCTAGCAGTCCATTCTTAGGTCTGTATTTCAGAAGAGATACAAAAAACAGGAGGGAAAAGGACCTATCTGTATAAAGATATTTATGGCAAGTCTTTTCTGGTTGCAAAGCAACTGGAAATTGAGGGGATGTCTATTGGGGGATGACTGAATGAACTGTGGTGTGTGATTATGATGAAGTACTATTCTAAGAAATAATGAAGAGGATGCTCTCAGTAAAACTTGGAAAGACCTACATGAGCAAATGCATTATATAGAAAGTAATAGCAATTTTTTAGACTGGTCAGTTGTTAATGACTAACCTTTTCTCAGCAATGCTGTGACACACCCAAGACAAATCTGAAGGACATGATAAAGAACAATGTCCATTCCCAAATACAGCACTGATGGTATCTGAATACAGAAGGGAATTTTTTTTAAAGTTCACTTTTTTTGAAGTTTCTCTCTTATTTTTGTTGGAGGCTATGTTTAATTTTACAACATGATGAAGCTAACATGCTCCAGGAACTTTTCCCTACACAAAATTAAATAACGTCTCTACACAGACATTAAAGCTACAGATCCCACCAAAAAAAAAGACAATATCAAAACAAGTTTTCAACTATAGAAATCATGGAGGATTTTCAATGAGGTCTATCTCTTCCTAGGAAAGAAGAAATAAAGCTCAGTTGGTCATGAGAGCAGAAAAGCCAGCAGGAGGCTTTTAGCCACAGTACAATCCATGTCCCCACAGCTTGACAACAGCACAGGTTCCAGCAGATAGATAGAAAGCCAGTAGTGAATGTCCTAATCCCAGACAAAGCCTGAACCCTGGGAACAATGGGGTAAAAGTCAGGATTGGGAACAAACCACTGCATAGACAGAGCCAGGACATAAGGAAGGAAAGAAACCCCTGCAAAGGTAACAACTGGGTTGCATAGGCAAGATCTTGGCCAACAATAAGCAAAGGATGAGACCTCAGTCCCAGCACAAAAAGCTTGGGTTTATGCTTCCTAAACCCCAGGAACAGAGTTCAAACAATCAGAATGAGCAAAATGTTAAAAGAGCACTAACCATAGAAGACTACTATGCAGATAAAGGTGATAAAAATGCCACTTCAGAAGAAGAAAGCGGTGAAAATTGTCTACTAGGAAAAATAGTCTATGAGTTGGACACAACACAAAGCTTCATAGAAGAGCTTTAAAAAAAAAGAATTTAAAACCAAAGAAGAGAGTAAGAAGAATAATGGAAAAAAGAAAGAGTGCCATACAAATAATTATGAAAACTTGACTGAAGAAATAAATTCCTTTAAAAAGTAAAAAAAAATCAACTGGAAAAAGAATGAAAGTTTTCAAAAATAAAATTGAACAACTGAAAAATGAGTGCATCTCATCTAAAATTCAAATCAACCAATGGAAAAGAAATGCAACTCATTTAAAATTAAAGTCAACTAACTGAAAAAAGAATTCAATTCATCTAAAACTCAAATCAACCTACTGGAAAGGAAGCACAATTTAGCAAAAAATAAAATTAATCAACTAGAAAGAAAACACAAAAGTTAACTGAAGAAAATAAAATTCTAAAGATGAGAATTGGTCACATCAAAACCAATGAATGTGTGAGACACCAAGATTCCATCAAACAAAGTAAAGGTAAAAAAAAATTGAAGAAACTTTTAGGAAAAATAAACAACCTAGAAACTAGATCCAGGAGAAATAATTTATGAATTATTGAGCTACAGAAAGCCTAGACCAAAAAAAAAGAGCCTGGAAAACATGTCAAGAAATGATCAGGGAAAACTGTCCAAATCTGCTAGATCAAGAAGACAAAATAACCACTGAAAGGATACACAGAAGGGGTAGTTAAGTGGTACAATGAATGGAGCACAAGCCCCGGAATCAGGAGGATCCGAGTTCAAATCCTGCCTCAGATGGTTAATAAATTACCTCTATGTGTGACCTTGGACAAGTCACTTAACCACATTGCTCTGTAAAAACAAAAACAAACAAACAAAAAAAACCACACAGAACTCTTCCAACAAGAGATCCCAGTATAAAATCTCTAAGGATTATCAAAGCCAAATCTCAGAATTCTCAAATAAAGGAGAACTGCAAGCAGCAAAAAGAAAAAAAAATCAATTTACATAAAAAGGAAATACAATCAGACTTCCATAAGTCTTATCAAATTTAACATTGAAGGACCAGAGGAACTAGAATATCATATTTTGAAGGGCAATGAACCCTGGATTATAACCAAGAAATTACTACTCTACAAAATTCAGCATATTCTGTCAGGGGAAAAGTTGGATATTCAACGAAGCAGATGATTTCCAAAATTTCCCAATTAAAAGGCCAAAACTGAACAGAAAATTCTATCTTCAAATTAAAGACTCAAGAGATGCATAAAAAAGGTAAACAGAAAGGAGGTAAAAAACAAACATAAGTCAAAAACATTAAATTGTCTGCAACCCTACAAGGAAAGATGCTTATGTAATGCTTAATTGTATTTCTTTTAGGACGTGATTAAGATTAATATAATTGGAAAAATCGAATTTAGAGGATTTGGGTGTGGTTGATTCTTGTCTTTTTACTGAGGAAGAACAAAATGACTTCACTAGTCTTGCTGAAAAGCTAGGATCTTTAAACTTTTGTGTCTCACATTTCCTTTGTCCTACTTTAATTCTGTCTTGCTCATAGAAGTTCAGCACTTTCTCTACTGAGGGCATCCTGTGCTTGTTGGCCCCGAGTCAATGTCTCTCATACCTTACAAGTGATTATAAATATCTCAAGAGAGATCTTCAGAGTATCCCACTACTTAGAGTAATTAGAGACTTTATGGCTAATTAAGTCAGAAGTGACTTTATTTTACTACATACTTAGAAATTTGTAATATCAAAGGGGCAGATGGTGGGAATCTGCTCAAAAGGGTTCAACATAAAAATAATAATCCATAGATAAATAGGGTTTAAGTTTCATGGTTGTGGAGTTAAAGGGGTTGGGGGAGTGTGGGAGAGATTATCCTGGAATGGGAGTTATAAATGGTTCATGAAATGATTTGGCTTTACACAATGCTTTGGCCCACGAGGATTATATGTCTATAAAGGATACTTGAAAAGTGGGTAAGGCTTAAGTGATTATAATTTGATGTGATTCAAGACTCTTGACAAATATAATGAGACAGAAGAGGGGAGGGTATTTATTAGTGACTGTGAGTCACTGCTGTTTATCTATCAATCAATCAGTCAAATAGTCAACCTTTGATTGTACTTTGATAGTACTTTGAGCTTATCAAGAAATCAAGCAATCATTCAACTTTTTACTGATGGTACTTTAATAGTATTTTGATTGATAGTACCTTTTTCAGGTTAGATAAAAGAAATATAATTTGATAAAAGGGAAGTAAGTACAAAACAGGGATAAAACAAAACAAAAAAGAAAACTAGGGTTTAGTTGTGATGGAGCACAAAAACCTATTATAATAGAAGAAAAGAAGGGAAGGTGTGAATGATGAGTAAATTCTATTCAATAGATTGGGCTCACAGAGAAAATAAGATACATGCCCAATTGGGTTCAACATCTATCCTGTTCTACAGGGAAATGGAAGGGAGGGGGGAAGAAAAGGGAAGAGGATATTGATAAAAGGGAAGGTGAAGGTATAACTGAAAATAAACTGAAAGGTAAAATTTAAAAGGAAAAGTTAAAAGGGAAAGAGAAGAAAATATTGTAAGGAGGAATAAGAGGAAAGGAAAGAGAAAAGTATAAATGGGGAAAGATAACATGGAGAGAAATACATGGAAATGTGAATGGGATGAATTCTCTCATAAAATGGAAAGAGATGACAGAATAGTGTAAGGGACTTTTGTGTGTGGGAGTACACTAAATTTTCATCACCTGATATCCTCAAGCACCAGAGCACTATCTGACTGGTTGATTGAAGAGTGCCATAGGAGTGGGAGTGGACAAGGGACTGGAGAGGATATTTAAGCACTTGTATTTGGTTTAATAAATGGAGATTTTGGAGATCTCAGAGATCTTAGCTAACTTGGAGAACATTTCATCCTTGTTTCCCTTCCCTTCAACATTCACCTGGCTAAGACTGGCTAGCCAGCAGGAACCTAACACATACTGAGCAGCTAGTTTAACAGGAACATAACAGAGTAGATTAAAAAATCAGAATCCTACCATATTTTCATTACAAGAAATATACATTTGAAACACAGAGATACACAGGGTAAAGGTAAAAGACTGGAGCAAAACATATGTTTCAGAAGAAATAAAATAAAAACATCAGGAATAGTGTTCATGATCTCAGACAAAGCAAAAGCAAAAATAGATCTTATTAAAAGGGATAAGGAAGGAAAATACATCTTCTTAAAAGGCACCATAGGCAAAAAAAAAACATATATCATTATTAAATGTATGTGCACCTTGTGGTAGAACATCCAAATTATTTCTGAGAGAAGCAATTGAATGAATTACAAGGAGACATAGACAGTAAAACTCTATTAATGGTGGTATCTCAACCTTGCTCTTTCTAGGTTCTTCTAACCACAAAACAAAACAAAAAATGAGTGAAGAAGGTAAATAAATTCTTAGAAAATCTAGAAATGATAGACTTTTAGAGAAAACATATTGGGAATTGAAAAGTGAGTCTCTCATAAGACCTTGGAGGAATTGAGGTCTGGGGGCATATCCATGAACACAGCTACAAAAACCCTCAAAAGTTTGCTGCGCAGTGCACCCTCCACTCTGGAAGCAAAATCACACTTAAACAAAGGGTAAAAATTAATTCATAGATTGGGGAAATGAGCAAACAACAGAAAAAAAGCACCCATAGACAATTACTTTGTTCCTATGACGGAACAAATAAACACTCAGAAGATAACAAAGTCAAAGTTAATGTGCCCAAAGCCTCTAAAAAAATTGGAATTGTTCTCAGGTTATGGAAGAGCTCCAAAAAGATTTTGAGGACTTCCAGGGCACAGCCAAAATGGCAGCATGAAGCTAACATGCCCCCAGTGCTTTTTCCTACCAAAGATAAATGAAGCCTGTACGCTGACATTCAAAGTACAGATCCCAACAAGAAAAAGAGAGGATTAAAATAAGTTTTCAACTGTAGATGTCATGAAAGATTTTCAATGAAGGTCTGTCTCTTTGGGGAAAAAAGTGAAAGTAAAGTTCAGGAGGATTTTAGCCACAGTGCAAGCCAGGGATCAGCCCCCCCCCCCCCATCCAGCAAAGAAAAGTTTGGATTTATATTCCCTATACCCCAAAAGCAGGGCTAATACAACAAAGTTGAACAAAAAAGCTAAAAGAGCTCTCACTATAGAAAACTATTTTACAGACAAAATGATAACAATGCCACGTCTGAAGAAGAAAACAATGAAAAATCAACTCACAAGTACAGTATCAAAACAGTCTATAAATTGGACTCAAATAAAAAAGCTCATTTCAGAGCTTAAAAAAAGGAGTTAAACACCAAAGGAAAGGAAGAAGAAAAATGGAAAAATAAATGAGAGTCATGCAGGAATATAATGAATATAATGAAAAGTTAACTAAAGAAATCAACAACATTAAAAGTAAAAAAAAAACCTGGAAAAGGAAACACAAAAGGTAATTGCAGAAAATAAAACCCTAAAAATTAGAAATGAACAAATAGAAACCAACAAAACTATGAAATAACAAGATTCCATCAAACAAAAATAAAAAAGTTGAAAAAATTGAAGAAAATGTAAAATACCTTTTAGGGAAAATGAATGACCTAGAAAATACATCCTTAAGATACAATCTACTAATCATGGCACTACTAGAAAGCCTAGATCAAAAAGGGAACCTATAAAACATCAAGCAGGAAATTATAACAGAAAACTATCCAAATCTATAAGAATAAGATCAGACTATAACCATTGAATGAATCCTCAGAACCCTCCAAATAGAGACCTCAGAACAAAACCTCCAAAAGCTGTTAATAGCTAAATCCAAGAACTCTTAAATAAAGGAGAGAATATTACAAGAAACAAGAAGAAAAAAATTCAAATACAAAGGAAGCACAATCAGACTCACACAGTACTTATCAACTCCAACAATGAAGGATTGAGAGACCTGGAATAGTATATATATTAAAGCAAAGGACTTGGGATTACAAACCAGAATGTACTGCAAAATTCAGCATATACTGCAAGGGGAAGAGATGGATGTTCAATAAAAAGAGGACTTACAGAATTTCCTGACACAGAGACCAGAACTGAACAGAGAATTCATTCACCAAATATAGACTGAAGAATTGCATATAAAAAGGAAAATTAAAAGGGGAAGAAAAACAAAACAAAACAATTGTTGATCAAGACCATCAAATTATATACAACCATAAAAGGAAAAATATAACACTTCTAATTCTTTAGTACTTTACTTCTCTGAGGATAATTAAAGGGTAGAATATAATGGAAGACTGGACCTAAAGGGTATAAGTATAGTTCAGTCTTATTTCTCCATTGAAGAGTTCCAAGATGACATCATTATGTTTGAGACAAAAAGCATTGAACAAAAGCAGGAGTGTTAACTTTAAATTGTAAGTATCCCATTATCCCTTGAACCACTTTAAGGCTACTGTGCTTGGCACCTTGTCTAATGAGGGCATCATAAACTGCAATGTCCTATGTCAGTGTCTCCCTTAACATAAACTATTTGTAAAGTTCTCAGGTGAGACCTTCAGAGCCACCCAGTACTTAGACATCTTTACGATTCTTGCAATTAATTAGATCAGGGTTTGACTTAACCCCTGCATCACTCACTTAACAAGGGCTTAAGTACCCTAGGTAGGGAAGGGGAAGATAAAGTAGGAAAAAAATAGGCCTTGCTTCACTTAACAAGAGGTTAAGTACCCTCATCTCTTGTTGGGGAGGGGGAGGGGAAGTAAAGTGTAAGAGAAAATAGATGTAAGGGGCAGAGCACAATTAGTGCAAGAAATGATATGGCTTTAGATGATACTATGACTGATGAGGAGGATTGTATGTACTTGAAAGATACTTGAAAAGGGGCTAAGGTGAAAAATTACTACAATTATAATTTTATGTAATTCAAAACAATGCTGTTTATCAAGCAATAGAGCAAACAATCTGTGATGATACCTTGAGAAGAACATGAGCTTATCAAGCAATCAAATAATCAAACTGTGATTGATGATACCTGATTAATGGTACTAGAGTGATAAACCAAAGAAAGAGGCACAAAGATTTATAATTTCAGAGGCAAAGAAGGGAGAATATGAATGCTGAGCAAATTCTATTCAATAGATTTAGCCCAGAGTGCAAATAAGATATATTGCCAATTGGGATTAAAAATCTCCCCTAATCTACAGAAAAGGGGAAAGACTGGGAAAGGGAAAGATATGGGAATTAGGGACTGATAAAAAGAAAGGTGAAGGTATAAGTGAAAATAAAGGGAAAGTTAGATATTTAAAAGAAATTCAATGGGAAAAGGTAGTAAAATTTTTGTGAGGAGGAATGAAAGAAAAGGGAAGGGGGAACGGGGCAGAGCCAAGATGGCTACATGAAGGGATCGAGTCTTAGGAACTCTCTGATAAAAACTCATAAACTAAGGACTCTATCTAAACTTTCCAGAGACAGAACCCACAAAGGGACCCAGTGAGGCAGTTCTCCTACTCAAGGTAACCTGGAAAAGAGCAGAAAGGCTCTGCTCCCTGGGGGTTGGAGGGGCAGCTTGCCAGAGGGGTGGCCTGCCAGAGCCAAAGGCAGCCCCAGGGCACTGGGAGCCATGGCTCACAGCAGCAGGGGAATCTCCTGAGCTGCACCCCGGGGAGCACCGGGCACAAAGTGGGGGAACAGCCGGGGACCTCTGCCAGAGCGAGCACATGGAGCCCAGCCCTCAGGGCAAGCAACTAGCAGTTTGGTCTTTCAGTGGCCCACACCTGGAAACAGAAGCAGGTGGAGCCAAGAAGCAGGAGCCTCCAGGGCATGAGCCCATTGAGCTGAGGGACTGGAGTGAAGAGAGAGAGACTGCAGAGCTCTGTCCTCTGTCCCTGGAACAGGACTCTGGGGTTCTGACCACATTCAGATCCTGATAGCAGTCTAGCCCCCCCACCCCCATAGAACAGCAGAGTACCCCCCACCTCAGCCCCATGGCAGAGGGGTGTGTTTATGGTCATTCACAGAACAGGAGGGAGGACAGAGCCTCACACACTGAGACCCTTGTGGGAGTATCCCAAAAGCTAAGGAAGCACCCCAAAAACAGGCTTAGGCTGGGAAAATGAATAAGCAAAGAAACAAGAGGATGACCATTGAGAAATATTTTGCAAATGAGCCCAAGAAGGATCAAAATACTCAGTCTGAAGATGAGGAAGCACAAGCTCCAGCATCTAAAGACTCCAAGAAAAACAGAAATTGGGCTCAGGCTATGATAGAGCTCAAAAAAGACTTTGAAAATCAAATTAGGGAGTTGGAAAAAAACTGGGAAAAGAAATGAGAGAGATGCAGGAAAAACATGAAAATGAATTCAGCAGCCTAGTCAAGGAAATCCAAAAAAATGCTGAAGAAAATAACATGCTAAAAACCAGCTTATGTCAAATGGATAAAACAGTTCAAAAAGTTATTGAGGAGAAGAATGCTTTAAAAAGCAAAATTGGCCAGATGGAAAAAGAGATAAGAAAACTCTCTGAGGAGAACAAATCCTTCAGATAAAGAATAGAATTCAGGGAGATTGATGAATTTACCAGAAATCAGGAATCAATACTTCAAAGCCAAAAAAGTGAAAAATTAGAAGAAAATGTGAAATATCACATTGAAAAAACAACTGATATGGAAAACAGACTTAGGAAAGATAATTTTAAAATTATTGGAATACCTGAAAGTCATGATCAGGAAAAGAGCCTTGACATCATTTTCAAAGAATTACTACAGGAAAATTGCTCTGATATTCTAGAAGCAGAGGCAAAATAGAAATGGAGAGAATCTACCAATCCCCCCAAGAAAGAGATCCCAAAAAAACAACCCCCAGGAATATTATAGCCAAGTTCCAGAATTCCCAAGTCAAAGAGAAAATATTACCAGCAGCCAGAAGGACACAGTTCAAATATCGTGGAGCTGCAGTCAGGATCACACAGGACTTAGCAGCAGCCACATTGGAAGCTCTTAGGGCTTGAAATACAATATACCAGAAGGCAAAAGAGCTTAGAATGCAGCCAAGAATGAACTACCCAGTAAGGCTGAATGTCCTCTTCCAGGGAAAAAAGATGGACTTTCAATGAACCAGGGGAATTTCAAATGTTCCTTTTGGAATGGCCAGAGCTGAACAGAAGGTTTCATGTTCAGATATAGGACTCAGGGGAAGCATGGAGATTGGAGGAGAGGGGGGAAATATGAGGGACTTAATGAGGATGAACTGCATGTATAGAAAAATGATACTGATAATATTCATATGAACCATCTCAGTTAATAGAGCAGGTAGAGAGAGCTTTTATAGTTGAAGCACAGGAGAAAGCTGAATTCGAAAATAAAATATAGTGTAAAAATGGAATCAATAGGAAAAAAAAGGAAATGGAAAGGGAGAAAGAAAAAGGAGAGGGGGAATAGTCCAAGACATTTCACATAATAAGTTTTTTTTATTACAATGA
Source organism: Macrotis lagotis (assembly GCF_037893015.1). Classification (NCBI taxonomy): domain Eukaryota; kingdom Metazoa; phylum Chordata; class Mammalia; order Peramelemorphia; family Peramelidae; genus Macrotis; species Macrotis lagotis. Next base: position 180,963,712 of record NC_133660.1, on the reverse strand, counting down.
GCTATTGCAATGATATGGAAGGGTGGGGCAAGGGGGGAATGAGGGAACCTTTGCTCTCATCAGAGATGGCTAAGAGAGGAAACAGCAAATATACTCAATGGGCTATAGACAACTGGAGTAAGAAGGAGGGGAGAGCAGTGGGAAGGGGTGGGGATGTGAATAAAGGAGGAGAGGATGGACCATGGGGGGACAGTGGTCAGATATAACACATTTTCTTTTTTACTTCTTGCAAGGGTCTGAGATTGGATGGCCTGCCCAGGACCATAGGGCCAGGTGGATTCTGGGCCTAAGGGGTGATATGGGGGCTCAGGGCTTCTTGGCCCCAGGACCAGGGATCTGTCTGCTGCGCCACTCAGCTACCCTACAGCAGAGTCAGAGTGAAAGGAGAGAGAAAATATAGTACATGGTATTGGAGAAATAAGAAAGGAGGGAGTTGCGATCAGCAATGGCAAGGGTCGAAAAATATCGAAGTAACTTTTGTGATGGACTTATCATAAAGAATGTGATCCACCCATGACAGAGTTGTTGGTGTTGGAACAAAGACTGAAACACATTTTTTGTTATTATTATTTGGCGGAGGGTGCAGTGCAAGTGGGGCTGGGTGGCCTGCCTGGGGCCACATAGCAGAGTGATCTTTGGGTGTCTGGGGCCAGATTCGGACTCAGGTGCTCATGGCTTAAGGGCCAATGCTCTGTCTGTTACCCAGCCACCCCTACTATTATTACTATTTTATTTTATTCTGGGTCTTTTTTTTTTCTTTCTTCTTTTTGGTTTTTGCAGGGCAGTGGGGATCAGGTGGCTTGCATGTCACATGGCTGGGTGATTATTGATTATTGGTGATTATTGGTTTACGAGGCTGGATATGGACTCGGGTGCTCGTGGCTCCAAGGCTGTTGCTTTGTCCATTGTGCCACCTGGCCATACCTACAATTATTACTATTATTTTTTTATTTTAATTTTTTTCTCTCCCCTTTACTTTTTCGCCCAAGCAAGTCTATCTATATTCATGGGGGGAGGGGTATTTTGTTTACTTGTAAACAAGTATATTTTATTAATGTAAAAAAAAACATTTGTACAACATGAGAATAAAAAATAAATTAAAAAAAGATATTAAAAACAAAATAAAAAATAAAATGATCTGGAAAAAAAAGAAAAGGGAAGAGAAAAATATAAAAAGATAAGACTAGCATGGAGGGAAATAGAGAATTAGAAATCTTAAGTTTAAATGTGAATGGGATGAACTGTCTTGTAAAATGGAAGCAGATAGCAGAATGCATTAAAAAACCAGAATCCTACAATAAGTTGTTTACAAGAAACACATTTGAAGCAGAGAGATACACACAAGGTAAAGGTTAAAAAGTTGGAGAAAAACATATTAAGCCTTAGTTGAAGTAAAAAATTCAGGGGTAGGCATCCTAATCTCAAAAAAAGTGAAAGCAAAAATCAATGTCATTAAATGGGATAAGGAAGGAAACTACACCTTTCTTAAAAGGCACCACTGGGGGCCAGCTAAGTGGCACAGTGGATAGTCAGGAGTTCCAGAGTTCAAATCTGGCCTCAGACAATTAATAATTACCTAGCTGTGTGGCCTTCGGCAAGTCACTTACATTTGCCTTGCAAAAACTTTAAAAAAAGGCACCACTGTTAATGAAGCTATATTATTACTTATTATGTATGTACCTAAGGAAACCCCATTCAAATTCCTAGAAGAAAATCTGAGTTAATTACAAGGAGAAAAAGAAAGCAAAACTTTAATAATGGGGAGACCTCAGGCTGTCTCTCTCAGAACTAGATAAATCTAACCAAATAATATCCAAGAAGGAATTTAAGAAGGTGAATGAAATCTTAGAAAAATGAGATACGATAGAGCTCTGGAGAAAACTTAATGGAGACAGGAAAAATGCACCTTTTTTCTAAGCAGACCATGGCAACTACACTAAAATTGACCATGTACTAGGGAAGAAAACCTCAGAATCAAATATGGAAAGGCAGAAATAAAAAATGCTTATTTCTCAGACCATGATACAATACAATTATATTTAATAAAATGTCCAGGAAAGATAAACCAAGAACAGTTTAGGAAATTAAATAGCTATCTTATATAGTGAGTGGATCAAGCAGCAAATAATAGAAATAATCAATAATTATAACCTAGAAATCATTATAATGATACTTTATACCAAAATTTAGGGGTTGCAGCCAAGGTAGTTTTGGTGGGGGGGGATCTTTATATCTCTAGGTTCCTATATAAATAAAATACAGAAAGAGGAGGTCAGTGAATTGGACATGCAATTAAAAAGCTAGAAAAAAGAATAAATTAAAGATCCCCAATTAAATAACATATTAGAAATTATAAAAATCAAGGGAGAGATTAATAAATTTGAAAGCAAGAAAACAATTGATCTCATAAATAGAAGAGTTGGTTTTATGAAAAAGCAAATAAAACAGACAAACTTTTCGTTAGTCTGATTTAAAAAAAGAAAGAAAACCAAATTACTAGTATAAAAATTAAAAGGGTGAATTAACCACCAATGAGGAAGAAATGAAAGAGATAATTTGGAGTTACTTTGCCAATCTGTATGTCAATAAATTGGATAACCTGAGGGAAAAGGATAAATATTTTAAAAAATACAAACTTCCCAGATTAACTGAAGAGGAAATAAATTACTTAAATAGTCACATTTCAGAAAAAGAAATTGAAGGAACCATCAATAAATTCCTTAAGAAAAAGTTTTCATGTGCAGATGGATTTACAAACAAGTTCTTGCAAACATTTAAGGAATAATTAATCTCTATTATATAAAAACTATCTTTAAAGTTCAGGAGAAGGACTTCTGCCAAACTCCCTTTATGATACCAATGTGGAATTGCAACTTAACTAATATGGAACTGATACCTAAACCAGGAAGAACCCAAAAAGACAAAGAAAATTATAGACCAATCTCCTTAATGAATATTGATGCAAAAATAATAAATAAAATTTTAGCAATGAGACTACAGCAAGTTATTACTAGAATAATACACCATGATGAGGTAGAATTTATACCAAGTTGTTAGGGATGGTGCCACAATAGGAAAACACTCAACATAATTATGCATATAAATAGTAAAATCAACCAATTGAAATCATATGATTATCTCATTAGATGCTGAAAAAGGCTTTGATAAAAATTAACATCCCTTTCTTTTAAAAACACTAGAAAGTTTAGAAATAAATGAAATGTCCCTAAAATAATAAATAGTTTCTATCAAAAATATCAACAAATATTATATGAAATGGGAATAAACTCAGAGCATTTCCAATAAAATCAGGGGTGAAACAATGATGCCGATTATTACCATTACTATTCAATGCAGTATTAGAAATGCTTGCTGTAGCAATAAGAAAATAAAATGAAATTGAAGAAATCAGAACTGGCATTGAGGAAACAAAACTTTCACTCTTTGAATATTATATGATGGTATACCTAGAGAACCTGAGAAAATCATCTAAAAAACTCCTTGAACAATTAACAAATTCACTAAAGTAGCAGGATATAAAATAAACCCACATAAATCATCAGCAAATCAACAAATTCCAAAGACAAGAGATGGAAAGAGAAATTCCATTTAAAATAACTGTTGACAACATTAAATATTTGGGAATCTACCTCCCAAGACAAACCCAGAAAGTGTATGAACACAATAATAAAGCACTTCTCACTCAAATAAAGTCATATCTAAATAATTAGAAAAATGTCAAATGCCCATGGTTTGATTGAGATAATATAATGAAAATGTCAATTCTACACAAATTAAATTAGTTATTTAGTGCCATACCAATCAAACTACCAAATAACTACTTTACCAAGCTAGAAAATAAGTAAAAATTTCATCTGGAGCAACAAAGGGACAAGAATAGCAAGAGCACCGATGGAAAAAAAATGTAAAGGAAGGAGGCCTAGGTTCTACTAGATCTAAAACTATACTATAAACCAGCAGTCATCAAAACTGCCTGGTACTGGTTAAGAAATAGAGTAATGGATCACTGGCTTAGGATACGTTCAAAAGAAGTCTCAGGAAACGACTATAATTATCTACTATTTAACAAATCAAAACATATTAGCTACTGGGATAAGAACTCATTATTTGACAAAAATTGCTTGGAAAACTGGAAAATAGTATAGCAAAAACTAGGCATAGGTCCACATCTCACACCATATACCAAAATAAGGTCAAAATGGGTACAAGATTTGGACATAAAATGTGAAACCTAGATAAATTAATAGAAAAATAAATATTCTATCTATCAAATCTATGGAAAGGGGATAAATTTTTTGACCAAACAAGAATTAGAGCATATTATATATGCAAAATTAATTATTTTGACTACATTAAATTAAAAAGGTAATAAAAATAGTTTAAAAAATAAATAAAATAAATGCTGCCAAAATTAGAAGGAAAGCAAAAAGCTGGGAAACAATCTTCATAACTAGGAGTTCTGATAAAGTTCTCATTTCTAAATTATATAGAGAGAAGTGCTGTAAATTTATAAGAACAAAAATCATCCCCCAATTGATAAATGATCAAAGGCTATGAACAGCTTTTGAAGAATGCTCAAAATCATTATTGATTAGAGAAATGCAAATTAAAACAACTATGAGGTATTACCTCTCACCTATCAGATTAGCTAAGATGAGAAAAAGGGAAAATGATCAAAATTGGAGAGGTTATGGGAAGATTGGGACATTGATGCATTGCTGGTAGAATTGTGAACAGATTCAGTCTTTCTGTTCAACAATATGGGATTATGCCCAAAGAGCAATAAAACCCTTTGACCCAGAAATTCTGATTCTAGGTCTCTATCCAGAATGAATTATTAAAAAAAGGAAAAAAAGTCCTACATGTTCCAAAATATTCAGAACAGCTCTTTCTGTAGTGGCAAAGAATTGGAAATTGAAGGGATTACCATCATTTTGAGAATGGTTAAATAAATCATCTCACATGAATACTATGGAATACTGTTGTTCTATAAGAAACCATGAAGGAACAGACTCTCGAGAAGCATGGAATGACTTATGGGATCTGATGGTGAATGAGGGGAGCAGAACCAAGAGACTTAAGTATACATTAACAACTACATTGTGAGATGATCAACCTTTATGGAAGCAGCTCCCTCCTTTCAACAGTTCAGAGAGCTAGGAAAACTGTATTAGACTGACTATGGACTATGTTATCCTCATACAGAGAAAGAAAAGCAAATAGCAAAACACGCAAAAAAACCCTTCAGAATCTGATGAACACATTATAAAATTATCTCTTGAATCTAATTCTTCATACCAAAAATAAGTAATCTATATGCATATTTATCAAAATATAAATGTACAATGCTAACCTGATTGCTTGCCACTGAGTTGAGAGGGGTGAGAAGGGAGAGTGGAAGGAAATTTTATAATTTAAAAATATACCTGTGCATATGGATGAAAAAAATAAATAAATAAGATTTTGAATATCAAGTAAGGATGTAGATGAAAAGAAATGAGAGCAATGCAGGAAAATGATGAAAACCAAGTCAGCATCTTGGTGAGATACCAAAAAGTTCATGAAGAAAACAACATCTTAAACAGCATCTTGGATCAAATGGAAAAAGGAGTCCAAAAGGTCAATGAGGAGTTCAATGCCTTAAAAAGCAGACTCGGTCATATGAAAATGGATATATAAAAAAGCTCTCTGAAGAAAATAATTCCTTCAAATGTAGAATGAATTGAAGGGAAGCTGATGGTTTTGTGAGAAATCAAGAAACAATAAAACAAAACCAAAAGAATGAAAAATTAGAAGAAAAAATGAAGTATCTCATTGGATTAAAAAATTGATCTGTAAAACAAAAACAAGAGAGACTATTAAAACATTATTGATGGGAAGCTAGGTGGTGTAATCGATAGAACACCTGCCCTGGAGTCAGGCATACCTGAGTTCAAATCCGACCTCAGACACTTAATAATTGCCTGTGTGACCTTAGGCAAGTCACTTAAGCCTGTGCTATAAATAAATTAAAAATTTTAAAATATTGAACTACCTAAAAGTTATGACCAAAAAAAGTCCCCAGATTTCATTCTTCAAGAAATTCTCCAGGAAAATTGCCCTGAGGGAACTGATGGGAAAAAAAATATAAAGGAAGATAGTCTGGTTCTACCAGATCTAAAACTATTCTATGAAGTAGCAGTCAACAAAAACTGCCTGGTCCTGATTAAGAAATAAAACAATGAATAAATGAATTAGGTAGTAAATGACTACAGTAGTAAATGACTATAGTAATCTATTCTTTGACAAACTCAGACATTAGCTTCTGGGAGAAGAACTCACTATCTGACAAAAATTGTTAGGAAAACTGGAAAATAATATGGCTAAAATATGGCATAAATACACATCTCACACGCTATACCAAAAAAAGGTCAAAATGGGTACAGGATATAGACATAAAGGTGTTACCATAGACCAATTAACAGATCAAGAAATGCTCTATCTGTCAGATCTATGTAAAGGGGAGAAATTTATGACCAAACAAGAAATAGAATATATAATAAATTGCAAAACTGATGATTTTGACTATATTATATTGAAAAAAAGGTTGCACTAATAAAACCAATGCTGCCAAGATTAGAAGTAAAGCAGAAAATTGTGAAACAATTTTTTACAACTAGGGGTTCTGATAAATGTCTTTATCAGAAAATATATAGAGAATTGCATCAAATTCATAAGGTTACAAGTTATTTTCCAATTGAAAAATGGTCAAATGCTATGAACAGGCAGTTTTCAAATGAAGAAATTCAATCTCTATATAATCATATGAAAAAAATATTCCTAATCACTGCTGATTAGAGAAATGCAAATTAAAACAACTATGAGTATCCAGCATACACCTATCAGATTAAGATGAGAAAAAGAGAAAAACGATCAATGTTGGAAAAGTTGTGGGAGAATTGGGACATTAAAACATTGTGGGAGGACTTGTGAACTGATCCAACCATTCTGGAGAACATTATGGAACTATGCTCAAAGAGCAGTAAAACTGATCACACCTTTTCACACAGCAATTCCAATACCAGGCCTATAGCCAGATAAAATCATTAAAAATGGGAAAAGTCCCATGTGTTCCAAAATATTCTTAGCTGTTCTTTTTGTAATGACAGAGTTGAGGAAATTGAGGGGATACCTGACAATTGGGGAATGACTGAACAAGTTATAGTATATAAATATTATGCCATCCAATTGTTCTATAAGAAACCATGAATGATTGGACTCTAGCGAAGCATGGAATGAACTGTAGCATCTAATGCTAAGTGAAAGGAGTAGAACTAAGAGATTATTATTCACATTAATAACTACATTTTGAGTCCATCTTCCTTGATGGAAGCAGTTCCTCTAAGCACTTCAGAGAGCTCAGAACCCTATTGGACAATCATCCAGAAGAAGATAAACAAAACAAAACAAAACAAACAAACAAAAAATCCTACAGAATCTAGATGAATACCACATTCACTTTTTTGTCTTTTATATAGTATATATATTTTATTTATTGATATTTCACACATTACAGAGTCAGGTTTCACTGGAAGAGCCTTTCCTTTTATGTTCAGATTAATGTCTGAAATGCCAACGTTTGATATGATGAACAAAACTATATGTATAAAAAAAATCATTCAGATTGAATAAGGATACTTGGACAATAAGAATTTAAACACAAATAGCCTTTCCTTCTATTATAGATGGACATTAAAATGGATTTAACTCTGTTTTCTTTTTAAAGAGCCTAAAACATGACAGTGGTAATTTATTTAAAATGAATATTTTTTTGTTTGTTTTTGTTTTTGTTTGTTTTTTTTAGATTTTTGCAAGGTAAATGGGGTTAAGTGGCTTGCCCAAGGCCACACAGCTAGGTAATTATTAAGTGTCTGAGACTGGATTTGAACCCAGGTACTCCTGACTCCAAGGCTGGTGCTTTATCCACTACGCCACCTAGCTGCCCCATGAATATTTTTTTTAATCAAGCTTCCGGTCTCCAGGTCCAGTTTCAGTTTTCAAGCAGGTTCTTCTTTTTCAGGTTCTTCTCGTGTCTTTTTTTTTTTTTCTGGGCAATGGGGTTAAGTGGCTTGCCCAAGGTCACACAGCTAGGTAATTATTGTCTGGTCTGAGGCCACATTTGAACTCAGGTACTCCTGACTCCAGGGCTGGTGCTCTATGCAGTGTGTCACCTAGTCGTCCCTTCTCATGTCCTTTTAATAGATCCTCTGGCATCAACATTTCCTGTTCTTCATCACTATTAAATTTTGTTTTCTTGCCTTGGAATTGTATTTTTGCTTTATTGGGTGTACCCTAGACAGCTTTATCACCTCCTATTCTCTTTTCTTTAAATTTGCGACCTTTGGACTTCAACTTATTTGGAGATTACTGTTGGTTTTCAATGACTTTTTTTTTAAACTTCTTTCTCTGTTTCTCCTTCTAACACTTCTCATGTTACATCTTTGTTTCTTAATTTTTTTTTTCCATCAGTTGCTTCATTGGCTTTGTTCAATCCTTCTTTTGCCTTTTCTTTAAATAGAATTATTCCCTCTTTTGAGTCTTTCCATTTTATTTCTCCATGATTAGAGAAAAGTGCGTGAAGATATTCTCTACAGGTTTGGTCATCTAAATCACCCTAAAATTTCAGCAAGCACCCAATCTTTTCATCCAGGGATTTCAATTACTTGCCTCTGTTTTACTTCTTGCTCTTGTTTAGCTTTTGCTTTAGCTGCTACTTAATTTTGCTTCCTTCTTCTTGTTTTTGGCAAAGTAATCTTCCTTAAAGAGTATCAGCAGCTCTGTATCTTTGCATTTCTTTGCAGGGATTTCTATAAACTTCTTGGCAGATTCAACACTAACAAACACAGTAAATATTGATCCCTTAATTGCTTTATGCAATGTTCTCATCATTTGAATATTTTGTATTTGACCTTTACCTTCTAAACATTCTTTTATGTCATCAAAGGTTGCATCTGTTGGAAAACCATTAATATAGATCTGGTTTTTTACTTCATTTTCATACTCATCTTTACTTCAGAGAGGGATTTGCTTGGAGATCTTCTGATTTGAATTTTGTCCTCACTAACTTCCATGTGTTCTGCCTTTGATTTCTTTAGAACACTTCTTAACACATCAAAGTCTTTTGTTAGTTTGCTTAATCTGTTGAATTTGATCATTGACCAAACGTACCCAGCCATCATCTATTTTAATCTGTTCCTTTAAAAATTTGTTGCACTGACGGTTAAAGTCACTTAAATAGTCCTCAATCTGTTGGAAAATTCTGGACTCCAGGTCAGTCACTTTTTCACTATCACCATTTTCAGCCATGGTGGGAGCCTATTTTGTGAGGCTCTGTTAGGGTCTGCAATGCCCCGCCATGATCCACAAGACCTATGAACTCACTTCCCAACTTCCTGGAGCAGTCTATATTCACTTTTTAAGAATTTCTCTTGCAGCAGCTAGGTGGTGCTGTGGATAGAGCACTGGCCATTAAGTCAGGAGGCCCTGAGTTCACATATGAACTCAGTCACTTAATTACTTAGCTGTGTGGCCTTGGACAAGCCACTTAACCCCATTGCCTTGAAAAAAAAAAAGAATTTCTCTTGTGTTTTTCATTCCTATTTCATGATTTTGCTCTCTTTTCCCTTCATTCTAATTCCTCATACAGAAAATAAGTAATTTATAAATGTTTTAAACACAAATGCATATGAACAGGATTCACCTCTTAATGATTGAGGGGAGGAGGGTGGTAAGGGAGAGTGGAAGGAAATTATGCAAATTAAAAATTTGCATGTGCATGTGGATGAGCTTTGAAAAACTTGCATAACATGTAATTGGAAAAATAAAATAAACTATAAATACAAAAACTAATATTTATCTGTATGGCTTTTTTGTCTCATCTTCTTCTTAGCCTGTCTCCTTCCCCTTTCAGTTGCTCTATTCTCCTCAGCTCTAGCTCACCTGCTACCCAGGAGATTCAAATACCACACTGTCTTCAATAAACAGCAGTTCTTCCTATTTTGGAGTTCTGCGCAGGAAAAGAAAATTTGTAGAAAACTTGAATAAGGAACAGAAGCACAATTTACTCTTATTTTAATTTCAAAAGTATCTGCAGTGACAGAAGGAGAAAGATGAAATTCTAAGTGCTTTGGATCAGCCATCAAATGCACACCAGGTCCTTTTAATTTGTTAACAGCCTTATTTCTTTTTCACTTTCAATCTATTCAACTGTTCTCCCTTATTTCATTATATGATTCTAGGGTAAGTTTTGTCAAAAATTAATCACAACATCTCATTATGTGTTTTTCTCTTCAAAGATAACATTAAATTATTTTATATAATTCCTTTAGTGAAAAATAAAAGCTTTGGGGATGCCCAAATTATTTTTTGTCTTATTCAAGTAAAAGAATATTTGAGTTGTCTAAGAAGTTTTATACATACAACTAAATGTGCAAAATGTTTCATGGGGTTCTGTCTGCATGATCCCCATTAAAGCCAGTGGGGATCATTGACTTTAATGGGAATCATGCAGCTAAAGTCTCATGTAACACTTCACAAAATTTGAATTAGTGTCTTTTGATTTTTTTTAAATGGAGTCAAATTGGGTCCTTACTAACAAAATGTTCTTTTTTCTCACTTTTTATCCATATAAAATCTAAACTTAATTCCTTTTGTTAGTCTTGAGCACCAATAAGCCAATTCCCTTACAAGGATATAATTTGTTTAACTCCACAATAAAAGGGAGTTGGAAATCTACAATAATTAAATATGTGTCCAAATGATACAGAACATTCCTGTTTCCTAACAGTCACTAAAATTCATTGAATTCAAAAATACAGAGGTACAGAAGTATAGAGGAATATATTTTTATTCCTGCTATAACAGTGGTTGATAGCCTTTAAACTTCTATTTCTGAGTGATTTGGGAATTTCCAGACTTAAAAAAAGAGATTTTAGGGGCGGTGAGGTGGCACAGTGGATAGAGCACCATCTCTGGAGTCAGGAGGAACTGAGTTCAAATATGACCTCAGACACTTAATAATTACCTAGCTGTGTGACCTTGGGCAAGTCACTTAACCCCATTGCCTTAAATAAAAAAATTTTAAAAGGGAGTTTTTTTTAAATAAAGTTAACTCTCAAAATAATAATTGTTTTAGCTCTTGTCATAGTACTAGCAGTAACCTAGTCATAACTGAAGCTATAGTCTTTTCTCAGCTGATTTCTATCAAATATACATAGTGAAAAATTTAGCATATACTTCTCAGAATTTACCAATATTTCATCTTAATGACAGGGCTTGTTTTTCCTATTTCAGTTTTTCCTCTTTATATAACCAAGATATGAAAGAGGACTCAGGAAACTTTAACTCTAGCTCATTCCCTGTCATCAACAAGCTCTGTTGACTATAGAGGGACAGCTCCTGGGAGTGATTTACACATATCTTTGGTGACCTTTCCCATCAGAGATTTGTATGTATTATTGCTCATTGTATGGATTTGTTGGCTCTCCAGTGAACCCTGAGCTGGGATAATCTGTGGCTCTGGAGGTGGTTGTAAAGACTTTTCTGATACAGAAGTATGCAGATTTCTAAGAACAAATATTGTAAATTTACCCAGGCAATTGTGAAACTGGGTCTCCTTTAACCGGTCATTCCTGAGATAAGTTTTTGTTATAAAAAGTCTTGAGTTTCCAAAAATAAATCTGGTATATTCTTACATCCCAACCTTGAATGTTTGGGTACATTTCTACTCAACCTGACTCTCATAAGTTCATGTGCAGATCCACACCAGAGCTATCACAAGTGGTATGTAGCCATGTATCTTCTGTGGTTCAGCATCCCATAAATGAGAATAGGGAAATCAGTTAATCTTCAAGGTCATTTCTGGTTCTAACATTTTAGGATTCTAAAATTCTATAGCTTGCTCTCAATCTTTCATTCTGCCAACAGTTTATCTCTTATATTTACAAAAATCTTCCACTTATATTCTTTCAGTCTACTCTGGAATAGTACTAGGCAAGATAGAGCAGAAAAGGTGAAAATTGCTTTATTTCATATGGTACTGTGCCCATAATTATTTTCGTAGTTCCTTGAAAACTATGCAAATCATTCTACACTGACACCTCTACTTTTCAATATGATATTTAGCCCTAAAATCTCCACATAATCATTCACCATGAAAAATCACTTGCACAAAATTTATTAAAATCTAACTGAAATCTATCAATTTTTAAAGAACAGGCAATGTGTAGTTAACTAAAACATAAGAGCTACTATAAAATAAAATTTTATTGGAATTTTTATAACAAAAATCATAAATGCTGGGACTAAAACTCTCAACCCAGATTCTTCAACTTGATGGGGGGGGGGGGGAATCTGTGACTTGGACCCAATATTTCTTACCTTATCATTCCTTCTACCATCTCATTCTATCCATTGCAAACAAACACTTCTGATTGTTGTCTCCAAAGCTTACCAGGAAATGCTTAGGGGCCATTGAAGGTAAAGAGCCATAGGTTTCTATAGCCAAACTGGAGCAAGCTGACATTACCTAGAAGACAGATAAATGAGGAATACTAAAGGAATTGTTTAAGTGGATACTAACTGATCAATAAGAGAAATAGATAAAAGATATTATTTTTTGCCAATCCAGCACCAGAAGTTATTTTTTTTAAATAAAGGAAATTATACTCCAAATGATTTCTTTTATTTAGAAAATGTGGTTTAGGTTTCAGTTTTATTCATTATTACTCATTATCTCTAATAGATCCCTTATTGTTAAAGAAAAACCTTAAATGTATCATTTCTATATTATAGTAAGTGAAATACATAGATTATATATTTGCATATTATATAAAAGCACACATACATGAATGTATTCCCCTTCCTAAGATAAATGTATATATGTCTGTGTATATGCACACATGCACACAGGCCCCTAGTTTTCTTCAAAACTCAACTAAAATTTTTCTCCAGCATGAGACTTTTGTAATATCTCTTACTGCCTAATCCATCTAGATCATTTATCTTGCATTTACTAAATTGCTGCATGTTAGTTCCTTGGTTTTCGCTGTATTGGAAGAACTTACATTGTGTTTCATTTTTTGTCTTTGTATCCTTGGTACTAAAAAAAATGTGCTCATTGTCTAAATTAATAATGTCTCCAAAAATGGGAAGCTTAATTCCCAAAAGAAGTGGGTTATAAATGTCATTTTTGTCTTAGAGCAAATATTCTAGATGGGGCAGTGAATGGAGACCAGGGCTAGAGAAAGAAAGATTCATCTGAATTCAAATTTGACTTCAGATAATTACTGTCTATCCTTGATCTAGTCATGTAACTCTCTGTTTGCCTCAATTTTCACATCCACAAAATGTGCTGTAGAATGAAATGACAAATGATTTCAGTATTTCTGTTAAGAAAAATGTCAAATGAGTAGGCATGGATCCACATCTCATATCCTATACCAAAATATGGTCAAAATGGGTGCAGGATATAGACATAAAGGATGTTACCATAAGCCAATTAACAGATTAATAAATACTCTACCTCATTGATCTATGGAAAAGGTATAAATTTATGACCAAACAAGAATTAAAGCATACTATAAACTGCAAAACGAATGATTTTGGCTTTATCCAATTAAAAAGATTTTTCACTAATAAAATCAATGCTGCCAAAATTAGAAGAAAAGCAAAAAAGCTGGGAAATAATCTTCACAACCAGGAGTTCTCATGAAGGTCTCATTTCTAAGATATAGAGAGAATAGCATCAAATTTATAAGGCTACAAGTCATTCACCAACTGATAAATGGCCAAAGGTTATGAACAGATAGCTTTCAAATGAAAAAATTAAAACTGTATATAATCATATAAAAATGCTTCAAATCACTATTGATTAGAGAAATGGAAATTAAAACAACAATGAAGAATCATCTCATACCTATTAGATTAGCTCAGATGAGAAAAAGGGAAGGTGATCAATGTTGGAGAGGTTGTGGGGGGAGATTGGGACATTAATGCATTGCTGATGGATTTGTGAACAGATTCAACCTTTCTGAAGAGCAATAAAACTATTCATAACCTTTGACTCAGCAATTCCAATTCTAGGACTATATCCAGAAGAAATTGTAAAAAAAAATGGGGAAAAGATTACATGTTCCAAAATATTCATAGCAGTTCTTTTTGTAATGACAAAGAATTGGCAATTGAGGGGATTATCATCAATTGGGGAATGGTTAAGCAAGTTATGGTACATGAATACTATGAAATATTATTGTTCTATAATAAACCATAAATGGTCAGACTCTAGATAAACATGGAATGACTTAGGGATGTTATGCTGAGCAAAGGGAGTAGAGACAAGAGAACAATGTACACATCAACAACATTATGAGATGAACAACCTTGATGGAAGCAACTCCTCTCAACAGTCCAGAGAGCTTGAACAACTGTATTAGATTGGTGATAGACTATATTATTGCCATCTAGAGGAAGAAAAACAAAACAAAAGAAAACACACAGGAAAAAAAAAAACACCCCTACTGAATCTGATGAACATGGTATACAAAGTGTCTCTTATGTATCTCTTTCCCTTAATCCTAATTCCTCATAACAATAAATTCTAATTTGTAAATGTTTTACAAAATATGTATGTAAAATGCTAACCTGACCATTTGCTACTAAGGGGAGGGAGGTGGGAAGGAAGGGTGGAGGGACATTTTGCAACTTGCAAATATGCATGTACAAATGGATGAAAATTTAAAAAAAGAAAAGAAAACCGGGGGGGGGGAGAAAAATATTGGGTCACAAAGAGTCAGATGTGACTAAAAATGCCTGAACAACAATAAACAATTTTAGTCAGGATTCTCTGAATATATGTTAGGGGCATCTATTACCTTGAATGCGGAAAGAAAAAAATGATCTTGAATTTCACTAACATTTGGTTTCCTTTCTAATTCTATGTGTTTTATGAATTTTAAAAACACTTCTGAGAAAAGGTTCATGGGTTATACCAGACTACCAAAGGGACCATCAGATAAAAAAAGGTTATGAACCTCTACCCTATACCTAAGAATTCATTGTCTCAGAGAATGCCCTCTTCCAATAGACATTGGTAACCTTTTTGTACTTTATAATCTTAGAAATAGTGACTAAAAGCACTAAGAACATAAGTATCTTACTCAAATTAGCACCAGCAGTAAGCACTAAAACAAGACTTGATTACAAGTCTTCCTCACTCTGATGCCAGAATTCTAACTTACTTTATGATCCCACAGTCATGTTACCACCAATTTTATATGCTGCAAAATTGCTGTGTTTCCAACACTTGGAACATTCAGGTCATGGGTTCATAGACTTGGATATAGAAAAGACATGAGAAGGCAACTCCTTTAAATTGCTCATTTTACAGAAAAGAAAACTCAAATTTTGGAAAAACTTAATTATCTTGCCCTTTGTCAGTCTGGATAGAAATGACAGAGTTGGTGAAAATCCTTCCAGGATCACATCTCTTTTACATCATTTGTACATTTCCTTCCATATCGTCTGCCTAAATTCATCATCTTTTTAGTGGATCATTGTGGAACAATAAATAATTTGTTTAAAAATTTTGAATTTCTTCATAAGAAAATCACCATGCCTGAGTATATTCCCTAAAACCACTTAAGATTTTGTCCTAGGAAAAAAACATGGAAATCTACCCATTTAGCTTGGTCTATACTTTTCCCCATACTTCATTCGTCTATTGATACTTCTCTCCATTATTCTCTACCACATTCCTATCTCTTTCCTGAGATTAATGCTACCTACATACCAATAAATTTCCATCACCTCACCTGTTAATTCCTCATTTTGCTCTCCTATGATGATATTTTTGTAAGTTCTGTTTCAATTGTCAACTTCAATAAGTGGAACTTATTTATAGAAACATACAATCTGATACTTCCTTAGTGCAAGCGTTTTTAATATTTTTCTGAATTGAATGTCTGGATTTCTGGTAAAACATTTACACTCATCAGAACAGTGTTTTGATATGCATTAACTTGAATGTATATGATGAAAACTAAATAAATTCTATTGAAACTACTATCAAAATAAGCATTTGAGTTTATAGTCAGTCAGGGCAAAGATGGTGGAATGAAGCCAACAAATTATCTAAACTTTTCTTGGCTTCCCTCAGAAAAAATATTAAGCAAGTCCCTAAAAAAGACCTACAAAAGAACAGAGAAGAATATCCAGCTTTCAATATCTGGAATTGTCAGGAAAGATCTGTCTCCCTGGCATGGGAGCACAGCCTGTGAGTCCAGAGCAAGTATTGGAGACTAGTATGGATAGGTATGCAGGGGTACAGAGGAGGCCAACCAGTCAAAGCAGATATTTGTGTTCAGAAAAACTTGTCCTGGTTCACAATGACACAGGAGGCCAGCTGGGAGGGCCTCAATATACATACAAAGTGAAAATTGGGATCCCCAGATACCCTGTGGAGCTAACACAACTGGGTTAGATGACCCCAGTCCAGTGAGCAAGCTGCTAACAAACTGGAGAAGGCTGCTCTCCATCACAAGGTGGGAGAGCAGGAACACCAGTGGGCAGCTTATAGTCACAGTGCAGGGCAAGTCCTGACAGCTGGACAACAGCATAGATCTCTGTAGCTAGACAGAAAGCAACCAGCGAGGGTACTGACCCCAAAGTCTGAACCCTGGGAACACTGGGGCAAAAGAGAGGACTGGAGTGGGAACAAACCACTGCATAGTAACAACCTGAACACAAAGGAGGAAATAAACTTCTGAAAAGATAAGGCCTGAACTGCATAGGTATGATCTTGTGCAATGACAAGCCAGGGATTAAACTCCAGCTTGATCATAAAAAGCTTGGATCTATACTCCCTATATCCTAGGAACAGAGCTAAAAATAATAAAAATGAACAAAAAAGCTAAAAGAGCTCTCACTATAGAAACGTGCTTTGCAGATAAAGATGATACCAATGCTATGTTGGAAGAAGAAATCAAAGAATAATCACTGGCAGAGGAAGTCTCAAAAGAGTCTATGAATTGGACTCAAAACCAAAAATTTATAGAAGAGCTTTAAAAAAATTTAAAAACCAAATAAGAGAGGAAGAAGAAAAATAGAAAAAAAAATCAATGAGAGTCATGCAGGAAAATTATGAAAAATTGACCAAAGAAATCAGCTTCCTTAAAAGTAAAAATAACAGGGGCGGCTAGGTGGTGTAGTGTATAAAGCACCGGCCCTGAAGTCAGGAGTACCTAGGTTCAAATCCTGTCTCAGACACTTAATAATTACCTAGCTGTGTGGACTTAGGCAAGCTACTTAACCCCCTTTGCCTTGCAAAAAAAAAAAAAGTAAAAATAACAGTTGGAAAAGGAAACACAAAAGTTAATTGAAAAAATAAAATGTAAAAAATTAGAACTTAATAAAAAGATGTCAATGAATCTATGAGATTATAAAATTCCACCAAACAAAATGAAAAGACTGAAAATAATTGAAGAAAACATCAAGTACATTTTTGGAAAAACAAATGATCTGGAAAATAGATGCAGGAGAGATAATTTTCAAATCACTGGACTACTAGAAAGCCTAGATCAAAAAAAAGGACCTGGAAAATGTCACAAAGGAAATTATCAGGGGAAAGCTGCATTGACTTGCAACAACAAAAAGACAATATAGCCTTTGAAAGGATACACAGAACCTCTCCAGAAAGTGACCCCAGGATAAAAACTCAAAGGGTTGTAGCAGTCAAATTCCAACAGTCTCATTTAAAGGAGAAAAATACTGCAAGTAGCAAAAATGAAGCAATTTAAATACAAAGGAAACACAATCAGATGCATACATGACCTATCAGGCTATATACTGAAGGACCAGAGGTCCTAGGGCAAAAGACCTCAGATTACAACCTAAAATTTACTACCATGTAAAATTCAGCATATATTGTCAGGGGAAAAGACCTATGTTCAACAAAATAGAAGGCTTTCAAAATTTCCTGACAAAAAGGCAAGAACTGAACAGAGAATTCAATTGCCAAATACACTATTCTAGAGATGCATAAAAAGGTAAATGAAAAGGGAAAAGAAAAACAAAAACAAAACAAATGTTAGTCAAGATCATCAAATTGTATACCAAAAGGGAAGATATAACATTTATAACTCTTGACAATTGTATGTCTCTTAGGACAATTGAAGTGAGGTATATAATTGAAGAGATTAGACTTTGAGATTTTGAATATAGTTGTGTCTTGCCTCTCCTTTGAAGAGGATGATGATATCACTATGTTTGAAACAAAAAGCCCTGATGAAAAGGAGTGTTTACTCTAAACTTAAGTGCCTCAGTTTCCTTTGACCCACTTAAATTGTTCTGTGTTCACAAAGTTTAGCACTTTCTCTGCTGAGGGCATCATAAACTGGGCAGTCCAGAGTCAGTGTCTCCCATAAATTTCATCAATTATAAAGTACTTAAGTGAGACATTCAGAGCATTCTGTTACTTAGAGCACTTTGAGATTCTTATAGTTAATTAAATCAAGGTTGCACTTAATGTATACTTTACTTGACAAGGGATTAAGTACCTTGAGGGATAGGGGAGGAAATATGCTTGGGGGGGAAGGTTACAAAGAGTTCAAGAAATAATTTGGATGATACTTTGATTCATGAGGATTGGATGTCCTTGAAAAGGGGCAAGGTAAAAAATTATTATAATTAAAATGATATAACTCAGCACTCTTTATTCCCCCCCCACCATCCCCATAACTCAAGACTCTTGAAAAGTATTTTTCTAATGAGATAAAAGAGGGGAGGGACCTTAGTGACTTTGAGGCAGTGATGCTTATCAAACATAAGCAATCAATCAATCTGTGATGGTACATTGATAACACTTTGACCCTTTCAAGCAATCAATTAATCAAGCTGTGATTGATGATTTCTGATTAATAGAATTTGAGTGATAAATAACACCAGGTTAAGAGGCACAAAGATTTATAAATTTAAAGGGAAAGAAGGGAGGGTGTGAACACTGGGCAAATTCTATTGAATAGATTTGGTCCAGAGAGAGAATAATACACATTTCCACTTGGATTTAAAAATATATTTTACTCTACAGGGAAGTGGTTGGGAGTGGGGGGAAGGGAAAGATAAGGCAAGAAGAGACTGATAAAAAGGGAAAGTAAAGGCAAGTGAAAATAAACTGAAAGTTAAATTTTAAAAGAAAGGAAAGAGAAAAATATAAGTGGGAAGATAGAATGGGTGAAAATCTTAAAGTAAATAAAAATGGGACAAATTGTCCCATAAAATGGAAGTATATAGCAGAATGGATTAAAAACCAGAATTTTATAATATGTCCTTTACAAGAAACACATTTGAAGCAGAGAGATGCACATGGGGTAAAGGATAAAGGATGGAGTAAAACTTATTATGCTTCAGTTGAAATAGTAATAAAAAAAAATTCAGGGTTAGGGATCCTAATCTCAGATAAAGCAAAAGTAAAAATAGATCTCATTAAAAGGTATAAGGAAGCTGCATCTTCTTAAAAGACACCCTTGATAATGAAGCTATATCATTACTAAACATGTATGGACCTAGTATTACAGCATCCAAATTCCTAGAAGAAAAGCTGAGTGAATTAAAGGAGATAAGATAGCAAAACTTCAATAATGAGGGACTTCAACTTCCCTCTCTCAGAATTAGATAAATCTAACAACAAAATAAGTACAAAGTAAGTTAAGAAGGTAATGAAATCTTAGAAAACTTAAGTATGATAAACCTCTGGAGTAAACTTGATGGGGATAGAAAAGAATATGCTTTTTCTCATCAGTTCATAGCATTTATACCAAAAATGACAATAAACTAGGGCATAAAAACCTTATAATCAAATGCAGAAAGGCAGAAAAAATAAATACATACTTCTCAGACCATGAAACAATAAAAATTGCATGTAATAAACAGAAAGATTTACAAAAAACAAATTGTAAACTATGTAACTTAATTTTAAAAAAGTGGATCAAACAGAAAATTATAGTAATAATCATTGTTCATATCTAAGAAAATAATAATAATGAAAAATCATACCAAAATTTATAGAATGCAGCCAAGGCAATTTTGAGGGGAAAATTTATATCTCTAAATATTTATATGAATAAAATAAAGAAAGAGATCAATGAATTGAGTTTGCAGCAAAATAGCTAGGAAAAGAATAAAATAAAGATCTCCAATAAAATTCCAATTTAGAAATTCTGAAAATCAAAGGACAGATTAGCAGAACTGAAAGCAAGAAAACCATTGATCTAATAAATAATACTAATATTTGGTTTTATATAAAAAGCCAATAAAATAGATAAACCTTTGGTTAATCTGATTTAAAAAAAAAGACCAAATTACCAGTATCAAAAATGAAAAAGGGCAAATTAATCACCAATGAAGAAGAAATGAAAGAGACAATTCAGAGTTACGTTAATCAACTGTATGGCAATGAATTTGATAACCTGGTTGAAAAGGATGAATATTTACAAAAATACAAATCACACAGATTAACAGAAGAGAAAATAACATATATAAATAATGCCATTTTAGAAAAATAATTTGAAGGAATTATCAATAAAATTTCCTAAGAAAAAGTCTCTAGGCCCAGATGGATTTACAAGTGAATATTACCAATTTAAGGAAAAATTATTTGCTCTGCTACATAAACTATTTTAAATAATAGGAGGAGTTCTGCCAAATTCCTTTTATAACACCAGCATGGTACTGATACCTGAACCACAAAGAACCAAAACAAAGAAAATGATAGACTAAGTTCAATGAACATTGATGCAAAAATCTTAAATAAAATTTATCAAAGAGATTATAGCAAGTTATTAGTAGGATAATACACCATGACCAGGTAGATTTTATACCAGATAGGCAGGAATGGTTCAATATTAGGAAAATACTCAGCACATTTGAACATATCAACATGAGAATTAACAGAAATAATATGATAATCTCAATAGATGCTGGAAAAGCCTTTGATAAAATATAACATCCATTCCTATTAAAAACACTAGAAAGAGTAAGAATAAATGGAGCTTTCCTTAAAATAATAAGCATATCTATGTAAAACATCAAACATTATATATTGCATAATTTTTGAATCCCCCCAAATCTTAAAAACTCCTTGAAATAATTAAAACATTCAGCAAAATAACAAAGTAAAAACAACCCACATAAATCATTTGCATTTCTATTTGTATGAACAACAAAACCCAAGAGCAAGAGATAGAAAGAGAAATTCCATTTAAAGTACTTGTAGACAGCATTAAATATTTGGAAATCTACCTCCCAAGACAAACACAGTAACTGTATGAACACATTTTTTTGTAGGTAATGGAGTTAAGTGAATTGCCCAAGGTCACATAGCTAGGCAATTATTAAGTGTCTGAGGCTGGATTTGAACTCAGGTACTCCTGACTCCAGGACCAGTGCTCTATCCACTGCACTGCCTAGCCACCCCATGAACACAATTATAAAGCACTTCTCACCCAAATAAAATCAGATCTAAATAATTGGGGAAAAAAGTCAATTGCTCATTGTTATTTTGAGCAAATGTAAAAAGAATGGAAATTGTATCCACATTAAATAGCTTATTCAGTGTCATACCAAAGTAACAAATAATTATTTTCCCAAATTAGAAAAATAGTAACAAAAGCCATCTGAAGCAACAAAAAGGAAGATGATCAAGCTCAAACAAATCTAAAACTATACCATAAATTGGCAGTCATCAAAATTGCTTGGTACTGGTTAAGAAATAAATAATGGGTCACTGGATTAGGATAGGTTCGAAAGAAACAGTGGTAAATGACTATAGTAAATTACCCTTTGACAAATCCAATAACATTAACTTCTAGGATCAGAACTCAGTATTTGACAAACATCGTTGGGAAAACTGGAAAACAGTATGGCAAAAACTAGGCACAGACTCACATCTCACATCCTATAACAAAATAAAGTGAAAATGGGTACACGATTTAAACATAAAGGGCAACACCATAGAAAAATAAATAGACCATGAAATACCCTATCAGTTCTATGGAAAGGGGACAAATTTATGCTCAAACAAGAAATAGAGTACATTATAAACTGAAAAAAATGAATGATTTTGACTTATTAAATAAAAAGATTTTGCACTAATAAAAATCAATGCTGCTAAAATTAAAAGAAAAGCAGAAAGCTGAGAAACAATCTTCACAACTAGGTGTTCTGATAAGTCTCATTTCAACACTATATAGAGAATTGCATCAAATTTATAAGGTTACAAGTCATTCCCCAAATGATAAATGGTCAAAGGATATGAATTAGACAGCTTTCAAATGAAGAAATTAAAGCTATATATATATATAATCATATGAAAAAATCATTATTGATTAGAGAAATGCAAATTAAAACAATTCTGAGGTATCACCTCACACTTATCATATTGATTAAGATGACAAAAAGGGAAAATGATCAATTTTGGAGAGGTTGTGGGAGGATTGGGACTTTAATGCATTGCTGGTGGAGTTGTGAAGTGATCCAACCATTATGTAGAACAATATGGAACTATGCCCAAAGAGTATTAAAACTGTTTATAGCCTTTGACCCAGCAATTCCAACTCTAGTTCTATATCCAGAAGAAATAATAAAAAATGGGAAAAATGCTATATATTCCAAAATATTCATAGCAGCTCTTTTTATAGTGGCAAAGAATTGGAAATTGAGGGAATGCCCAGCAAGTGAGGTATGGTTAAAAAAGTTATGGTACATGAATAATGTGGAATACCATTATTCTATAAGAAATCATGAATGGTCAAACTTTAGAGAAGCATGGAAAGATTTACAGAATCTGATGCTGAGTAAAAGGAGTAGAACCAAGAGGACAATGTTTAATTTTCAACAATATTGTGAGATGAACAACCTTGATGTATGCAGCTCCCCTAGGCAGTTCAGAGATCTAGGACAACCCTATTAGACTGACTGTGGACAATGTTATTCCTATCCAGAGGAAGAAAAAAAAACTAAAGCAAAACAAAAAACTTTCAGAATCTGATGAACACTACATTCACTTTTTAAAAATATTACTTCTGTATTTCTTTCCCTTAATCCCAATTCTTCATACCAAAAATTACTGACCTGTAAACTTGTTTAGCACAAGTATGTATGTGCAATATTAATCTCACTATTTGATGCTGAGGGTAGGGGTGGGTGGGAAGGGGAGGCAGAAGGAAATTTTGTAAATTAAAAATTGACATATGAATATAGATGAACATTGAAAGACTTTTATAACATGTATTTGCAAATATAAAATGAATAAACATTTTTAAAATATCACTAAATAAAATAAAAATAGAAAGATTGCACATCAACATCTTGAATATCAGTGAATTTAAATGGACAGGAATTGGTGAATTTAATTCAGGACAAATTGAGCAGTCTTCATAGTCAATAAAAGGGTGAGCAAAGAAGTACTGAGGTATAATCTCAAAAATGTTCCAGTTCTTCCAGCAATTTTTGTCAAATAGTGAGCTTTAATTCAGCAGGTAATGCTGCTTTGGATAATCATTTGCTTGTCTCTACTCTAATCCACTGATCTATAATTCTATTTCTTAACCAGCATCATGCAGTTTTGATGACAGTCACTTTGTAATATAGTTTTAGATCTAGGACAGCTAGTCTGCCTTCCTTGGCATTTTTTTCCCATCAATTCCATTGATGTTCTTGAGCTTTTATTGTACCAGTTGAATTTTGTTACTATTTTTTCTAACTTGGTATGGTACTGAATAAGTAATTTAATTTGGGTAGAACTGTCATTTTTAATAAATTAGCATGCCCAACTCATGAAAAATTGACATTATTCCAATTGTTTAGATGTGTCTTTGTGTGAAAAAGTACTTTATAATTGTATTCATATAGTTTCTGGGGTTATCTTGGGTGGTAGATTCCTAAGTATTTTATATTATATATAATATTTTATATATTATAATATATAATAATATTCATATTATTTCCAAGTATTTATATATTAAATGGAATTTCTCCTTCTATCTCTTGTTATTGTTCCTCATTGTTCGTATATAGAATGTTGAAAATTTATTTGGTTTTATTATATATCCTCTACCTTGCTTAAGTTGTAACGTGCTCCAAGTAGCTTTTAGTTGATTTTCTAGGGTTCTTTAAAGTATACCATCTTATTATCTGCAAATAGTGAAAGTTTTGCTTCCTCATTGTCAATTCTAATTCTTTTAATTTTTTTCTTCCTATTGCAAAAGTTGACATTTTTAATATTATATTAAATAGTGGGGATAATGGGCATCCTTTTGTTCACCCCTGATCTTATTGGAAATGGTCTTAGTTTCTCCCCATTACAAAGAATGGTTGTTGATTATTTTAAATAACAATTGTTATTTAATTATATTTTGATTATGTTTTGATATGTTATTTCATCTTTGGGTCAAAACTGTTGAGAGTAGGATTTAATTAGTGTTCACACCCTTTCTTCTTTCCCTCCATATAATAGATCTTTGTGCCTCTTCATATGTTGTTATTTATTCTATAAGGTCTAGTCTTCTAATATAATCTTTCTTTTCATGTCTTTATTGTTTTAACCCTGTCTTATACTTTCAACTCCTCTGTCAAAATATACTCCTTTTATCTATCCTGATAGAATGGTTGATTGATTGATTGATAAATAACATTACCTCATAATCACTGTCTACTTGCACTCATTTCTTTTATTCCATTATAAACATACTTATCGAGAATCATGAATCAAATAATAGTCAATTAATATCACACTCTCTTTGCAAATACCCTCCAAGGACACACAAACATGAACCAAAGCACCATGGAAAGCAAAATCATTTCATGAACCATTTATACCACTACCACCAAGCACACTCCTTCCAATTTTAGTCAAAGTATCAAGCACAGTAAAATTGCTTCATGATCTATCCATATCTCATCCCTTTAAGTACATTCTCTCCCTCTGTCCCTATAGTGCTCCAACTATAGAACTACAACCTTCATTAATCAGGTACACTCTCTTCCTCTGTTCTTATTGTACTACAATCTCCCTTAACTAAAGTATCTAATAATTTAGGATCAATTCTTGATTTAATTATGGAAAGATCCTCAAAATACTCTCCCTCCCTCTGCTCCAACAGAAAACAATCCTCATAATCAACATCACCATCTCTAAGTGCAATTCCTACAACTATTTTCAACCCTCTAAAGGTTTAACATTTTCATTGTCATCCTATAGCCATTCCTTCTCTCTAAGTGTGTTTCTCTTAATTATTCTAAGAGAAATATAATTCCCAAGAGTTATACATATTACTTTCCTTATAGGAATATAAAAAAGGTTAATATTCTTAGCTAGCATTTTTTCCCCTTTACTATTGACCTTTTGATGCATCTCTGGAATCGTGTATTTGAAGAATTTTCTGTTCAATTCTGGTCTTCTTATCAGAAAATTTTGTAAGTCCTCTATTTCATTCAAAATTCATCTTTTCCCCTGAAAGAATATGCTGAATTTTGCAGGGTATAAATTCTTGCTTGAAATCTAGTGTCCTTTGTCTTCTAAAATATCAAATTCTGATCCTTTAATGTTGAAACTGATAGATATTTGTAATTTTGATTGTGCAATCTTGATATTTAAATTGCTTTTTTGGGGGCTGCTTGCAATATTTTCTCCTTTAGTTGAGAATCCTGGAATTTGGCTACAATATTCCTTGGAGCTTTTATTCTGGGGTCTCTTACTGGAGCTGTCCTGTGGACTTTTTCAAGGACTATTTTGACTTAATGCTCTAGAATATTAGGAAAGTTTTTCCATTATCATTTGCTGAAAGATATTTTCCCCTTTTTTTAATTCAAGGTTTTTGAGCAGACCAGTTATTTATAAGTTAATTCTCCTCTATCAATTTTCTAGGTCTTTTGTTTTTCCTAACAGGTACTTAACATTTTCTTCTATTTTTTTCAGTCTTTTTTTGATGGAATATTGACGTTTCATATAGTCATTAGTTTCTATTTGTTCCATTCTAATTTTTATGTTTAATTTTCTTCAGTTAACTTTTAGGTTTCTTTTATCAGCTCATAAAAAATTTTACTTTTAAATGAGTTGTTTTACTTTTCTAGTTAGTTAATTTAACTTTTTGATGAACTGTATTCCTTTTCCAACTGGTAATTTTTACTTTTAAAGGAGCTGATTTCTTTAGTCAGTTCTAAATAATCATTCTTTATTCTCATTTCAGTTTTCCATTTTTCTTCTTCTTCTTCTCTTCTTTGATTTTAAAAATCCTTTTTAATTTCTTCCAGGAGGTTTTGGATTTGAGGCCAATTCATACATTCCTTTGAGACTTCACTTTTAGGGAATTTGTCACTATTTTCTTTTTCTCAATTGGCATTTTCATCAACCCTATTTAACTTTCTATAATTCAAGCACTTTGGGTATTTTTGCTTATTTTGATCATTGAATGGTGCTCCTGGAACATACAGGGAGTATATTCCCAAGCTTTTTTTGTTCTGGGGGCTGAAATTTGTTCTCTGGCTTTTTGGTTTTTTTTGCTTGCACAGATATTGCCTAGGCAGTCCATGTATTACTATGCAGAAGTTTGTTTCCTCCTTAATGCTCAGACTTTGGCTATGCAATGGTTTGTTCCTTACTCAGAACTGTTTGATAACCCAGTGTTCTCAGGGTTCAGACATTGTCTGGGGTCAGGATCTTCCCTACTGGCTTTCTTTCAATTTGCCTTGGTGAACCAGGACTTGAGCCATCCTGTAGCTAAGAGTCTCTCACTGATTTTCACACTCTCTGGTCCATGATGTCCAGAAAAGCTCCAGGAGCATCCTAGTTTCATGCTGCAATCTTGTCTCTGCCATAGCATTCCAAAACCAATTAAAATATTGACTTTATTCCCCATCCACAAAGAAAAATCTTCCCTCTTTTTTTAAATGGGATCTAATCACATGAATAAAGTGATGTCAATAATATCAATATTGATTTATTGTACACCATAACAGCAACATGGGGGGTGATAATCAACCTTAATGGACTAGCTCATTTCACCAGTGCAATAATCAGGGAAAATTTTAAGATATCTGTGATGGAGAATACCATCTGCATCCAAGGAAATTGCTGTGGAGTTTAAACAAAGACCAAAGACTATTACCTTCAATTAAAAAAAGTTGTCATAGATACTACATAATTTTGTTCTCATATTTTATATTTTCCTCAAGGATATGATTTTTCTCTCAAAACATTCAATTTTGATCAATGTATGGCATGGAAACAATGTAAAAATTATCAGACTGTCTTCTCTAGGGGAGTGGGGGTAGACAAGGGAGGGTGGAGGAATTGTAAAATTCAAAACATTGCAAAAAATAGTTAGATACTACTATTGCATATAGTTTGAAAACAAATAACATATGTATATTAAAAGAAAAAAGAGAAAAAGATTGATTTAGTATATATATATATATATATATATATATATATACACAGAGACACATAATCATATGCATTCTTTTCTCATTGACAAAAAGACAAATAAAATAGAAAGATTTGTATCAATCACATTTATTAAGCCAATTGTAATGTGAACTGATTGGATTCAAACACAGAAGTTCCTAGATAAAGTTCAGATGATTAATTAGACTCATTGATTCCATCAGCTGATCCCATTGGGCTCAAGGAAACTTTTTCAATATTTGTGGAACATGGAAATCTCAAAGACCTCCTGAAAAATCAAAGTCAGTCAGACAGATGTGTGAAAACTTAAACTGGATCCCCCGATACTCCTCTCAGATATTTTGCTGACATTACCCAATGATTAGGATGCTTACTGCTTCTCTCCTAATCACTCATGTGCTGTGCTTTCATGTCTGCCTGTCTATAATTAATGAAGTCAAGAACAGACATAGAGATTATTCCCAGGACCACACTCATCCTCTTGAGTCAACATTTCTGCAGCAGCTTTCTGCATTTCACACCTTTTCCAACTCTCAGATCAATATTCATTCCATTTTCATATGATCCTATGCTAATAATAGGAGCCCATCAGAAACACAGGTTTCATCAGAATTTTGCATAAATAATTCCATGACAACTAGTATAACACAGGAATAATTCACAAGATAGGTTTCATGGTTTTCTATAACATTTAAAATCAAAATGCAAGTACAGTGCCTAAGAGGTCTGCCCAGGTTTTAAAGTGATTGAATAGCCCTGGTCCAGTAACTACCAACTTTTCAGAATTCAGTTTTGGCCATTAGAAGTACTGAAGCTATTGTATAAAGTAGGTAGAAATTAAATTTCTGTGTCTGAAAATATTAGATGAAAAATCATTAAAAATTAAAAACAGATAGGAAATCCTTAAGGAAAATTATTAATAGACTATTCTCTGATTTTTTAATCCTTCTAATTTGTTTTTAAAGTGACTATAATCAACCATAGGTCTTATTTTGATGGTGAATTACTTTATCCATCATTAGCATTAACATTAAAATTCTCAGGATCAGAATTTACATTAAAGCAAAATCTAGATGGTCGCATAGTTTAATTTCTATTTGTTCTATTTTTATTGACTTAATTATGCTTTTCATTGATTCCTAGTGATCTCATCATCATTAAAATTTATTGTACTTTTTGTATACTTTCTTCCAGTAGTATGACCTAGACCAACAAATGCTTTCAGTTTTCTTTGAGTCTAAACAAATGCAAAAAGAATTTAAATTTGATATCATATGGAATTTGGATATCTCATGAGAAATACTAAGAAATGTACTTTTATCTTATTTGCTCACACAGCAACTATATGAGATAAGCAAGAGAGGGATATAACTCTTATTTCATACCCATAAACCTATCAATTGAAGACACTAAAATATGGAAAATTCATTATTAGAAAGACTCTAGGAAGAGAGGCATGATTCACTTCTGATCAATTCAATTTAATTGCAGAATGGTTAGCATCGTCCTGAAAAAAAAAGATTTAGAAATATAAGAGAAAATTTATAAAATTTATATCTTTTTAAACTTGAGGTCAAGATAATTATTATAAAGAAGCAATATAGTTGCACAAATATATTCACAATAGCATTTGCTATTTTAAAAATAGCTGTTTAAAAAAATCAATGCCTACCAATGGAGAGATAGCTCTGTAAAACTCTGGAGCTAGCTCACCAACATATCTATGAGTTTCCTAGGAAAATATGCTACAAGTTTAAGCTTTTATAAAATTAAATTACCTTATTGATAAACTTGCCTTTATTTGTGACTAGATATTATATATATATATATATATATATATATATTTGATCAAAGGCAACAAATTAATTTGAATATTAAAAAGTAGCAATACAACTTCTTCCATAAACTTATGACAGTTTTCCCCACTAGTTAAAAACATTATTCTTGTGAAGATTAGTCACAAAAGCTCAACAGAGAGGGAAACAGAGGTAAGGAAAATGTAGAGAGAACACATACAGGGAGGGACACACACATCACAAACATGACAACTTGGTAGTATACCAGGAGAGACTACCAGACCTTCTGTACTGCATCACTCTAATGTCAGTCAGTGATATTTTCCTATTGCTCCCAGCAGTCCTTCTCCCCCCTGCCTTCATGGGGCATTCAGCCAAGTTTCATTTGACAGGGATTAGAGATGGGCAAATTCTTACTGACCTATATTATCTCCAAGGCATTTCTACTATCAGCCAATATCATACAAATGTTGCTAAAATTTGCTCCTCTGGTCTTATGGCAATTTTGCTCATTTCCTGACATAATTCCAATAGGCACAGGATTAAATTTCTCTCTGATTCACATTTCTGGCTTAGCCTAAGTCCCCATAACTTTCCCAGAACAGGAATTGCAGTCTTTGCTTTCTCTTTTAGCTTAAAACACAGAAATGTTACTATTACAGCTTTTTGAGAAAATGAAAAAGGTACAAAACATTCAGCCATCAGAACAGAAAAAAGTATTTTTAAAAGCATAGTGGGGTTTTGTACATAATTTTGTTTATTTATCAAATCATTGGTTAAAATGAGTATTTCTTTTCCAGAAGGATATTTCTTGCCTCAGGGGACTAAGGTTTTTGGAAGGATAAGCCAGAGTCACTAACATAAAGACTAATCTTGGAAAAATATAAATTATACACACACACACACACACACACACACACACACAAACACAAACATATTTGAATCTTGTTCAGCCAGAAATAATGATTCATTCAAAAGTTTTATTCTATACATTTTAATATAAATATATTAATTTGCTAATCATAATGTTTAAAACTAAATATTGATCAAAATATTTCCTTTTCTTGTGATTGGTTGTCAATGGCTTACATATGAATGATGCAAAAGTAACAGACTATAAACATGAGACAGATTCACAGTCATAATATTTAGGGGCCTTTAAGAGCATCTAGGAGGAAACCCTCCTACTTCTCATAATTGGGGTATATTAGAAAACAGTATATAGACATGGAGGAAGATAGAGGGAAATAACATTTTATTGATTGCCTACAATATGTCAGACGTTGTGCTAAGAATTCAGGATACAAAGAAAGGCAAAAGATAGCTCCTGCTCTCAAGAAGTTCACAATAAATGGGAGAGACAGCATGCAAAAGTTGTGTATTAATAGAACATATACCTATGTACTAAGGAAACCAGATGTAATATTAGAAGGAAACCACTAAGATTAAGAACTGGGAAAAACTTCATGTAGAATGGGCATATCAACAAGGAAACCAGTGTCATTGATCAGATGGTAGAAGAATGTAAATCTGGAAATGTTTGAAGTGGTAAATCCTGGAAGGCTTCAAAAATCAAACCAAGGATTTTATATTTGATCATGGAGGCAAGAAAGAGATATCTGTGTTGATGAAATAGGGAGGGGGGTGACGTGGTCACATTGGTGCTTTAGAAAGGGCATTTTAACTGTTACATGATGACTGGAGTTAGTGAGGTAGGTAAATCAATCATCAGACTATTGCAGTAGTCTAGGTTTGAGATGATAATGGTCTGAAACTAGGATGATGAAAGTGTCAGAAGACAAAAGGTTTCAAAGGTTAGACAGTAGAAGCAACAGGACTTGACCATCACTAAGTTTAGTGTTTGAGCTTGAGAAGTCTAGAATGGCATATAGGTTATATGACTAGCAAACTGGTGATAGCCTGTATTACTATAGGGAAGTTAGTAATAGAAGAGAGTTTTGTAGAAAGGTGTTCTTTCTAGCCATGTTAAATTTAAGATATTGAATAGACACTTTTGTGACTAGAGAATTTAGGGATAAATAAATAAATAAATTTGAGAAGGATAAGAGATAATAACCAATTCCATGGGAGCCAATGAGAATATCAAGTGAAATGGTAATACAAGACCATAAAGAGGAAACAGGAAAGAGTCCATAAATGAAACCCTTGCTTAGCAGACATGAACTAGAAGATCCATCAGAGAAGACTTAAAAAGAATAGTCAGACAGTTGGAAAAACAGAATTTGGAGAGAAAAATCTCAAAAAAATACAGAGAAGGGGACAACTAGGTGGTGCAGTGATTAGGGCACCAGTCCTGTAGTCAGGAGGACCTGAGTTCAAATCTACACTCAGCCACTTAATAATTGTCTAGATGTGTGATTTTGGGCAAGTTACTAACCCCCCCATTGTCTTAAATAAACAAAAAAATTATAAAAATACAGAGGGAAGAGAATATTAATGATACTGTGACTGGGTATTTCAAAGGCTCTAGAGAATTCAAAACAGGAGAATGAAGTAAATGCCAGTAGATTTGGCACTTGAGGCTTTGTTAGTAACTTGGGAAAGGACAGTTTCAGAATTTTTTAATTTAATTTTATTATATCTGAACTCTATAAATAAAATAAACATTTCTATAACATAATAGATAAAAAGATGACTGCATATGAAACTACAAATTTCTTATGCACAATTTTGCTAATAAAGTTATCATGTAATTTTCTTTTTCTTTTTTTCTTTTCTTCCATCCTCATGCTCTAGAGATGGCTATCATCAGATACACACATATACACAAATATGAAAAACTATTATTTACAAACTTTTTCAGTTTTTTCTCTATATGCCTATAGTGTCTTCCTATGTAGGTCTTTTGTTGTTAATTTGGATATCTATAATGGACAAAATCCCTTAAGTCCTCAAAGTAGTTCTTAAAACAATATTGCAATTAAGCCAAAAGAAAAATATTACACTGAGTTAGAAAATGAACGAAATTAATCTTGAAAGTTCAAAGGTCAAGGATATCAAAGGGGTTAGTGAAAAAATGTCAAAGAAAGAGGCTGAGAAGTTCTAAACCTTAAACTCTATTATAAAGCAGTTATTCTCAAAATTATCTGGTACTGACTAAGAAATTGAAGGGTAGATAAGTGGAACAGAGTAGGCAGTAGCAACTGACTACAGCAACCTTGTGTTTGACAAATAGAACATAAAATTATTGGGAAAGTCTGGTAGAAAATGGGCATAGACTGATATCTTACATCACTTAACATGATAAGGTCAAAATGGATATGTGACCTAGATAGAAAGAGAGAGATTACAAGGAAATTTGAAGAGTATGAAACATCTTACCTTTCAGATTTATGAATAGGTGAAAAAATTTTGAACAAATAAAAGAGTATGGGGGGGCGGAGCCAAGATGGCAACATGAAGGGATCCAGTCTTAGGAGCTCTCTGATAAAAACTCATAAACTAAGGACTCTAACTAAACTTTCCAGAGACAGAACCCACAAAGGGAACCAGTGAGGCAGTTCTCCTACTCAAGGTAAACTGGAAAAGAGCAGAAAGGCTCTGCTCCCCGGTCCATGGGGCGGCCCACCAAAGGGGTGGCCCGCCAGAGTGAAAGAACTTCAGCCTCCTGGAGGTAGCCCCAGGGCGCTGGAAGCCATGGCTCACAGCAGCAGGGGAATTTCCTGAGCTGCACCCCAGGGAGCAGCGGGTACAAAGTGGGGGAACAGCCGGGGACCTCTGCCAGAGCGAGCACATGGAGCCCAGCCCTCAGGGCACACAGTGAGCAGTTTGGTCATTCAGCAGACCAGACCTGGAAACAGAAGCAGGGGGAGCTGGTAAGCAGGAGCCCCCAGGGCATGAGCCCATTGAGCTGAGGGAGGGGAGTGAAAAGAGACTGCAGAGCTCTGTCCTCTGCCCCTAGAACAGGACTCTGGGGCTCTGACCACATTCATATCCTGATCCCAGTCTATCCCAGTCTAGGCCCCCCCATAGAACAACAGGGCCCCCCCACCTCGGCCCTGTGGCAGAGGGGGGTGCTTATGTTCATTCACAGACCAGGAAGGAGGACAGAACCTCACACACTGAGACCCTGGTGGGAGTATATCAAAAGCTCAGGAAGCACCCCACAAAACAGGCTAAGGCTGGGAAAATGAACTAGCAAAGAAAACAAGGGGAAGACCATTGAGAAATATTTTGCAAATGAGCCCAAGAAGGATCAAAATACTTAGTCTGAAGATGAGGAAGCACAAGCTCCTGCATCTAAAGACTCCAAGAAAAACAGAAATTGGGCTCAGGCTATGACAGCTCAAAAAAGACTTTGAAAATCAAATGAGGGAGTTGGAAGAAAAACTGGGAAAAGAAAGGAGAGAGATACAGGGAAAAACATGAAAATGAAATCAGCAGCTTAGTCAAGGAAATCCAAAAAAATGCTGAAGAAAATAGCATGCTAAAAAACAGCTTAGGTCAAATGGATAAAACAGTTCAAAAAGTTATTGAGGAGAAGAATGCTTTAAAAAGCAAAATTGGCCAGATGGGAAAAGAGATAAGAAAACTCTCTGAGGAGAACAAATCCTTCAGACAAAGAATAGAATTCAGGGAGATTGATGAATTTACTAGAAATCAGGAATCAATACTTCAAAACCAAAAAAATGAAAAATTAGAAGAAAATGTGAAATATCTCATTGAAAAAAAAAACAACTGATATGGAAAACAGACTTAGGAAAGATAATTTAAAAATTTTTGGAATACCTGAAAGTCATGATCAGGAAAAGAGCCAGAGTCTAACATCAATTTGAAAGAATTACTACAGGAAAATTGCCCTGATATTCTAGAAGCAGAGGGCAAAATAGAAATGGAGAGAATCCACTGATTCCCCCCGAGAAAGAGTTCCCAAAAAACCAACCCCCAGGAATATTATAGCCAAGTTCCAGAACTCCCAAGTCAAAGAGAAAATATTACCAGCAGCCAGAAGGACACAGTTCAAATATCGTGGAGCTGCAGTCAGGAGCACACAGGACTTAGCAGCAGCTACATTGGAAGCTCGTAGAGCTTGGAATACAATATACCAGAAGGCAAAAGAGCTTACAATGCAGCCAAGAATGAACTACCCAGCAAGGCTGAATGTCCTCTTCCAGAGAAAAAGATGGACTTTCAATGAACCAGGGAAATTTCAAATGTTCCTTTTGGAATGGCCAGAGCTGAACAGAAGGTTTGATCTTCAGATACAGGACTCAGGTGAAGCATGGAGATTGGAGGAGAGGGGGGAAATATGAGGGACTTAATGAGGATGAACTGCATGTATAGAAAAATGATACTGATAATATTCATATGAACCATCTTAGTTAATAGAGCAGGTAGAGGGAGCTTTTATAGTTGAAGCACAGGAGAAAGCTGAATTCCAAGATAAAATATGGTGTAAAAATGGAGTCAATAGGAAAGAAAGGGAAATGAAATGGGAGGAAGAAAAAGGAGAGGTGGAATAGTCCAAGATATTTCACATAATAAGATTTTTTTATTACAATGAGCTATTGCAATGATATGGAAGGGTGGGGCAAGGGGGAATGAGGGAACCTTTGCTCTCATCAGAGATGGCTTGGAGAGGAAACAGCAAATATACTCAATGGGGTATAGACATCTGGAGTAAGAAGGAGGGGGGAATTAGGGGGAAGGAGTGGGGATGTGAATAAAGGAGGAGATGATGGACCATGTTGGTAGAGTGGTCAGATATAACACATTTTCTTTTTTACTTCTTGCAAGGGGCTGGGATTGGATGGCCTGCCCAGGACCATAGGGCCAGGTGGATTCTGGGCCTAAGGGGTGGTATGGGGGTTCAGGGCTTCTTGGCCCCAGGACCAGGGATCTGTCTGCTGCACCACTCAGCTACCCTACAGCAGAGTCAGAGTGCAAGGAGAGAGAAAATATAGTACATGGCAGTGGAGGAATAAGAAAGGAAGAAGTTGCGATCAGCAATGGCAGCGTTGGAAAAATATGGAAGTAACTTTTGTGATAGACTTATCATAAAGAATGTGATCCACCCATGACAGAGTTGTTGGTGTTGGAACAAGGACTGAAGCACATTTTTTGTTATTATTATTTGGGGGAGGTTGCAGGGCTAGTGGGGCTGGGCGGCCCCCCTGGGGCCACATAGCAGGGTGATCTTTGGGTGTCTGGGGCTGCATTCGGACCCAGGAGCTCCTGGCTCAAGGGCCAATGCTCTGTCTGCCACCCAGCCACCCCTACTATTATTACTATTTCATTTTATTTTGGGTCTTTTTTTTTCTTCTTTTTGGTTTTTGCAGGGCAGTGGGGATCGGGTGGCTTGCATGTCACATGGCTGTGTGATTATTGGGTTTACAAGGCTGGATAGAGACTCGGGTGCTCGTGGCTCCAGGGCTGGTGCTTTGTCCATTGTGCCACCTGGCCATACCTACAATTATTACTATTATTTTTTTCAATTTTATTTTTTTTTCTCTCCCCTTTACTTTTTTCGCCCAAGCAAGTCTATCTATATTCATGGGGGGAGGGTATTTTGTTTACTTGTAAACAAGAATATTTTATTAATGTAAAAAAAAAAACATTTGTACAAAATGAGAATAAAAAATAAAT
The DNA here is from genome assembly GCF_037893015.1 of Macrotis lagotis. NCBI lineage: Eukaryota > Metazoa > Chordata > Mammalia > Peramelemorphia > Peramelidae > Macrotis > Macrotis lagotis. The sequence goes on along the minus strand of NC_133660.1, from coordinate 180,927,796 downwards.
TTGAAAAAAAATAAAAAAAAAATAAAAGAGTATGAACAGGGTTTTTTGACCTGAGTAAATCTTGGGGGAAATTTGCCAATTTCTTAAAATCATTCTCAGGGGAAAGGTGATACCTCCTTGGTGTTCCCTTCAGTATTTTCTTGATGTCTTTCCAATTTGCCCTCAGGTACAACCACTTCTTCCCTACATCTTTCCACTAACATTTCTGATGATCTCAAATGTTCTGCTTTGAAGTTACACCTTGGCATACTCCATCAGCCTAGGGAGATATTTATTGAGCGATATTTATTTTCTCACTTCAGTTCTATGCAGAATGAATATTTATCCCAAATGGAAAATTATATCAGATTTTCAAGTCAGAAGACCAAATGAGATCAGGTTTCTCTAGTTCTCCAGCATCACATCACTGTATGTCTCTCTGAGCAGTTTGTTGTCAACACTCTTCCTGCTACATCCTTTAAAGCTAGTGATTCTTGGAATTTGGCTGTCAGGAACACATAAACCATTGTTTTCCTCTTCTGTATTCCCCTCCAAAGGGGAATATCTCTCTCATGGTAAAGAGATTCTTACCTTGTTTTCCTTTCAGTTGTTTGGTCTATATCTCTCCAATCTGAAGTCAAGTACAGAAGAGGTATAAAATGAATCATTTCAATTATATTGAATTAAAAAAGGTTTTGTACAAATAAAATATAGACAGCTTCAGATTAACAATTAACTTGGAAGCCTGACAATAAAGTTTTGAAAAGAAAATGAAAGCAAAAAAAAGTAGAAAAACCCAAAATAGACAATCTTCCAAAAGAATACAACTATAAAGGAGATTTTAGTGATTTTTTTGTTTGTTTTGGATGAGGGAGACATGTACCTATATCTGTAGGTAGTAGAGCATTCTGTAGACTGGGAATAGCTGAAGATAACTGAGAGAATGGAACTGATAGAGGAGGCAATAATCTGAAGAAGACAGGATAGAATGTGCAATTGTACAGGTGAGAAGGATGAGAATTAGATGAACCTCACTCATAGGAAACAAAGGAAGTTTAAAAATAAATGCATGAACTGCTTCATTACAGAAAGATTCCAATTCAGCCTAAAAAGGAAATTCAGCATAAGAAAAAGGAGGTAAATAGTTAAGAGGGAGGAGATAAGATGGAAGGAAAAGGTGCAAGTAAAACAAATTATTGTTACTTTTTGTCCTTTCTTCTCAAAAAGGAAATGAATGAGATGAACAAAGGTTTAAATATAGGGGAAAAAAGTGAATGTTAGATGTTGCCTCTCAATTGGCATATGATTCAAGAAAATATAGTACATAAATGTGGTGGAATAGTGTTGTGTTATAAGAAATAACGAAAACAGTTCAGAGAATACTGAGTAATATGTATTGATGCACAGTGAAGTAAGAAGAAATAGGAGAATAATTTATTTAGGAACAAACTGTAAAGTACAAAAAATTTTTAAGAATTATCAATATAAAGTTAGCTAGACAGTGTGCTCAAAAGATACCAGAAGTGGGGATAGGAAGTCTCATGTTCCTGAGTTCACATCTGTCCTCTGATATTTATTAACTGTGTAAACCTGGACAAGTCACTTATGCTATGTGAATCTATTTCATCATTTGTAAAATGAGCTGGAGAAGGGGATGGCAAACCACTCCACTATCTTTGCCAAGAAAACCCCAAATGGGATGGTGAAGAGTCTGAAACAAATGAACAACAGCAACAGGATTAATGTAATGACCAAGAGTTTCTAGTAGTTGTATTGAGGCCAATTCATACTTTTCTTTTAGGGGTTATGATTTTGTTATCTTCTTCTGAGTGTGTTTTTATTGTCTTTGTCAGCACCATTAAATTTCTGTGGTCAAATTTATTTTTCTTGTTGTTTGCTCATTTCCCCAGTCTATTATTTGACTTTTATAGCTTTGTTTGAGAAGAGTTCTCCATCTAGTGAAGGGCACATTGTTCCAAACTTCAGGGTTTTTGTGCAACTCTTTTCAGAGATAGTTCTAGGTACGTATAAGTTTTCAGTTCTTCCAGGACTGTGACCTGGATTTGAGTACTGACAAAACAACAGAGTCCCACTTCAGAGCTTGTATATTATTTGTTCCACCCCTTTACCATCAAGAAGTAGCAGACCTGTTCCTGGTTGCTGGTGTTGGATCTACACTGGACTGTTCTCCTCTCTCACCTGGTGCAACAGACCTTTCCTGATGATCTTCTAAGTTGTCCTTGGTGGCTTAGAAATCTGGAAGCAATTGTGGCAACTGTTGATGCAGAGGCTCCCAAGGTTAACCATGGTTTGCTGGCACTGGTCCGTGCTGGAAGCATCTGCACTAGACTGTGTTCCTCTCTTGTCCTGTAATGACAGACTTTTCCTGCTGGGAAGGTTGTCTTAGGTTGGAAAATCATTTCACCTTATGTTTTTGTGAGTTCTGCTGCTCTAGGATTTATCATCATCATTATTAAAAATTTCAGGAGGGGCTTGGAGGGAGAGCTCAGGGAAGACCCTGCCTTTACTCCACCATTTTGACTTTCAAGTGAGCTGTTTTTCTTTTTTGTTTGAATCTATATCCCCATTGGTTAATATCTTACACAAAGTAAATGTTTTATTTTCTTCCTTACTTATTAGACATTATTTCCCTCAAGTCATTGCACCCTTGTTTTTCAACATCCCCTCTCATTTGTCTTTTTTAGACAAAATGTCATGAAGCAACCTGGAGAGAAAAAAACCAGCTAATAAATCACCAGGTTTTTCAATCATGTGTGTACACGAGACAAGAGCTCTGACTAGATATCAGGAGACCTATGTTGGGGTGCCTCCTCTATTACTACCTGACTATAAAATCTTGGGTAAGTCACTTAACCTCTAAGTCTCAGTTTAAAGTCATTTGGAAAATAAAGTCAAGTCAAGTTAATAAATATTTATTGAGCACATTCTATGCTCTGGACTCTGTACTAAGTGATGAGATTCATGCACAAACAAAAAGAAAGTCCATACCTTTATATTGCTTGCGTTCCAATAATTCTAGTAAGGAAAGGTTACATATAATTAGGAGCTGAGACATGGATTGAGTTCAAGAGAAAATACTCACAAAGGGACATAAGGAGGAGCTGAAATGGGGATTGGATTAGATGATCTCTGTGGTACCTTAAAATTCTAACACTCTGTGAAAGTTATTTTGTGAATGATATGATCAAGATAAATTAGTTGTCCATTTTTTCTGGTTCCTAAAGAAATCATTTCAGAAATATGATTTTCCAAGAAAGCAAAGTTAGTACCAATTATAAAAGAACTGTACATAATGTAAAGTCTACATTTTTAAAAACTTGCCTGAAAATGCTGACTAAAAATTTCCTATAACAAAATAAACAATATTCATTATAATAAAACTTACATTTGCAATATTCCATAAAAATATTCAGGTACAAATTGACCAAAAAACATTGCAGGAATCCATTAGCACTGGGAAATTCTGCTACCCAGTGCAATGACAAAAAGTGTAATTACTAGTTCTAGTGTTTGAGATGCCAATTGCTGAGATAAATTACTATGAACTATAGAGGCCTGTGGGTACTCCATATGGATTTAAAAGCACTTACTATGAAATGAGGTAGTTGAATAGTTCTTGTAATGCAATTTAAACACATGTAAGGTAATACTCATTGACAAATCCAGTCTAAACTTCTTATGGAAGCCTTCAGCTTTCTAGCTATTTGATGTTTGAAAAGGAAAAATAATGAAATATCACTGAAAGCAATGAAGATGTCAGTTGTTTGTTTTCAACCTGAATGGTGATTAATTCAAATTTTAGTATTTCAATGATTATCAAATTGATATTGATATAATATAGCTAGGAGGTATATTGGACTAAAATTCTAGAATGTATTATAACATTGATTATTTAATTTTTCAGATCTTTTAGGACTCAGATTTTCTTTGAAACAAGGCTGCTATTTTATTATCAAGTGAAAAAAGTCACAACTTTCACCTAAAACACTTAGAACAAAGGCCATTTTAGATGTTTGACATAAATACATATATAACTATAATGATAGGGAGTTGTAAACCTAGAAGAGGTAATTTAGATGTTATCAAGATTAATTATCTTATTTTAACCATGGTTACAAGCTGAAGGGGCTTAAGTGATTAACCCATGACCATATCAATTGGAGGTAACCAGATGGGATTTAAAGCCAAACTCTCTTGCTCCATAGCCAACTTTCTTTCCTCTCTGCCATGCTACATTTCTCATTAAACCTCCTGTTTTGTATGTTCATTTTCCAATATTTTATTAGACATACTAAGTATTTTCATAGCTATTCTTTGAGAGATGATCTCAAATTTCCTAAATTATTCTTTGAAAACTTTAACAGGATAGTTTTTTTAATAAGTGAAAATATTACTCAAAGTTTATTATTAGAATCATGATTGCTCAGTCATCTTGTGTTCATTCGAATTTCAGAAATTTCCAATTATATTTCAACCTGCTTGTTATTCATTACAATAGATATCAACTTTCTTATTACCATTGCCATCGCCTTATACTGTTAGTCACCCAAACTCACAATCCATCTATCTTCCTTAACTCTTTAGTGTTTCTGACACCCTGTAACAAATTTGTTGCCATATCTCATGGATTCTCTTTGCATAACTTCTTTCACATATACTCTCTCCTCTCCTCTGTCACTGTGTACCACTCTGGCACAGATCTTAATCATCTCAAGCTTAGACTATTTCAAGAGCATTTTGATAGATCTCACTGCCTCAAATTCTCCCTACTTCAGTCCATTACAAACTTAAGTCTGCATTCCTAAATTATAATTATAATATTACACAAATGCTCAAACAATAAGCTACAGTGACACTCTGTTGTCTCCAGGATGAAATATAAAATCTACTGTCTTTAAAAACTATTAATAACCTCTTCTTCTTTACCTCATCATACTTCTTACACTCTAATGTGATCTCATCATTGTAATATTGTCACCCACCCATTGTTATCTTCTGGAACACTCCATCTCTCAACTCTATATGTTTTTCTCTCATGGAACATCACTGGAGTCAAGAAGACCCTCTCCTCTCTCTACTCTGTTCCCTGACTTCCATGAATTACTACAGATCCCATATAAAATTTCACCTTGTACAGAAATATCTTTTCCAATTCTTAATAATAATAGTGCCTTCCCTCTGTAGATTATCCCAAGCACATCCTGGTTATATTTTGTTTATAGATGGTAGTTTTCATGATGTCTCCCTCATTATACAGTAAACTCCTTGAGAGTAGGGATTGCTTTTGGTCTGTCTTTGAATCTATAACATTTAACATAGGCTCTAAAGAGATGCTTAGTAAATGCTTCCTAATTTGACTTGACTCAGGAGCCTGGCTCTTATGGGGATATTCAAGAATTCTCTGGTCTCTATCACCCTTTATTGATATGTTATTGAAGAATCTAATAATTCAACATGCTAATCATTAAAGAGATAGGAATACAAAAATTTGGGAATTTGAAATTAGTGCAAGAATGCAGGTGACTTATGGCAAGAACAAACTGGGTCATTGACACCATCCACAAGCCAAGTGGGGACAAAACATGACAATGACTAAAAGTTTAAATTCATGAAGTAAACTAAGAGAGAAAGATCAAATGAATATAAAATTATTGCATATGTAGAGATACTATGAAAGATCCATAATAAATGCAAAGTGAACAAAGGGATTTTTCCATATGAAAAGGTACAAGAAATGAAAATAAAATGGAAGCTTTGAAGGAAAGAAACAATACGAATAAACAGTTTAGAAGTAAAAGTGATAAGCCTTATCCAAGTAATGGACTCCTTGAAAGCTGAAGTAGATATAAGTGAATTACTTCATGAAACAGCAAGAAATATTAGAAAAAAATCAAAAGATTGAATTTTTCAAAAAAGTAACCTGTTACATTTTTTAAATTCCCTAGAAAACCAGTCAAAGAGTTATAATTTAATTATCACTGAACTTCCTGGAAATAATAATTTTAAAAAAATCTAGAAAAAATATTTTAAGAAATCATATTAAAAAATTCCCCTGATTTATTAAAACAAAGAAAATAAAGATAGAATCTATTTATCACTTCTTGAAAAAAACTCCAGAAAGAAAATATCTTAGGAATATCATAAAAGAAATCCAAACCTCTCAAATATAAGAAAAATACGGCAAGCATCCATGAAAAACAATTTATAATAAAAAGCCATATTCATGATTAAAATCATGTTGGAACATCTACTAAAATCAAGAAGAAGTATGAACTATAATATTTCAAAAACCAAAACACAGGGGTTTATAACTAAAAATAATTTATTAACAAAAGTTAAATATATTCCTAAAGTAGAGAAGGGAGAGATAACTCTTTAATGGAATAGAGGACTTTCAAGCAAGCCCAGGACTCAGCAAGAACTTTGAAACTCAAACAAAATAATCAAAAGAAATCTAGAAAATTAACTTTGATCAATTAGAAGGGATTATTCAATGATATTTCACTAACATTCTAATGGAGAAGGATTTGGGACAAAAAACATTACACTTCAGAATATGCCTATCTTTCAAAGATCATTTGAGAGAGGCAAATTACAAAATGAAGGATGTGAGAATGGGTTGCTTATATTCTGAAGGTTTGAAGAGGAAAATGAGAAGGGAAGGTTAAAAAAAGAAAAAAATATCATAGAAAGGAGGGAAAAGAGGATAGAACTCATTATTTTTCATAATTCAGTACTAATTTCTCACAAGGTTACCCCTCTCCCTCAACACTCAATCTAGATTAGGTTGTTGGGTTTTTTTTTCTAAAACATAACAAGGTACAATTCATTGCATGCATCTTATCATTAGCCCCTAACATATTGAAGGCATAATCCTGGTTACCTAGGGCTATAAAAAGGCATACTGACATGGAGTCCACAGAAATGGAAGAGGTACCCAAACATTATGTATTAGAACCTGCTGTCCTGTTTTACCACATAGAGATGTGGGGTTAGACCTATCCTAAGTGCTAGAGTACCCTAGTGAAATATTTTCTTATGCTATTACTAAGTAAACTTCCCTTTATTAACTTCTGAATGACAATAGGAGTAACTTGTTTGGTCAGAATATTGAACCTGACCAAACAGGGATTTATTCTTATTCAGACCAGCTATTAATAGAATGAGATGAAAAGATGAAAGTAGGAGAATGGGAATTGTATATTCATTTAATAAAAAAGGTTTGAATAAAAAGATAAAAATAGTGTCATATTAAAATTCTTCAGGGGCAGCTAGGTGGATCAGTGGATAGAGCATGGGGCCCTGGAGTCAGGAATACCTGAGTTCAAATCCAGCCTCAGGCACTTAATAATTACCTAGCTATGTGGCCTTGGGCAAGTCACTTAACCACATTGCCTTGCCAGGAAAAAAAAAAACAAAACAAAAAACAATTACCAATGCAGGTCTCCACTTATTTTTCCATAGTTCTGGGCAAATAAGAACCCTTAGTTTTGGGTCATAGTCCTGAGTGGCAGTCCCAGGATGAGAAGAAGCATTTCAGAGCTTGCTGACACTGGGGAACAGGGGCTCTCCTCACAGTTCTAGAGCAAAAAAGAATACTTGTGGTCCGTCATGGACTAGAATATAGGTCAAGAGATTAGTAAAACCACTTCTCCTTAGAGCATAGAAGTGAAAAAAAAACTACACCAAATGCCTGAAAGTTGGGACACTCTGCCCTCCTCGGGAGAAACAGAGTCCTATTTTAATAAATGGGAAAATGAGCGAAGAGCAGGAAAAAATCTGATCAAAGAAACATACTATTATGACAAGATCAAAACATTTACTCAGAAGATATAAAAAAGTCAAAGCTTCTGCATCCCAAGCTGCCAAGAAAAATATAAATTAGTCTTAGGTCAAAAAGAATGTTGATGATCAAGTAGGAGAGATGGAGAGAAAAATTAGAAAATAAATGAGAATGATACAAGAAAAATCAGGAAAACTAGTGGCAGTGTGGTAGATAGTGGCACAGATAATAGATAGATAGGTAATAGATAGATAGATAGATAGATAGATAGATAGATAGATAGATAGATAGACAGTTAGATAGATAGATAGATAGATAGATAGATAGATAGACAGTTATAGATAGATAGATAGATAGACAGTTTAGATAGATAGATAGATAGACAGTTATAGATTAGATAGATAGATAGATAGATAGATAGATAGATAGATAGATAGATGGATAGAGAATGAGAGCAAGAGAGAGAGAGAGAGAGAGAGAGATGGAGAGAGAATACTGAAGGGAAAAAAAAACCTTAAAAAAGACTTGGTTAAATGATAAAAGAAGCAGAAAAAGTCAATCAGAATAAGAATGTCTTAAAAAGCATAACTGGCCAAAAGGAAAAAGAGGTACTGAGAAAAATAATTCCTTGAAAATTATAACTGAGCTAATGGAAGCTAATGAATTTATGAAAAATGAAGAAACAATAGAACAAAAGCAATAAAATGGAAAGGTAATAGACAATGTGAAATATCTCACTGGAAAAACAGCTGACCTAAAAAGATAGATCTAGAATATATATTTTGAGAATTATTAAACTATATAAAAGCCATGATCAGGAGAAGATCCTAGATATCATATTTAAAAAATTATCAAGGAAAAATCTGCTCTGAAATTCTAGAAATAGAGGGTTAAAAAAGGAAATTAAAAGAACATCTATCACCTCCAGAAAGAGACCTCAAAATGAAAACTCTCAAGAATATTGAAGCAAAATTCGTGAGTTCCCAGGTAGAGGAGAAAATATTGCAGAAGCATCCAGAAACAATTCAAGTATCATGGTGCTTAAGATTTAACAACTTCTACAATGAAGAAACAGAGGCTTTGGAGTATTACAGAAGGCAAAGGAGTCTGGACTAAGGATTACAACCAAGATACAACTACCCAGAATAAATAAGCATAATCTTTCAAGGAAAAAAAAAAAGATGGAGATTCAGTCAAATAGGGAATTTTTCAAATTTTCCTGATGAAAAGATCAGAACTAAATAGAAAATTTGATCCTCAAATATAAGATTTATGATAAGCATAAAAATGTAAACAGGGAAGAGAATTCACAAAGGACTTAATAAGGTTAAATTGTTGATATTCCTTCATGGAAAGATGATACCATTAACCGTTAAGAACTTTCTCATTAAGGCAGTTAGCAGGAGCATGTATAGACAAATGTCACAGGTGTTAGTAGAATATGGAAGTGTAATATATTAAAAAATAAAATTAAGGGATCAGAGAGGAATGAACTTGGAGAAAGGGAAAGAGCAAGTAGAAAAGTTTATACAGACAAATATATAACCAAGAGAACAACGTACAAAATCCCTCCCCCCCAAAAAAAGAGGCAAAAAGAAGCTTTTTACAATGAAATGGAAGGAGGAGGAGATGATAAGGGAGCGAATGAATCTTATTCTCATCAGAATTGGTTCAAAGAGGAAATATCATACATACTCCATTGGGTATAGTAATCTATTTGACCTTACAGGAAAAGAGGAAGGAAAAGGTATGAGAAATGGAGAGCTGAGTTAAAGGATGGACAGGGGAAAGGAGAGAGAAAATAAAATAAGTGTGCAAAGCAAAAGTACAGTTAGCAATAATAACTATGGAAAAAATTACAAGAAGTTTATCTGACAAAGGATTCATTTCTCAAGCATATTGAGTACTGAGTCAAATTTAGAAAAATAAAAGTATTTCCCAATTTATAAATGATCAAGATATAATATCAGTTTTCAAATGGCCATATGGAAAAATGCTATCACTATTGGTTGGTGAAATACAAAGTTAAACAATTTTGAAGTACTACATCATACCTATAAGATTTGCTAATAGGACAGAAAAAAGGGAAACAACAAATATTGGAAGGGATGTGTGAGAAAACAACGCATTAATGAATTGTTGATGTTGCTCTGGATTGATTCAACTATTCAGTAACTAAAGCCAAACCATGCAAACCCTTTGATCTAGCAATACCACTATAAAATCTGTATTCCAAAAGAGATAAAAAAAAAAACAAAAAGGAAAAGGACAAATAAAAAATAACAGCTCTTTTCTGGTGGCAAAGAAATGGAAATTGAGGGAATATTCATGAATTGAAGAATGGGAAAATCAATTGTGATTATGATGGAATACTATCACGTCAGAAGAAAGATGCTTTCAGAAAAACATGTAATATTTAAATGAATATGATATTTATGTGATGCAAAGTAAAATGTACTGTCCACAAAATATTAGCAATATTGTGAGATGATCATCTGTAAATTATTTAGCTATTCTAAGTAATACAAATAGCCCAAAATAAACTCTGAAGGACTTATGAGGAAAAATTCTATCTATCCTTAAATAAAGAATTGATGTTGTCTCAATACAGATTGAAACATACAACTAAGAGAACAATGTACACATTAAAAACAACACGTGAAATGATCAACCCTCATGGATGCAGCTCCTCTTGTAAATTCAGCAAGTTAGGCCAACACTATTAGATAGTTATGGAGAATGCTATCCTCATCCACAGGAAGAAAAATAAAACAAAACAAAACAGAAAAAATAAAAAACCCCGAATCTGATGAACACTAGATTGAGTTTTTAAAAAAATATCTCATGCATTTCTTTCCCTTAATCCTAATTTCTCATACTGAAAATGACTATCTGTAAACATCTTTAACACAAATATATATGTACAATATTAAGCTGACTGTTTGCCACTGAGGGGAGGCAGGTGGGAAGGGAGGGTAAGAAGGAAATTTTATAACTTAAAAAATACATAAGCTAGGTGGCACAGTGGATAAAGCACTGGCCCTGGAATCAGGAGTACCTGAGTTCAAATCCAGCCTTAGACACTTAATAATTATCTAGTTGTGTGGCCTTGGGGAAGCCACTTAACCCCACTGCCTTGCAAAAAAAAAAACTAAAAAAAATACATAAACATATGGATGAATGCTGAAAAACTTTCATAACATGTATTTGGAAAAATAAAATATCAATAAAAAACAGATTGAAGTGCACATTTTTACTTTATTTTTCTTGAGGGATTTTCTTTTTTGGTCTGCATTTTCTTTCACACTATGACTTATGGAAATGTTTTAAATGATTACAATATAAAAATTGAATTATTTGTTTTCTTTTTTTTAGATTTTTTTAGTTTAGTTTTTTTTTTTTTTTTTTTTTTTGCAAGGAGATGGGATTGAATGGCTTGTCCAAGACCACACAACTAAGTAATTGTTAAGTGTCTGAGGCCAGGTACTCCTGATTCCAAGTCCAGTGTTCTGTCCAGTGTTCTATCCACTGTGCCACCTAGCTGCCCCGAATTACTTGTTTTCTCAATAAGAAGATTGGCTGGGAAGTGAAGAAGGGAGAGAATTTATAAATCAAAGTTTTGTAAAAGAATGTTATATTAGTTTTTAAATATAACTGTGGAAGATTAAAATCCTAAATAATATAAAAGATAAAAAATTTTAAAAGTTTTAAGAATTCTGATTAAGGTAATGATTACCAAGAAACAGAAAAGCAGAAGAGTTTTGAAAGTAATAAATGTGTGTAAACTTTTCTTAAAAAGTAGGTAATATATAATCAGAAATTCATGGTTTCTTATGTAATTCCATTTGTATTTCTCTCTAGAAATGTTCATTTTTTTGATGCTCAATTTAAAAATAAAGATTAACAAAACAAAAACAAGAATATGCTATATTTAGAGTAACACTACTTTTTAAGTTTTTAAATCAAATATCAGAGAGGGAATTTTTTTCATATCTTTAAGAATACACTGGAATTTCATCATAACAATGTCTGTTTAGTGAACACATGATACTTTCAAAACTTACATACATTTGCAGTCAAGTTATTCTCTACATTTCCTGATATAGTATGACTTTCCAAAGGTCACCAGTTTTTTTATTTCCTTGAAATAGAAATTACTTAGGACTTCACTTCCAAAGATGGAATTACTAACAAAAAACTCAAAGATTGTTTTTTGGCTTCCTATCATTGTTTCCAGGTTTGTGACTTAGTGGTCCTGGGATTCTCAAAGTTGATCATCAACTATGACTCTAGGCCATATATCAGCAAATATAGGGGAAAAGAGTAATTCCTATGTCCTTAATAAACAGGTTCCTGAAATTACATCTGCTAACTGACTCCCCTAAGTTTTTTGCTCTAACTTGTATCTTGGAGCATATCTAACACAGTCTTTGAAGTACATTGATTGGAAGTGTAACTCTTTTAGTAGTAGTAAAAGAGTATCTCAAAAAAGACTGTTTAAACAACGCATAAGCCTTTGAATGAACAACCAAATATTACTTATTGATGAGAGAGCTCTGACAATTTTCAATATGAAGGATATTATATGTACACCACTCCAAAATCCTATCACTAATAAACTCTCTAGACTTAGCACAATTCTCCCTCCAGTCTTTTGTTTTCTTTCTTTCCTTATGACTGCTAGAGTTATCAGTTCCTCCTACTGGATTTTGCAACTTGGAATAGAGACTTTTCCCCTTGGTAACTCAAAGAAGAGTTGAAAGGGATAGAATTTTACTAACATATTATTATATCCTTTTTCTGACTAGAAGATGCTGCTACATAAGGGATTTTTTTTCTTTCAGCCTATAAAACTATAATGATGTAAATTGTGCTTGCTTTAAATTCATTTCAATTTTATCAATACTTTTTGAGTGTTTTCAAATAATTCTTGTTAATTAGATGCAAAACTCTGTTGTTTCTATCTGCTGAAAAACCACAACTACTCTTCCAAAGGTTAGGGCCTAAAACAAAGACACAATGATTTATCCTTGTGTTAAGATTAGCTGTATAAGGATAGCATATTGGAAAATCAAAAGAAAATAATAAATCTTTAGGAGTTGGTGGATGAATTATCAGGAATGTATGTCTGAGGTAGGAGAGGGTTGTTATGTTAATAACACAATCAAAACTACTTCTTCACTAGACTCATTAATTTTTTAGAAAACAGATATATAAGATATATAGCTCAACTTTCCTTCCAACCAACATATTTGGGGGGAGTTTTGGTTTTTTTAAACATTAATATAGTCCATTTAGAATTAGTCAAAATATGTGTTTTGAGGAACTAATGGGATAAAAAACAAGGAAAAGATGGGCATTTTTACTTTTTGCAAACACATAAATGTTAAGGGGGTTATAACCACCTTTCTTCACTTCCATAAAACTAACAACAAAGCAAAAATGTCTAGTTTTCATTTGTGTGTAAGCACTTTTATAAAATGCACATTAGTTTATTACCTCTTTCTTTTATTTCAAGCATTCTATTTCACTTTAAATTACTAAAATGCATTTCCTTGCATTAATGAAGCTATCCTTAATTGCTTTTGAATCTTTTTTTCAGTAACAATTCCAGTTCAAAATGTCTTTAAATTGTTTGAAAATGTTTGAAAAGTAGAAGATGGTATAAGATGAAAGGGGGAAAAGCTGGAAAAGGAGCTGTTACTAATTAAATTGTACTTTGGTATACTATTTCTATTATCATTGGCAATGGGAAATCAAGAGGATTATGATAGGTGAGGGAGAATGGCACATATTCTGCTCTCCTAGAATTTAAGGTACTTTGTACCATGAGGAATATGCTTTCATTTATTGTTAGGTGAACTGCCAGAAATAGAGGTGTATATAGCTATTTATTTTCTAATATAGGTATCAAATATATATATATATATATATATATATATATATATATATATATATAATGCATCTAATGTAAGCACGATGTCAATGTATTCTCTTAAATATTTGAATTATTTCTGGGAAGTAAGGTTAACACAGAGACTAGAAGTACCTAATAGAGCAAAGGTATTAACAGTCTTTTAGAAAAGAAGCATAATATACATGTACATTTAAATGGATCTGTATATATCTCTCTCTATATATATTTGTATATATATAATATATATATATATAAAAGTAAACATAAACATACATTTGAAAGATTTCTGCTTTTCCAAGAGTAAGACTATGAAATTATTATATACCTGTACATATATGGAAACATGTACATACATAGATTTGCCTTCTATAAGATATTATGTCTGTGAAAATATGTGATATAAGTAATTTTTTTGTTCCTGTGTTGACATTGCCTCCAAGGTATAATTCAAATATTTAATGATATTTTAAAGTTTTGAGAAACTTAACATCACCAAGAAGTAATCAAGTGTAATATCAATATGTGAAAGGATAACTGAGATTATTTTATTTTTAATTTTCATGAGTTCTTTGAAGAGTTCATTTAGACTGCCTTCCCTATGCAAAAACACTATGCTCAGTACTAGGGGGTACAAAGAATAAAAACAGAACAATTTCTGCCCTCTAAGAATGTGCATTCTAATGGAGACAGTGGAAACATTATGTTCATAAATGAACAAATATCAAATGTATGGAGAATACCAGTAGTCAGTGTTTTATAATACATGAACAGCCAGTTGCAAAGCCAGGAAGACTAGATTCAAGCACAGTCTCTTTCACTGTCTTATTGCTATACTACTCATAAACTCTCAGTACACCAGGAAACTCGTAAGATTTATGTCATAGAGAAGTACATTTTTTCTCTCTCTCACTATTCTTGAAGTTTCTCATAATTTGGGAGTGGAGGCAGGTTTATATTATGTTATCAAATAAAATAAATAAGCCAAAAATAAAGTAAAATAAATATGAAAAAATATTATGTCATATCAGCAGAGGAATAAAATTTAAATAAAACATTATCATCAGTGTTTCTACTACAAAACGAGGCTAAAAACATAAACGAACAAACAAATATATTCCCTGCCCTCAAAAAGTTTAAATTCAAATAAGAGATAGAAAACACTCAAAATATAGATAAAGACTGGAGGCAGATGTAGAAATATCAGGGAAAGTGAAAAAGTTCAAAGAATGAGGGTTGCAGGTTTGAGCCCTTCCTCAAAATAGATTTTCTGGGAGAAATTCACCAAAGATACAAAGGAAAATGTTCAGAGAAACAAGGCAATTGAAGAATGTTGGTAAAATGAATACAGTATGGTTATTCAAAATGGAGATTCTTAGAGGAACTGGAGAATTTGTGAAGGGGACATATGTGGCATTGAAAGCAATGATCAGCTTTAGCATAAAGAACTTCCTTACTTGTGAGTTCCCTATAACTATGCAGTCATGTATATTTATGATAAGTAGATAATTACTAAGAGATTAGCCAAAATGGTGGAGTAGAAGTAAGAAGTACAGTTCAGCTTCTTATCCACCATGCAGTAAACAACTATTTGACAAAAGCTAAGAAAAATATCAGAATATTTCCTAATCAGGATATATTGTTTTAGGTCAGGTCATCAACAGGAGACAGAAGTCTGAAACCATGGTGAGAGTAAGGGTGGGGATACTATTTAGACCTGTACACTGAGGAAAGCTTTGGGTCTCAGATCTATCATAATGGGGGGGGTAAGATTTTATAGGGAACATTAATAGAAGTCAACTCATAGCTCTGATGTTCTCACCCCAGTTACTGGTCATACATCCAGCAGGGATGAAGAAATGGACTTGACCCTAAAGGTAGCAAAGGTCATGGGCTATGTTCTGGACAAAAGGGAAGAAATTAAAATTTACAGTATCTGTTTGGCTTCAATGGGTGGAAAAATTTCTTGGCTCTAGCACCCAGCTTAGTCTTAATTCTGTGGCTAAATAATCAGGGATAGTAACTCAATGGTTCTATTACATTGAACCTGCTTCTAGTTAGCTGAGGGTGACTAGGGCCAGTAGTATAAATAGGAACCAATCCACAAAAAAAACAAGACCCAAACTTGAATGAAGATCTTGACAATCACAAACCAGGAGGGTAGTGATGATTTTGCAACCTGGATCCGTTTAGGGTACATTGAAAAATTGCGGGTACTTAGTTTGAGAAACCCAAAATGATTCAAAATTAGACAAAGAAAGCTTCTAACATCCTCTGCCAAAGGCCACAAACACAAAGTCAAAACTCAGGAAATAAGACCAGAAAAAAATGAATAAAGAACCACAGCAAAAATAATTCAACCAGAAACTAAAATTGGGATTTCTGGGGTAGAGTCAAGATGGCAGCATGAAACTAGAAAATTCCTGGAGATTTACAAAAAAAATTAAATTAAACCTCTACACAGACCCTAAAGATAGAGATCCCACACACAAAAAAGAGAGTGAAACAAGTTCTCTTCTCAAGATAATGTAGAGAAACTTCAGTAAACATCTGTCTCATCTGGGTAAAAAGGAGTATATCCCAGCATAGACAGGAGATCTAGAAAGCCAGTGGGAAGGCCCATAGTCAGCACAGCTCAGGTCAAGGCTTGGCAAGCCAGAATTGCAGTGGGCTAGCAGTCAGAGTCCCAACCTCAATTTGAAAGACAAAGTTTGAATGCTGGGAACACAGGTGTGATAAACAGGAACTGGACAGTATAATCCTAACACAGGGAATAGACTACTGAATAGGCAATTCCATAGGCAAACAATAAACCAAGGACCAGATATAGACCCCAGCACAAAAGCTTGGGACTACCCTCCCTGGGTCCCAGGAGCAGAGATCAACTATTAAAATGAGCAAAAAAGAAAACAAATAATCAAAAGTACTAATGGTAGATAGCTACTCTTTTGATAAAGATGATAAAAATGCTGTCTCAGAAGAGGAAAACAGTGACATTAATGCCTACAAGTGAAGCTTCAAAGGAATTTTTGAATTGTCCTAAAATCCAAAGAGACCTATTGGAAGAGATTAAAAATCAAAGAAAAGAAAAAGAAAAAATGGAGAAAATAAAGGAGAGACATTGAGGAAAATTATGAAAAATTGATTAAAGAAATTAATTCTGTTAAGAGTAAAATTGACCATATGGAAAAGGAAAACTACTCCTTTAAAAGTATAAATAAGTAACTGGAAAAATGAATGTAATCATCAAAAAGCAAACTTAGCCAACTGGAAAACTCAAAAGCTAACTGAAGAAAATAAAACCTTGAAAATTACAATTGGAACATGAAAAAAAAATTCTAAAAAAATAGAAAAATGCAAATTCCCTCAAATGTTTAATGATTGATCTGGAAATACATCTAGAAGAGATAATTTACAAATTATTGATCCATCCTGAAAATCTCAATCAAAAAAACAAAAGAAAACTTTAATCATAACTTTTATGAAATTATCATAGAAAACTGCCTTAATATTCTAGAACAAGAAGATAAAATAATCCTCAAAATAATCCACTGAGAAAGAAACCAGAATAAAAAAATCCAAGAAATATTGTAGTCAAATTACATATTTTTCAGCTAAATGAGATAATGCAGCAAACAACCAAAAAAAAGCAATTTAAAATATCAAGGAACCACTGTCAGGATAATGCAAGACTTATTAGCTTGAACATTTGGGGGCATCTGGAATATGAAATTCCACAAGGCAATACCTTGGATTACAATCAATAATCAACTACCTCACAAAATTCAACATATTCTTTCAAGGGGAAAAGATGGATTTTCAATGAAACAGAGGACTTTCTTATCTAATAAAAAAAAACTAGAACTGAACAGAAAATTCAATTTTCAAATACCTGACCCAAGAAATGTACAAAAAAAGTAAAAAGAAAGAGAAAAAATTATTTGTCAAAAACATCAAACATGCATCCTTACACAGGAAGACAATACTTGTAACTCTTGATAACTGTATTTCTCTTAGGATATTTAAAAGAAGCATAATTAGAGAGAGGGTATATGTATAGACTGATCATGAACATGATGGCATTGAAGCTGATACTTTAACTGTTAAAGGGTGAATATAGTTGGAGGCAGGGTAACTTACAGAGTTTGAGTTTTTCATTTTGGCTTTACATGATATTTTAGCTCCTGAGAGCAGTATTTCTATTAAGACAGTGGGAGGTAGTGTACTTAGTCTTGATTATAGATGGTTCATGAAGTGATTTTGCTTTATCTGGTTCTTTAGAGGAAAGAGAGTGTGTTGAAAATTGATTATATTTTGATGATGCTTATGGCTCTTGAGAATTACTTATTGCACAGTTGAGGGGAGTGTACTTGGACAGAGGTTGTGGGTATAATGTGAGTATGAAGGCAATGATGCTTATTAATCAATCAAACCTTGAAAATTATACTTCTATCAGGTCACATAAGAGTAGTATATCTTAACGGAGTTTGTGGGTGCAAGACAGGTTTAATATAATTAAGACATCAAAAGAAGGAATATACTAGCAGAAGGCAAGGCATTAAAGGATAAATAACACCACATGAAGAGGCACAAAGACCTCTTGTTGAGGGAAAAGAAGGGAGCTTTTTGTGATCACTGAGTAAATCTTACTCTCCAGACTTAGCCAAAAGAAGAAATAATGCATTCTCAATTTGTTTAAAAGTTTGTTCTACCCTACATGGAATAAGGGGAGTGGAAAGAAAAGGAATGAAAGGACTTATAAAAAGAAGGGCAAAATAAAAATAAAAGTGAACAAAATTAAAGTTTAAAAGAAGCAAAAGTAAAAGTAAAGGGGAAAGGTCTGATAAAGTGGGAGAAGTCAGAAGTAAACATTGGTGAAGAGGAATAATAGGGAAAAGAAAGAAAAAAGTAGGAATGGGGAAGATAGTATGGAAGGAAATAGCATTAGTAAAAGTGAATGTGCTAAACTCTCACAAAATAGAAGCAAATAAAAGACTGGATAAAACTAGAATTCTATCTAATGTTGTTTATGAGAAACATTTTAAGCAGATAGATACATACAGGATAAAAGTAAAAGAGTGGAGCAGAATATGTTATGCTTCAACTGAAGTAAAATCAACATGGCTAGCAATCCCGATCTCAGACAAAAGAAAAGCAAAAATAGATTTCATTAAAAGGGATAAGGAAAGAAACTACATCTTCATACAAGGTACTATAGGCAATGAATTAATCATAATATTAAAAATATCTATATATAGATAGATAGATGATAGATAGATAGATAGATAGATAGATAGATAGATAGATATTTAGATATGCAAGTGTCATAGCTTCCAAAATTTTAGAGAATAAGTTAAATGAGTTTCAGGGAGACATATACACCAAAACTATAATATTATGGAGAGGATGGTTCTCAACCTCACCCTCTAAGGATTAGATATATCTAACCACAAAATAATCAAGAAGGAAGTTAGGAAGGTGAATAGAATTCTAGAAAATCTGAATATGATAGACCTTTGGAGAAAATTGAATGGGGATAGAAAAGAATGTAACTTTTTTTTCCTGTTGTAAATGGCATCTACACAAAACTTCACTATGTATAAGGGCATAAAAAAGTAATAAAGGGCCATAGAAAGATAAACTAAAATTAATTAGCAAGCAAATAACCTAATTTGAAAGAATGAATACATCAAACAAATCATGAAATAATCAAAATTTTTTTAACATAATGACAATCATGAGTTGTCTTATCAAAACTTGTGGGATGCAGCCAAAGCTGCTATTATGGGAAATTTAAGCTTTCTAAAGGCTTACATGAATACTGAGTCAAAGAAAAGATCAATGAATTGGACCTGCAACTAAAAGCTAGAAAAAAAAAGACAAATTAAAAATCTCCAATTAAATAAAAATTAGAAATCCTGAAAATCAAAAGGAAAAAGTAATAAAAACTAGTGAAAAAGCAATAAAATAGGGGCAGCTAGGTGGCACAGCAGATAGAGCACTGGCCTTGGAGTCAGGAGTACCTGACTTCAAATCCAGCCTCAGACACTTAATAATTATCTAGCTGTGTGGCCTTGGGCAAGCCACTTAACCCCATTGCCTTGAAAAAAAAAGAAAAAAAGCAATAAAATAAATAATTTTTGTTTAATCTGATTAAAAAAACAAAATTACCAATGTCAAAAATGAAAAAGGCGAAATCACCACCAATGAGGAAGAAATTAATGTAATAATTCAGAGCTGTTTTGTCCAACTGTATGCCAATAAATCTGACAGTGTAAGTGAAATGGATGAATACTTACAAGAATGTAAGCTAAACAAGAACCAGAAGAATATTAAACATAACAACAACATGGGATAATGGAAAAATTATGAGGAATTTGTTCATTTTAGCAGCATAATAATCAAAGACAATTGTAAAAGTCTTTTGATGGAAAATACTAGGAACTGTGGAATTTAAATAAAGAACAAATTTCATTTTCCTCAATTTTTAAAACTTGTCATACATTATGTCATTTTTCTCTCTAATGGTTTCTTCCTTTTGGATTTGATTCTTCTCTCACAACATAATCAACATGGATCTATAGTTTAGCACAGATGTTGACTGTTGAAATGTTTGAAAAGTATTTTGTAATTATTTTCATATAGTTGCTGGGTTTGTCTTGGAAGGTAGATTCTCAATTATTTTATATTGTCTACAATTTCTGTCTTTTGCTGGTGGATGTTATTGGTCATATATGGAAATGATGATGATTTATGTGGGTTTATTTTACATCTTGGCACTTTGCTAAAATTGTTAATTGTTGCAGGTAGTTTCTCTCTAAGAATTCTCACCCTCTTTAAATATAGAGCTTATATCAGAATGCTTTCTGTCAGGGGAAAGGGGAGGGAAGGAAGGAAGGAAGGAAGGAAGGAAGGAAGGAAGGAAGGAAGGAAGGAAGGAAGGAAGGAAGAAATGACTGGTAAAGCTAACCAGCATAACAAAAGAGGAAATAAAATACTTAAACAATATCATTTCCATAAAAAAATAATCTAAAGAAATCATCAATAAACTCCATTAGAAAAAATTGCCAGAGACTTCCAGCCGAAATGGCTGAGAGAAGACCGGCACAGTTCAAAAGTCTCCTGACCTTTCCCCATCTTTTAAAGGAAATAAACCTCTTAACAGAAATCCGACCCACAAAACCCAGAAAGAAAAGCCAGGAGAAAGAACATATACCTCAGGATTTGTCTCCTGCAGCAGCACTGGACTGATTTGGGCGAGTAAATCTGGGCTCAGAGGGAGGATCAGCCCTGGATCAGCCAGATTAGCAGCTGGAGCCAGGAGTCTGAGGGCTCGAGAGCTGGATCAGCAGTGGGGTGAGATGGCAGGGGCTTGAGTCAACTAGGGAGCAGAAGCACTGGTGTTGGTGCTGTCACCCGGAGCTTGGGGATGGGGCTGGGGGGAGAGTTCTGATGCAGGAGAGCTGCGGACACCATCCCTGGGCTCCTCTGGTGTGAGGAAGTCAGAGTCCACACCTCCATTACAGCTGAGATCTCTTCCTGGAACAAACAAACATACACTACTTCTGCCTCAGGCCCAGGTGTGTGAGCAGAAGAATCAGCCCAGCTGACAAATGACCTCAGGCCAGGGCAAAGCCCATCATTGATTGAACGCAAAAAAATTCAACAGCCCCAACTCCTCCCTTCAAGCAAAGGGAGAAGGCCTCAATCAAGGTCACAGACACTCCAGAGAAAGCAACCAGCACCTCCTACTGGCCAGCAGAGAAACTGCACTCAGTGTGCAAAGCCTCTAGTGATCCCAAGCCCCTGTGAACCAGCTCCTCCCCAACTCAAGGTCTTAGCAAAATGAAGAAGGGTCAATGGAAAGGGATCCATAGAAAAATTCTTGGAAGGGAAAGACCCTACCTCAGAAAGACCTAGAACCTCTGAGGAGAATATGATCTGGTCTTCAGCACAGAAAGTCTTCCTTGAAGAAATAAGGAAGGAGCTTAAAAATCAACTGGAAGAGACAATTAATACCTTGCAACAAGAAAACAAATCCTTAGAAAGTACAATAGGACAAATACAAAAGGAGAATAAATCTCTCAGA
Source organism: Macrotis lagotis (assembly GCF_037893015.1). Taxonomy (NCBI): domain Eukaryota; kingdom Metazoa; phylum Chordata; class Mammalia; order Peramelemorphia; family Peramelidae; genus Macrotis; species Macrotis lagotis. The sequence continues at coordinate 180,906,010 of NC_133660.1, read as the reverse complement.
TCCTCAATTGGACAAATACAAAATGAGAATAATTCTCTTAGATACTCAATTGGGCAAATGCAAAAAAGAAAATAATTCTCTCAAAACCTCAACTGGTTAAATGGAAAGCTCTTTCAAAAGTAGAATTGACCAAGTGAAAAAAGAGTTTCAAAAGGTTAATGAAGAAAACTCTTCCCCAAAAAAGAATGGAGGCTGCAGAAAGTAATGACTCCATGAGACAGCAAGAACCAGTGAAACAAAATCAAAAAATAGAAAAAATAGAAGAAAATGTAAAATATCTCATCAAAAAACCACTGACCTTGAGAATAGATCGAGGAGGGGCAACCTGAGAATTATAGGACTTCTTGACAACACTGAAGAGAAAAAAAAGAATGAACCTACTATTATAGGATCTAGTGAAGGAAAACTGCCCTGATATCATGGAATCGGAGGGCAAAGTAGTAATTGAAAGAGTACATAGATACCCACCAGAAAAAACAGAAAGACTCTAATAACTCTCAAGAATTTATCTCTATTAGATAGAATATATTGAACTAGAAGTGACAGACACTCAGAATTTTCTATGACCTAGATAGAATGATCTAAAAAACAATACCTCCTTAAAAAGGGGGACAGGAAAGAGACAGGAGGGGGGAGGGGATTGAATGGGGTAAATCTTATAACACTAAGAGGTACAAAAACCCTATGGTAATAGAGGGGAAGAAGGGAACAGATGAGAAACACCTGAATCTTCTTCTCATCAGACTTGGCTTAAAGTCAACCTACACATACTCAGTTAACTTATAAAACATCTAACCTTTCAAATATTAAAAGGGGAAATGGGGAGGGGGCACAGAGAAAGGGAAGGTGAATGGGGGGGAAAAGGGGGGAAAATAACAAAAGGAAGGCAAGGGAAAAGGGAAAAAAGGGAAAGGGGAAAGAAAGGGGAGGAGTGATAAAGGAGGGCAAACACACTAAAGGGGGTGGTATTCAGAAACAAAATCCTGGGGAATATGGATAAGGGGGGAAGGGGGAAAAATACAAACAGAGGGAAGATAGCACAGAGGGCAATAAACAATTAGTAATCATAACTTTGAATGTGAATGGGATGAACTCTCCCCTAAAACCTAAGCAAATAGCAGAGTGGATTAAAAACCAGAATCCTACAATATGCTGCTTACAAGAAACTCATTTGAAGCAAAGAGATACATATAGAGTTAAGGTAAAAGGTAGTAGCAAAATATATTTTGCTTCAGCTGAAGTAAAAAAGGCAGGGGTAGCAATCCTTATCTCAGACAAAGCAGCAGCAAAAATAGATAGCATTAAAAGAGATAAGGAAGGAAACTTTATCCTCCTAAAAGGTACCATAGACAATAAAGTCATTTCAATATTGAATATATATGCACCTAGTGGGACAGGACCCAGATTCTTAGAGGAGACGCTGAAAGAACTACAGGAAGAGATAGAAAGCAAAACTCTACTAGTAGGAGACCTCAACCTCCTGCTATCAGATCTAGATAAATCGAATCATAAAATAAGAAAGAAGTTAAGGGGGTAAATAGATTGTTAGGAAAAATTAGATATGGTGGACTTATGGAGGAAACTGAACGGGGATAGAAAGGACTATACCTTTTTCTCTACAGTACATGAAACTTATACAAAAATTGACCATGTAATAGGACAAAAAAAACCTAATGATCAACTGCAGAAAGGCAGAAATAGTGAATACATCTTTCTCAGATCACAATGCAATAAAAGTCATATTCAATATTGGGCCAAGGAGATATAGACCCAGAACAAACTGGAAACTAAATAACCTCATTTTAATGAATGAGTGGGCCAAAAAACAAGTTATAGGAAGAATTAACAATTTTATCCTAGATAACGATAATAATGAAGCAACATACCGAAACCTATGGGATTCATTCAAAGCGACTCTCAGGGGATATGTTAGAGCTTTAAATGCTTAAATGAATAAATTGGAGAAAGAGGAAATCAATGAACTATACATGCAACTAAAAAAATTAGAGAAAGAACAAATCAAATATCCCCAATTAAATAACAAATTAGAAATTCTAAAAATTAAAGGAGAAATTAATAAAAGCAAAAGCAAAAAAAACTATTGAATTAATAAATAAAACCAAAAGTTGGTATTATGAAAAAACCCAATAAAATTGATAAACTTCTGGTCAATTTGATTAAGAAAAAGAAAGAAGAAAACAAAATTGCTAGTATCATAAATGAAAAAGGTGAACTCACCACCAATGAGGAGGAAATTAAAGTAATAATTTGATATTATTTTGCCCAAATCTATGTCAATAAATTTTATAATCTGAGTGAAATGGATGAATATTTACAAAAATGTAAGGTGCCCAGGTTAAATGAAGAAGAGATTAAATGCCTAAAAAATCCTATCTCAGAAACAGAAATTCAACAATCCATCATTGATCTCCCTAAGAAAAAATCTCTATGGCCTGATGGATTCACAAACTGTCAATTCTACCAAACATTTAAGGAACAATTGGTTCCAATTTTATATAAACTCTTTGGAAAAATAGGGAAAGATGGAACTCTGCCTAACTCTTTCTTTGAAACCAATATGGTGCTGTTACCTAAACCAGTAAAAGTTAAAACAGAGAAAGAAAATTATAGACCTATTTCCCTGATGAACATAGATGCAAAAACCTTAAATAAAATCTTAGCAAAATGATTTCAACAAGTTATGACCAGGATGATATATTGTGATCAAGTAGGATTTATTCCAGGAATGCAGGGTTGGTTCAATATTAGGAAAATTGTTAGTATACTCAATTATATCAACAAAAAAATCTATCAGAAATCATATGATCATATCAATAGATGCTGAAAGAGCTTTTGACAAAATACAGCATCCTTTCTTATTAAAAACACTAGAGAGTGTAGGAATAAATGGACTGTTCTTTAAAATAATTATCAGTATCTATCTGAAACCATCAACAAGCATTATATTCAATTGGGAGATGCTAGAGGCATTCCCAATAAGATCAGGGGTGAAACAAGGGTGCCAATTTTCACCACTACTATTCAATATTGTATTAGAAATGTTAGCATCAGCAATTAGAGAAGAAAAAGAAATTGAAGGAATTAGAATTGGGAAGGAAGAGACAAACCTCTCACTCTTTGCAGATGACATGATGGTCTACTTAGAGAATCACAAGAAATCATCCGAAAAACTACTGGAAGCAATTAGCAATTTTAGCAAAGTTGCAGGTTATAAATTAAACCCTCATAAATCCTCAACTTTTCTATATATTTCTAGCAACATACAACAGGAAGAGCTTGAAATAGAAATCCATTCAAAGTAACCTCAGATAATATAAAATACTTGGGAGTCTATTTACCAAGACAGACTCAGAATCTTTTTGAAACATTTATAAAACATTTCTCACACAAATTAAATCAGATTTAAATAACTGGGCAAATATCGGCTGCTCATGGATAGGTAGAGCTAATAAAATGAAAATGACAATTCTAATAAAACTTAACTATCTGTTTAGTGCCCTGCCAAAAAAAAAATTCCAAAAAATTACTTTAATGTGTTAGAAAAAAATTGTAAGTAAATTCATATGGAGAAATAAAATGTCAAGAATTGCAAGGAGCTTAATGAAAAAAAGTGCAAAAGAAGGTGACTTAGCCCTATCTGATATAGAATTATATTATAAAGCATTAGTCATCAAAACTGTATGGTATTGGCTAAGAAATAGAGTAGTGGACCAGTGGAATAGAGTAGGTGTAAAAGCAGGAGATGATTATTGTAATCTGCTGTTTGCTAAACCCAAAGAGTCCCGCCATTGGGATAAATACTCCCTCTTTGATAAAAACTGATGGATAATTGGAAGTTAGTATGGAAAAAACTTAGATTAGACCAACACCTAACACCCTTTACCAAGATAAGATACAAATGGTTACAATAGTTAAACATAAGAAAACAATACTATAAGCAAATTAGAAGATCAAGGACTAGTTTACCTGTGAGATCTATGGAAAGGGGAGCAGTTTATGACTAAGGAAGAGTTGGAGAACATCACCAAAAACCAATTAGATGATGATTTCGATTACATTAAATTAAAAAGCTCTTGCACAGATAAAACCACTGTATCCAAGACCAAAAGAAATGTAGTAAATTGGGAAACAATGTTTACAACTAATGATTCTGAGAAAGGACTCATTTCTAAAATATATAGAGTAATGAGTCATATTTTTAAGACATAAAGCCATTCCCCAATTGACAAATGGTCAAAGGATATGTAACGGCAATTTACAGATGAGGAGATCAAAGTAGTCCATGACCATATAAAAAATGCTCTAATTCATTAATTATTAGATAAATGCATATTAAAGCTTCTCTGAGGTACCACCTCACACCTCTCAGATTGGCCAATATGACCAGAAAGGATAATGATCATGGTTGGAAGGGTTGTGGGAAATCTGGGACACTATTACCCTGCTGGTGGAGCTGTGAACTCATCCAACCCTTCTGGAGAGCTATTTGAAACTATGCCCAAAGGGCAACAAAAACAGCATACTCTGACCCAGCAATACCACTACTGGGTCTATATCCTGAAGAGATGATGAAAAAGGGTAAAAACATCACTTGTACAAAAATATTTATAGCAGCCCTGTTTTTGGTGGCAAAGAATTGGAAATCAAATAAATGTCCTTGAATTGGGGAATGGCTTAGCAAACTGTGGTATATGTATGCCATGGAACACTATTGTTCTATTAGAAACCAGGAGGGACAGGATTTCAGGGAAGCCTGAAGGGATTTGAATGAACTGATGTTGAGTGAGATGAGCAGAACCAGAAAAACACTGTATACCCTAAGAGCAACATGGGGATGATGATCAGCCTTGAAGGACTTGCTCATTCCATCAGTGCAACAATCAGGAACAAATTTTGGGCTGTCTTTAAAGGAGAATGCCATCTGTATCTAGATAAGGAGATGTGGAGTTTGAACAAAGTTCAAGGACTATTCCCTTTAATTTAGAAAAAAAAAACAGATATTTTATTGTCTGATCTTGTTACCTCTTAGACTTCTTGTCTCTTATTTAAGGATATGATTTCTCTCTCATCACACCCAATTTGGATCAAGGTACAACATGGAAACAAAGTAAAGCCTGACAGATTTCTTTCCATGGGGGGGGGTAAGAATGGGGGGAGAATTGTAAAACTCATATAATATCTTTAATAAAAATAAATTAAAAAATAAAATAAAATGCAAGCTTACACTAAAAAAAAGAAAAATAGCCAGAACTACATATTTAAAAATGAATTTTTCCAAACATTTAAGGAACAATTATTACCATTCTATACAAAATCTTGAAAAAAATTAGATGAAGTTCTGCCCAAATTCCAATTATAAAACCAGTATGGTGTTGATACCTAAATTGGTAAGAGTCAAAACATTAAAAAAATTACAGTCCAATCTCCCTAATTAATATTGATGCAAAAATTTAAAATATTGTCCTAATAATAGCTTGTTGTAATTGCTTTGTTGAAATTTTTTCCTGTGGAGTTTACTGATGGCTTCTTCAGGTTCTTTTCCTGAAATAGTGTTAAGTTTTATATCAGGTATGCAGAGATGGTTCAATATTAGGAAAACAGTTGACATAATTGACCATATCAATATTGAAATTAAAAGAAATAGTATTATTATCTCAATAGATGCTGACAAAGTGTTTGACAAAATATAACATCCATTCCTCTCAAAAACGCTATAGAATATAAGAATAAATGGAGTTTTCCTTAAAATGATAAAAAGTATCTAAAACTATCAAGAAGCATTATATGTAATGTTAATAAACTAATAGCATTTTCAATAAGATCAGGTGTGAAACAATGAAGCCGATTATCATCACTATGATTCACTATTGTATTGGAATTGTTAGCTTTAGCAATAACAGAAGAAAAAGAAATTGAAAGAATTAGAAGAGGCCAAGAAGAAGCAAAATTTTCATTAGTTTCAAGCAATATGATGGTAAATTTAGAAAATACTAGAAAATCAACTAAAAAACTACCTGAAACAATTAACAATTTTAGCAAAGTGACAAGATGCAAAATGAACCCCCATAAATCTTCATCATTTCCATATGTGACCAATAAAGTCCAACAGCAAAAGATACAAATTGCAGACAATATAAAATAATTGAGAATCTACCTTGCAAGACAAACCCAGAAACTATATGAATAGAATTACAAAATACTTTTCATATAAATAAAGTTCATGTCTAAACTCCAGGAAAAATAGCATTTGTTAATGGTGAGGCAGAGCTATAAATGATAAGTTTTTGAAATTAAATTACATATTCTGTACCATCCACTCAATTTATCAAAAAATTATTTTATAGACCTAGGAAAAATAGTAACAAAATGCATCTAGAGCAACAAAACTCAAGAATAGTAAGACAATAGATGAAAAAAAGTGCAAAGAAATGTAGTCAAATTTTACCAGACCCAAAACTTTATTATATAGCAGAAGTCATCAAAAATTGTCTGATACTGGCTAAGAAATAAAGAAGTGAATCAGTGGATTATATAGGGTAGAAAAGAAATGATAGTAAATGAGTGGAGTAATCTCCTATTTGATAAACTCAAAGATACTAGCTTCTGGGATAAGAACTCATATTTTGCAAAAATTTCCTGGGAAAACTGGAAAATAATATATCAAAAATTAGACATAGAATTATATGTCATATCCTATACCAAAATAAGATCAAAATGGGCACAGGATCTAAACATAAAAGGTGATACCAGAGAACAATTACAAAAACAAGAAATAATCTGCATGGTCTATGGAAGAGGAGAAAAGTTTATGACCAAACAAGATAGAGGACATTACAAATTGCAAAATGAAGGATTTGAACTACATTATATTAAAAAGGATGTTGCCCAAATAAAACTACTGCAAAAAGATTAGAAGGAATGCAGAAAATTGTTGGGAACAATTTTCACAACTACCATTTCTTATAAAGAACTTGTTTCTAAAATAAAGAGAACAGAATCAAATTGATAAGATTATAGATGATTCTCCAATTAATAAATTTTCAGAGATGTGAACAGTTCAATGATGAAGAAATTAAAGCTATTTATAGTCATATGAAAAAATTAAAGAAATGCAAATTAAAACAATTCTGAAGTACCACCTCACACATATCAAATGGGTTAAGATAATAGAAAAGAAAAATGATCAGTGTTGCAGTGATATTTGAAAATTGGTTTACTAATGCACTGCTGGTGGAGTTGTGTACTGATTCAATCATTCTGGAGAGAAATTTGGAATTCACCAAAGGGTCATAAATCTGTGCATAGTCTTTTGTCCCGAAACACCACTATTAAGTCTATATTGTGAAGAAATCATTAAAATAAAAAAAAAAGTCCCACCAAAAAATATTTGTAGTATTTCCTTTTGTAGTGGCAAAGAATTTGAAATTGAGGGAGTAACCATCAATTAGGGAATGGCTTAACAAGTTATGGTATATGATTATTTTGGAGTACTCTCATTCTTTAAGAAATCATTAATGGTCAGTCTTTAGAAAAGCAAGGCAAGATTGTATGAACAATGAGGAGTGAAGTGAACAGAACCAAGGAAACATTGTACACTAGAGCTATAAATTATTTTAGTCATTATGAAAAGCATTTCAAACTATATTCCAAAGTAAATAATCTATGCATGTACACTGTTCCATGGGGCAATAATACAACTACTAGGTTTAGATATCAAAGAGATAAAATATAAAGAAATAAGATTCCTATAAGGAAAATAACAAATTTTAATAGCTAATTTGTGGAGTCTAAGAATTGGAAGCAAAGGTTGTTCATCTAATGAGGAATGGATGAACAACTTATCACATATGGATGTAATTTAATTCTGTTGTGCTACAAAAATAAAATTAGTAAACATTAAAAAAATCATATAACAATATAATATAGAAAAAGCAAACTAATTTTTTTTTAAAACCTGATCAATGCAATGAAAACAACAGATATTTCAAGAAGGTTAGAGATGAACCATGCCATTTAGCTCAACAGACTATTAATTAGCTTAAGATGCACCGAAAGAATAAAATTTGGGTGCACATTCAATGTATGAAAGTGTTTTACTTAACAATTCATTTTTATATTGAATATTTTACTTCTCAGATTTCTTTTTATGAATATTTAGTGGAACATATGATAAGCACATTATATAAATCTATGCAAAAGAAATTTAGTTCTATAAATATAATCAGTAAAGTTATACTTTCAAAACAAACTGAAGAATTGTGTGAACTGATGTACTGGAAATTATGGAGAATCAACTGGACAGTGTATACATTAATAACATTTTTAAGACAAAAAAATTTGAAAGATTTCTGAAACTTTATTAATATAATAACTATGATACCAGAAGATCCATGTTGAAATGTGATCATCACTTATTGACAGAAAGATGATTGCCTCAATGTGTTTATTGAGACTGCTTTTTGGTTTTTTGTATGTTTTTAACTTTACTAGTAAGGGGATTTGTTTTGATTAACAGTGCATATTACTAAAAGGATTTTATCTTTATATTCTAATGAAGTTAGAAGGACTTTGTTGGCCGAACAATTAAATTAAAAATAGAGAGAGCACAAACACAATTTTATTTTGCCTATTACCTAGTACCCCCCCAAATCATTAGTTTTCAAAACAGTCATTCCATTTTTCAGTATTGTATTGATGCTTCATTACTCAAATCATATTAAAGGAATGCACTAATGTTTTCTTATTTTTAAAAATGTGTATGCATGCACATATCTATATATTCATATATAAAATATACACATAATCATGTACATACACATAAAATATATATACATATATATATATATATATATATATATATATATATACATATATATATATATATATATATAGTTATACCTTAGCATTCTAATTCCATAGTATTTCCTTTGTTTGCCTGGGTTTATAGTTCCAATGATGTACAGAACTCTGTTTTCAATAAAGTTACTATCTCCATGCACTTCAATGATTTTTTTTTGCTATTTGTAATAACTGCCTGTGAAACTGAGTGTTTAAGTGACTTTCCCATAGCCAGAAACCAGTAGATTTCAAGTACAAGGCTAGATAGAAACTAAAGCTTCCTTCCTGATTTTAAGGCTAGCTAAGTCTCCAGTCACATATTTTATCTGGTGATCTTTAAAAAAGAAATCAATATGCTCTACAGTAGTAATAAAAACTAAGCAATACATCAAATGATGACTCCTCTCCTAATGGCTCAAAGTTATCCTCACTATTCTGTTAAGAAAAAAATCAAACCTTCAATACCTTTAATCAGTAGACAGACTCAAAGATCTCTCTCTCTCTCTCTCTCTCTCTCTCTCTCTTTCTTCTTCTTCTCTCACTTTCATCTCTCTTACTCTCTCACTCTCACTTTCAATCTCTGTGCATTTGTATATTTATCTCTCTCATGTATGTACCATATACCTACAAAAATAATACTTTATAATAAATAATATACTAAATCAGATCTTACACTAAGTTCTATTTATGTTCTTGTTGTTTCCTGTTTAATCTCTTTCATATTTAATAGTACCATAACATTCACTGGGGATAAGGTACAGCCACTATAAGATTAACGAAAAATATATAAACTTTAATGTGTTTCCATAAACCACTGAATTTTATGGTCACCTGTGTACATGCGGTATTACTTGTGAAATTGACTTTAATACATGAGTGTTTCTGTTTGTTGTAAACCACATAAATAACAGCTGAACCAAAGACTATTATTTTCAGGGGTGCAATCATGAGCAATTTGCAAATATACAGTCATTTTATTGAGTGGGAAATTCAGCATGATAATTTACAAACGCCTACAGTCTTGCTTACTCAGATCTTCACAGTTTCATTCCTTTGGGGAATCTGGTATCATGTTTTACATGGATTTTATCCTACTACAGGAAAAATTTAACATGCTAAAATCTCTTGAACAACATAAACCTTCATAAGTTATTTTATTCTTCTGCTGATTTTTCTTGAAGATACATTAATCTTCAAAAAAGAATCTCATGAGGAGGAAAGAGTGAATCAGCATAAAATTTTTATTTAATTTAAATATTATGCCTTTTTCTATGTGTATTATTTAGAAAATATACCTTTATTCCCAACCCACGATCTCCCTTCATTGTCCTTTGTCCTTAAAAGCCTGTCACACATCAGTGCAAACTCTAAGAATTCAGCTGTTATGAAATCCTGAATAATGAGTGTCCATAATAGAAGAAAAGTGGGCAGCTAAGGAGAAGAAACACAACATAAGGAAGCTGGGGGACTGATTAATAAAGAAAGAATGCTTTGCAATTGCATTTTCTTCAAGCTGCTTGGATCACAGAGTAAAAATAAAAGCAAACAAATCAGAGTAGATTTGTGTGTTCTTGCAAAAAGGACATCACTTGCTGCTGATGGGAAGTATACTATGTTGGATGCTACAGGATAAGCTACTCCTATAGTTTAAAGAGGCTGACTAGCCATCACTGATTGGGATGAAATTTCTTGATCTGTGGTGCTTTAGCACCTCCTAAAGCACAAGAGCAGTGAATAAAAGAGGTTTTTTTTTCCTAGTTGTTCAAGAAAAGACTCTAAGGTTGTTTAAAAAGTTAAACTCTTATTATCATTTACATTGATTCTGTTCTTCCTTTGAAAAAAAAGAGTATCTTAAATATATGCTTTAGAGATATGATATCATCTCTCTCTGCTAATCAGCTTGGATTTCTATGGTAGCTGATTAGTTCCTTCAGATGGTCCAATTATAAACTTCCCAAGGGCAACCAAAAAAGGCACAATAATGTTTTACAGGAATCCACAAATGAGACAATTTTAATCTTTCCTAAGTTGTCAGACTAGACAAGAAAATATTTTCAGATTTGTTGACATAAACATTTTTAGATCAATAATTTTCAAAGAAATTACAAAATATTTAAATATTTTGTTATATTTATATTTAACTCTTTTCTGTTTGTGTGTCTGTGTGTTTGTGTGTGTGTGTGTGTGTGTGTGTGTGTGTGTGTGTGTGTGTGTCTTCTTCCACCTACTGGACTGTAAGCTACAAAAAAGTTGGAGCCATTCCTTATATTTATTTATTAACTGCAGTATTCATAACATTATGTATCTTTAACAGTTAGTTTTTGAGTAAATGCATAAATGCTTTAATCAATTAATAATACCATGAATTTTCTGTGATTTAACTATAAAAAAATTCAAAATTAATAGAAAGCAACATTTCCATATTTTAGAATAGTCATTTCTCATTGTTTGTTCACTCTACCTTAATGTATCATTTTTATTCTTTTTACCTTCCACTGTCACTTTCTCATGTTATTTCACTCCCTTCTTTCTTTTCCTTCTCTCATTCCCTTTCCTGTATCAAACTTCAGTCACTGAACCCTTAGATTTAATAGGAAAAAATGACACATTAAAAAATCAGCTCTGCTTTGTTTTCCTCCCATGGGGCAAAAATGTATTTGGCAATCATTTTGAGGGAAAAGTAGTGTGGCAAACCAAGCAGCCAAATGGAAATTAGTATAACCTTATTATCTAATTAGTGCTATGCTAAATGGTCTACTAACATCTGCAAAAAGAAGAATTAGCATTGATGACCAAGAGTTCACAATTTATTTGAGAAAAATACATCCAGATTTAAGCTACCTATATATGTGTAAATATGTATATATAGCAATGCACAAGTATACATATATTAGTGAAATAATAACTAAAAGATAAATGTAAATTAATATATAGTAAGGTTGTAAGAGTGCCTAGAACCAGGTTGGACAAGGGTTTAAATATCAAATGGAAGAGTTTGTATTTAATTTTAATAATAATAACAGGACACTCATGGAATTATTTAAGTGTAAAACCTGGGATTTAGTTATAACCATTTGGGGGGGGAGGAATGGTTAATTTAAGTATTACCTATATATATGCATATATATGTATTTATTATATAGTATAAAGTATATATATGTAGTATAGCAGAAGCTAATCAAAGAGATTTGGAGACCACCAATCCCTTAAGGGGGATCAGCAACATCTATGACCTAAATCTCCATGACAGAATGGGCTGTAAGAAAAGATAAAGGAGCATGAGAGGTTACCTAGGAGATCTCTCTCCCAGAGAGTGAGCTAACTTTTCTGGAAGACAAGCCTAAGTATGTCAATTTAGCATTTGTATGGGGGACAGTTTGGAGAAAGGAGAAAATTGAGGTAGGATATTTAGTAGGTTATTTCAGTAGTCCAAGCAAAAGATGTCAAGGGTCTGAGCTAGAATGATGGTTATGAGAATGGGGAGGAAAGAAATTATTTGAGAGATTTTTTTGATAGAATTAGCAATATTTATCAAACAATGGGATGCATGAGATGAGTAAAGGTGATTCATGATCAGTCTCAGATGACTGCCTGAAAATAATGTGCATCTCTTTACAGAAGAGAAGTCAGGGGCAGCTAGGTGATGCAGTGGATAGAGCACTAGCCCTGGAGTCAGGAGGACCAAGTTCAAATCCAGCCTCATACACTTAATAATTGCCTAGCTCTGTGACCCTGGGCAAGTCATTTAATCCTATGGCCATAAATAAACAAACAAATAAATAAAATGAGAAGTCAGGTGGAGAAATATTAATGAGCTGTGCTTTGTATATGTTGAGCATGAGATTGCTTCCAACTTGTTTTAATGGAGATATTAAACAAGTAATTGATGACATAAGAAGTGGAGCTGAAAGAAGCTAATAGGACAAGATGAACAAATATGGAAGTCATTTATATGGAGATTATGCATAATTGGTTTTATGGAAATTGATGTGGTCATTGAGAGAATATAGAGCAGAAAGAGGACAAAGATAGAACATTAGAGGACACATAATAAATCCCATTAAACTTTTAAAACAAAAGAATATTGGTGTTGGAAGTGGTATCAGAGACTCTCTAGTCCAAATGCATTCCCATCCTAAACATGAATTCCATCTTCATTTCCCAAAGTGGATATTTATCTGCTCCCTGAAGATCCCTATAAAACAGAGAACTCACAAATTCCCAAATTCCATTCCAAAAAATTGATTTTATTATTAGAATTTGCTTCCTTACTTTCAGTCAAAAAATATTTCCTTATAACTTCCCTAATACTGATTATTTTCACTGTCCATGAGACAAAATAGAATAAAAATAAACCTTCCTAGTGCCACTCCTTCATATATTGGAGGATAGTTTTCTGCCCATGCCAATTTAAGAATTTTCTTCTCTAAGGTAAATGTTCCAAATTACCTCAACTGACCCTAATATTACATTGTTTCTATGAAATTAATATAATAGTATCAGTATTAATACTAAGATTTGATTTTTCCTTAAGTTGAGGAAATCCTGTCATTAAAATATTTAAAAAAAGGTGGTTTACATTGTCATAACAAAATAAGGATGCATAATGAGAATAAAGTGGCTCTTAGCTTTTCTAGACAAGTCTTTACTATCAATCTTGTCTCTATGTGGAAATGGATCTGGCCATCAGGGCAAAATATGTATAGTGACTATTTGGTTTTTAAAGAAGCACCAAGTTGGAAACCTAATTCCACATGAATGAGACTTCTAATGCTCTTAGGTGATCAGAAGGCTGCCTCAAGGGAGGTAGGGTCCAATCAAGTCTCAAGGTCAATTTTATGTCTTTTTAACCAAAACCTACTCCTTGTTATAGGGAAACAGAGGAGCCCTGATCCTCTCATATAAGCCTAAATCATTCCTAAAACACCTTCCAAACCTAATATTCCCTAAAATTAGTCATTTTCAATCAGACTTATATGAAATACTTGATGTCCACTTAAAAATGTGATACAGAGAATTAGATATTTCAGATACATTATAATCACAGAGGACAGCAAAACTATTTCTCTTGCGCTGATTGTTAATTGAAGAGTACAGTTCAAAGATTTTCAAAAATGAGAAAACAAAGGACAAATCCCTATAGGCTGCAACTGCCAGGAGGGACTTCAAAGAGAATGCAAGAATTAAAATGACACTTAAGACACAGATATAATTTGAACAGGTGGGAATGAAGTACAGGGGGAATATTCAACATAGGGGAAATAATATTTGAAATCATCTCAAATAAACTGTGGGTTTTTTAAAAGATGAACAAGGAATAGTATTGGACAAAACGAGAGATTAGTATTAGAGAATAGACGGAACATAGATTAAGTATATAGGTATGAATCTGGGAAGTAATAGCAAAAAAAGCAAAGAAAAAGAAGAATATCAATGACAATCATTTAAGGTGTGTGAGGCTCTTTATACACAGAGTCACTGGGAATACCACAAATGGCATACTTCCAATGGAGAGACACCCTTCATTCAATGTAGGAAAAAATGCAAAGGAAAACATTCTTATTGAAAGTATAGAGAATACTCTTGGTTAACCAATCATTTTTCTATGGATATTCAAGACCAGCAATGATCCACTATTAGGAGTATCATCTTGGAAAACATGCTAAGTTCTATAGATGATACATAAGTGAATGCTGTCAACATACAGTCACAGTAATTTAGGTATTATTACTAAGTGTTTATATAATATATATTTCAATTGTACTCATCATAATGACTCTATAGTACTTTAAGTTTCATAGAATCCCTTGAGGAACCCCAAAAAGGATGGTATCAGTTATAAAAGCAAAATAGCAGAAATTCAGATGTCACAGTAAAATCTAATAAGGCATGATAATGAACTAAACAGAATAACTAGATAGAATCTCTTAACTAAATTGCATGAAATATTTTCAATATATTTTTTTGTTCCTTCATTTCAATACAAATTATTAATAGCTATCAAGTACGTATTGTTTTTACATTTGGAAAGGAGATATACATATACATGTGTGTATGTATTATTCAATTTGATTCCCTCAATAATTGTAAAGTAGATACCATTATTACTCTCATTTTAGAAACAAGGAAACTGGGGTTGTTGGAGTGACACCACAAATCGTTGTCAATATTTGAAGTAGCATTCAAACACACATCTTGCTTATCCCAAGTCCAGCACTATGTCTACTATACCATGTAGGATATCAAAAAACTGAAAACCAAAAATCATATCAGATTTTAATTTATATCCTGTTTAAAATATGCTAGCTATATGTGCCCAAGGTTACTTCATCTTTCTAAGCATTCATTTCTTTTTCTAGCAATCATTTTCCTTACTTAGGAAATGGCAGAGTTTTATTAGATAATCTCTAAGCTTCATTCTAGCTTTAATAATCTTTGGGACTTATATAAACATAAATTAAATTTAATGCCAGAGATAAACTCTGAAAGCCTAGGATGATGGGAAGTTTTCATCAAGTACTTCTATAGAAGGATCCAGCAACCAATAGTAGAATAGCTATGTTAAGAGTTATAAACCCAGAGAAATCCAGCAATCAGGTCATGTTTATTCATTAGTAAATATGTGATCTGGATTTATGAATTAATATAAATAAATAAGCAGGATTTCCATATCCAAATAATATTCAGGGCTAGAGATTAGTAGTAGGAATTAAATGAATTTAATTAAATATTTTCCTAATATTAACCTAACACCAAATGATATCTTCTATATTATTCCAATTATTATATTTTTCAGTGGTGGGAGATGAGTATGCTAAGAAATATAACATTAATTATCCATTACATTCATTGGACATGTGATTCAAGTATAAATGTGAAATATTAAAGATTCCTGCTTGTTTGGAAGGCAATGGGGTTAAGTGACTTGCCCAAGGTCACACAGCTAATGAATATCAAGTGTCTGAGACTAGATTTGAATTCAGGTACTCTTTAACTCCAAGGTCAGTGCTTCTTCCATTGTACCATGTGCCCTGATGTTTTGAAATGATTCTGAACTGGAACTTTCAATTTTCCGAGGACTAAAAAACACAAAATTCTATACATTTGTTATTACAATGAATGAATGGGTAAATATCACATCAATTTATAGGAGGATACATATAAAAATTTTAAAAACTTAAATCACAAAAATTTAACAGTACTAAAATTGCTCTGACAACTTATTTTTTATCATTTAAAAATTTGATGGTTTAGGAACAATTGCAACCAATTCCAATATATTCTGCTTTTTTCCCAAAGGGAATATTTCATGAGTAGCTTCACAAATACTAATTTAAAGGAATATTTTTAATAAAATGAAAATTATACCATGATACTGAACAAAATTTAGTTAGCATTTAATGCATCTAAATATATATATATATATATATATATGCTTTATAATTTAATAAATTATTCTGACTAGCTTTTTTACAAACCTTTTTTAAAAGACTCTCTCTAAAAGTCAATATAAATGACACCCTTGAAATTATAAGCAATTTGTTTTCTCCATAAAGAAATGAAGGTTTCTTCATTAAAAAAAGAAATCTAAAACCATCGAGTATATTTTTTTTGTCTTCTCTTTGAAAATGGTGTAGAAACATAAATATTATTCAGATGTTACTTTTACCTCATTGAATTCATGGAAATGATTGACTTTTTTTGTTTTGTTTTTTACAAAGCCTACAACTTATATAGTATTCATCATGGTCATCTAAAATAACTTATTACTACTTGTTCAGACAAGACAAAAGGTTTTCTCTTTCCTTTGCAATTTACAGAGTCTAACTTATCTTCTGCTTCTTCCTTGATGAAAACTTTCATTACTTTTAACATATAATCTATATACTGGTAAATGAACTGGTCCTCTTACTGCTAATGAATTTCCCTCAGAGATTATCCTCCATATGTCTATTCACATATTATTTCTCAGATTAAAATGTGAGATTCTTTGGGGCAGATAGATGGTGCATTGGATAGAGCACTGGCCTGAACTTAGAGGACCTGAGTTCAAATTTGGGCTCAGACTCACACAGAGAAAAAAAAATAACTAGCTCTGTGACTTTGGGCAAGTCACTTAACCCCATCACCTTACCAAAAAAAATGAGATTCTCTTTTACATGAAAGGATTGATTCTACATTTTTGTTTAACTATGCCTGGTAAATAGTAAGGGCTTAATAAATGTCAGATGAGAGTTGACAGACATTGACTGACCCTATGTAAAATATTAGGGGAAGAATTGTGCTAAACCATTGCTTTCACTGTCTGCAGAAAACAACTGTGAATTGGAAGTTAGAAAATTTGGAACCTAACTCAGGATCCACCATTAAGAAATGCATAACTTTTGGTAATTCAGTTATGTTCACTGGGCCTTAGTTTCATTTTCTGTAAAGGCAATAGTTATGTTTCTTTACAATTCTACCAAGTATATGCAGACAACTGAAATACTATACATATATATATATATATATATATATATATATATATATATATCTTCTTAAAAATAAAAAAGACAAAACAAAACATGCATTATTTTAAATAGTACTAGAAAAAATTAGAAAGTAACTTTCATGAGTTTATTGAAAAAGAAAACTGTTTTAGGAATAATTGTAATAAACTGTTTCGAGGCCAACTTTATTAATAATATGACATTTAGAACATAGAAAGCACAGGAAAACAACTGCTAGCATATAACAAGACAGTTTTCATAACAAAATCACAGAATCTAAGAGCCAGAAGGGACCTCAAGGCCCATACTGTCCAAGTGACAACTGAGCAAACATATCAATGTTATTCCTAAACTAGGATTCAAGGAGTTATCTAACCTCTGCTTAAGAACTGCTAATTAAGAGAAACCTACAACCTTCTAAAGCAACTTACTTCATTTTGCAATTTTTTATTATATCTCCCCCCCCATTGCCTCTGTTAAATACAAATGAGCTTCTCTGCAACTTCTAGTGATTATTTCTGGTACTCTTCTTTGAAGCCAAGCAAAATAAGCCTAAACTCAATTGCACATGATTGTCAAATAATTGGAAAGAGTAACTATGTCCCTTCCCTTTTCCCCTAATCTCACCTCTTCATTAAACTAAAACCTTCCTAGGTTATTCAGTAGAATCTCATTGGACACATTTTTCAATCATATTACAATCCTGGTCTTCCTCTCTTCAAAAAGTTCTGTCATTCATTTTTTTTCCCTATAATATTGTACCAAGAGTTGAACACAGTACTTTAGATGTGGAATATGGATTTAATACATTCCTCTTTCTTGACATAATTTTTTTCTTAGTCATTCCAAAGAGAGCATTAATATTTTCCAGCTACCATGTCATACTATTATATAAAGAACATCTGGGGACAGCTAGGTGGCTCAGTGGATAAGCACCAGCCCTGGAGTCAGGAGTACCTGGGTTCAAATCCCGTCTCAGACACATAATAATTACCTAGCTGTGTGGCCTTGGGCAAGCCACTTAACCCCATTTGCCTTGCAAAAACCTAAAAAAAAAAGAACAGCTAGGGGCAGCTAAGTGGTGCAATGTATATAGAGCATTGGCCCTGGAGTCAGGAGTACCTGAGTTCAAATTCGGCCTCAGACACTTAATAATTACCTAGCTGTGTGTCCTTGGGCAAGACATTTAACTCAATTGCCTTGCAAAACACTTTAAACAAAAGAACTTTCAATCTACTAAAATTCCCTGATATTTTTCTTTTTTTTTAAATTGATATTTTATTTTTCCAAATATATGCTATAAAGTTATTTTCAACAATCATCCATATGTATATATATATGTATATACATATATTTAGTTACAAGATTTCTTTCCATCCTCCTTTCCCATCCCTCAGTGGAGAATGGTCAGATTAACATTGTACATATTTATGATAAATATGTTTACAGATTAGTCATTTTTGGTATGAGAATTTAGGACTAAGAGAAAGCAGTACATAAGAGACAATTTTTATAAAGTGTTCATCAGATTCTGAAGGGTTTTTTTAATTTTCTTTTTCTTCCTCTGGATGGAGATAACATTGTCTGAACCTGCTGAACTACTGAAAGGAGCTGCTTCCATCAAGGTTGATCATCTCACAATGCTGTTAATGTGTACTCATTCCTGGCTTCTTCAGAGTCTGACCAATTATGGGTTCTTATAGAACAATAATATTCCATAGTATTCATGTACCATAACTTATTTAGCCATTCCCCAATTGATGGGCATCCCCTTAATTTCCAATTATTTGCCACTACAAAAAGAGCTGCTATGAATGTTTTGGAATATGTGGCACTTTTCGAAATTTCTAATGATTTCTTCTGGATATAGGCCTAGAATTGAAATTGCTGGGTCATAGGGTATGAACAGTTTTATTGCTCTTTGGGTATAGTTCCAAATTGCTCTCCAGAATGGTTGAATCCATTCACAACTCCACTGTCAATGCATGAATGTCCCAATCCTCCCACAACCTCTCCAACATTGATTATTTTCTCTTTTTCTTATCTTAGCCATTCTAATAAATGTGATGTATTACATCAATTTTTTTTTCAGTTTGCATTCTTCGAATCAATGATGATTTGGAGTATTTTTCATATGATTATATATAGCTTTAATTTCTTAATTTGAAAATTTTGTATTCATATCCTTTGATCATTTACCAATTAGGAAATCCCCAATATTTTCCATTGGAACTGTTGTCTTTTTACCAATCATTTTTAAATGCCTATGTGGCAGCTACTTTGCTAAATACTTTGCAAATATTAACTAATCTCATCCTTACAACAATGATTCAAAGTAAATTCAATCATTTTTCCAAATTTAAAGAGGAAACTGAAATAGACATCAATTATGTGACTCACATAAGATCGCACCAGTATGAAGTTATTTGCTGGGATTCTTGACTTCAAGACCAAGACTCTGTTCCACATAGTGGCCTCTGATTTGCTTGTCTAAACTAATATTTCCAATTTTTATTTTCTTTGAAAATTGAGCTTTTGACACCATTATAATCTTTTTTGTGACTAAAACTTTCTTTCTTTTGTAATCTATCTTTCTAACTTTCATGTGATCTATAAGTTTGGTAAATAGCTACCTCATGAATTTGACAAGTATTTTACTTCTGAATTCATCAGAAGCATATGTAAAATTGTTACATGACATAGTAAAAAAACATATCCCAGGAGCACTCCATTAGAAAATTCCCTCCATGTTTACAATGTATTTATAATGTTTATTTATCAAAATAGTAGAGACTTCAAAAAATCATCAAATACTTTAATAACAATCAAACTATAAAAAATATCACTGATATTCCTTTATCTATTATACAAGTTACCCTGTAAAAACTGGAAATTAGACCAATTTACCATGTCTTTTATTCTTGATGAAGTCATCTGAGTGTTGTGATCATCATTTCTAGATTTTTAACTAGCCATACCCTTAATAATACAGTTTAGAATTATTCCATAGATTGAAGTCAATAATTTGAATATTTCTCTCTTGCTTTTTAAAAAAGTTGGACCATAAATGGTCAGACTCTAGAGAAACCTGGATGAGTTACAGGATCTGATGCTGAGCAAAGGAGCAGAACCAAGGGAACAATGTACACATTAACAACAGCTTTGTGAGATGATCAATTTGATGGAAGCAGCTCCTTTCAGCAGTTCAGAGTGCTTGGACAAGCATATTAGACTGTCTATGGACAATGCTATCCCCATCAGAGGAAGTAAAACAAACAAAACCCTTCAGAATCTGATGAACACTGCATTTGCTCTTCTTTAATTTTGTTACTCTTTTCTAATTTTCTATACTCCCTCAAACATCATTGAGATCGGCTACACAGTCATATTTTCTAATTGTATTTCATTTGAATTTCATTGTGTCTTGAATTCATCAAGGATCCCTAGATTCTACCTAGCTTGGAAAAACTGAAACAAAAAGAATGAAAATTCCTAAGAATATGCTCCTAAATTAATCCCCTTATAAGGGAAAGGAATACGGACTCAGTCTAAGGTTTTTTGACAGAGATAACTATCAGTTAACAAAAATTCTTCTTTGAATATAGGTCAGAAACACCTGTGCCATTTAGGAGAAGCAATTTGTGCAGAATGACACATCTAATATATGCATGGGGTAGGACATAATACTAGATATTCCTGGCACAACAAGCTGTCCCTTGTACTGAGCAAAATAGAACTTGAGTACTTCATTCTTCTCACTATGGTACTATACACTTATATCACCTGTCCAGGACTGAGATTCCTTTCCCTTCTTTTTTTTAAGGTTTTTGCAAGGCTATGGGGTTAAGTGGCTTAAAGGCCACACAGCTAGGTAATTATTAAGTGTCTGAGACCGGATTTGAACCCAGGTACACCTGACTCCAGGGCTGGTGCTTTATCCACTGCGCCACCTAGCTGGCCCCCTTTCCCTTCTTTAATCCTTTCCTTGTCCCTAACATACTTTTAAAACACTCCTATATGCAAAAAAAAAGACAATTAGTTATCCAAGAATGCTACTTTTATCATAAAAATGAAATATTACTTTTGATTTTAAAGAAAAAGCTTTAAATTTATTATTATATTTGACATACTACATGATAACTATTATATTTAATAGCTATATTTGACAACTATTATATTCAATAGCTCAAAATCTCAAGCACTTTCTTCTCTAACTAACAACAAAGAAAATTTGTGAAATTAGTAGATTTACATAGTCAATTTGTGCTATATTATAGCACTGCAGAAACTAATGTTCAAAGCAAAATATTTCTTAACCTGAATAAAAGATGGAATAGAAATCCCAGTCAGTAATTGTTCAATATGAATCTTGTAGTTTTAAACAAGTCAATAAATTGATGTACAGACATAAAGAACAAATATCATACATTTATAAAAGTAATAAGCAGATCCAGTATGAATAAATTAAGTGTATTATTTCCAAGTAACCAAAAAGTGGTTAAATAGGAACTATAATCCAATTATTAGAATACATGATGCATAAGGTAAAGATGTCATTGTATTGATAATTTTTTGCACTACATAATCCATGCAATCACTAATATATTATAAATTGTATTATTAACATTTGTAAATATTCATGATATCATGAAATGAATAAGCAATTTTCTCACTGAATGTCAAAGTTACTCATACAAATCAATTAGAATATTTTATGGCATGTTATTTAATGTTGCACAAGTTTTAAAAGTTTTGATTTGAGAGGAAAAATATTATAATTATATTTTTAATTTTGGTATAGTAGTGCCTTTTCAATGATCTCACACAGTTTATCAGTAATACTTATTCAGCTGATGTTCCCATAAGTAGGGCTACATTATTTGCTTAATAATATAATATTTCATCTTACACAATGCTTGTGTATTAGAAAACAACTGAAGTTTCCATGCATTTAAAATTCTGAAAAAGAGAGGTTCAGGTACAATAGCTCTAAGGTCAAAAAACGTATTTATCACTAAGAGGCAGCAGTTATAATAAAAGGTTAAAAAATGTTAACCTTGGAATCAGAAAAACCTAGGTTCAAGTTTTGCCTTTGATATAAGTTGGTTGTGCAAAGTATTTTAAATACCCTAGACAGCCACAGGAAATTTATTAAACTATTAATTGTGAAACAATTATTGTGGGATCCTTACTGGTGGAAACTATAATAATAACAAGAAGGGCACCAAGTTGTGGATCCTTTCAGTGAAAGTCATGAATAATGCAAACCAAGATTAATTTACACCAAAAGAAAATACCATGACCAGAGCACAACCAGGGCATGACCAGTTCATGTCCTTGCAAACTCCATTCCAAACAGTACTGATTTGACACCTGAGCATCTGGGACCCAAGTCTAGTGCTAAGCAGAGTAAATACTAAGATACCAGCCAATCTACACTAACATATTCTATATTTTCTCCTTCCTTAGTCTGATTTCTATAATTACCTTGGGGTTTTGAAGTTAGAGTTTTCTGTGGGGATCTAAATATGTCCCCCAGGTGCTGCCTTAGACTGTCCCTGATGTAAGTAATTCACTTTGATTATGTAACTACTTTATAATCAATCTAGAGCTCCTTGATTCTTTTTAGTATCATGTTGGACCTCTTGTTTGGGGGAGTTTTGAATATCCTACTGCAGGGGGAATTCCAGGCAAAAAGCATTAGTATTTAGAAGTATTAGAAGTATTAGAAGAGGAAATCAATTACCCAATTACCCAAAAAATAACATGCCAATAAAATTATAGGTCCAAATAAAAAAAATAAAATTGCTCTTATTAGTATTCAGTCATCACTCACCAAATTTTCTTATGTCTAAATAACTCAAACCACAAAATTTCTCGTCAAACCTAAGACTTAATTGAATCTATGAAAATAAATATTCTATACAGCAATGAGGTCCTGAATATAGTTAGCATATGTATGAGATTAGGTATGATGAGTAGAAATACCTCCCCTTTCTTTCAGTATATTGAGACTGTCCCAAACAAAAATTAGATGACAAAAGAATAATATTCCTTAACTTTTCTCAAGCTATCCCTTTTCCTCATGAATTGGTACCTCTTACTGAAATTTTGCTTGAGTTTTTTCCTATTTGTTTTCTCTCCTGTCCTTCACTTTCCTTATCAATCCCTAGTCTCAATACAGGATCAAAAGCATCATTTTCATGATTCCTCATAAATCAAAATTTGGAATAAAATTATTGTGATAATTTTATTTAGTCAAACTAATTAGATGTTGGAAGGGAAAGGAAAGCTAATTGCCAAGGTGCTAGCCATTTCCAGAATCTTGGTAGTCAAAGATGTAGAAAGAAGTCAATTGCTAACTCAGAACACCATAGATGCCATTGCTTGTTTGTTTGTTTTACTCAAAGGATTTGAGAATAAAGTCAATCTAGATCTAGAGATAACAAGATTAGCTCAAAAGACTGAACTTTGAGTTTTAACTTGAATCTCAGAGCTAGGAAAGGTGATTACAAGAGACTCTTGTAATTCTCATGAAATTTTCAGCCTTTGAAAAGCTACTTGCTTGAAAACTATGCTAAATCACATCACCCCCATAAGTGCAGATGATCTTGCTCTTACTCTCCTGGTCATGAAATGATGACTAAGAATTCCTGATGCCATTAACATCCTCAAGGTCTCAATTTCTTCATATAAAACATGAAAAGATTTATATAGATGACCTCAAAAAACCCTTAAGACTTGAAATTTACATTCCTCCTATGGAGACAGCTAAAGATATTACCTGCATTGAAAGCAAAGCATTACCTCAGAGAAAGAATTCAAGAGGATTACTAATGGATTGTTCTATTGTTTCACTATAGTACAAAGAAAAGCCAGATATGTAATATATTCAAATATATTCTATTCCTTGGACAAATTTCTTATAATTTCCTTAGATATGTTTTCTTACTTGTATTCTATATGCAAAAAAAGAGCAGATACTACTTATTTTCTGGTGACCTTTCATTACTACTTTTCAACAATTGGCTCTCTTTCTTGCACTTTAAATCCTTTATCTGTGGCTATTATCTTTTAAACTGCCTCATTATTTTCTACACTCAATGAATTGACATCTATTAAATGCCTACTCTGAGTCAGCCACTGTGTTAAATATTAGTGTTTACAAAGACAAATAGAAAATAGTGTGGTCTTCAAGGAACTTATATTAAATCAGGGAAGACAACATGTACATATACAAGAAGAATGTTTGCCCTTCATTATTGAAGAAGACCATGATATCAGGGAGGTGATACCATGACAAGCACATGAGTTGGATTTCAGTACTGGGCTAAGTCACCAGTCCCAGTTTTCCTTCCAGTCATCTGGGTCCAGTGGCCAGAAATGAATCAGGAGGACTGGAAATAGCCCTGGATGTGAGGCAATCAGGATTAAGTGACTTGCCCAAGGTCACACAGCTAGTAAGTGTCAAGTGTCTGAGTCCATATTTGAACTCCAATCCTCCTGACTCCAAGACACTCCGAGTGTCTGTGCACTGTGCCACTCACCTGCCCATATAAAAATATTTTATATACAAATATATATGTACAAATATACACATATATTCAAAACAATAAAAATGTTATTCCATACATAAGAAAAAACTCATTGCTCTCTCATACCATAAAACTTTTTTCTTTTTTTTTCACCCTGAGGGTTTTAGAATAAGGCCAATCTGGTCCAAAAGTTGCAAGGTTGGCACAGAAAACTGAACTTGTTTGTCTAACCTCTGTCTCAGAGTTAGTAATGTTCAGCGAAAGTTGATACCCCCCCAGGGAAAATATGACTCTCCTTCTATACCCTTGGGATTCCTAGCCTTGGACTTTGCTATCTTTCTAGACTTGAATATTGTTCTATAGAATGGTAGTATTGAATATGAATGAAGTTTGTCCTCTGGCAAGGAAGTAAAATGATTTTTTTTCCTCTTGCCTACAAATTCACAGCCTACAGGAATGCATTTTGCCCAAAACGATAACTGAAGCCTGAACATTCATGAAAGCATTTATACTTCTCCTAAAAATGGAAATTTCCAGTACATCAAATGGACAGTTGACTTTATAAGTGTATGAACCCTATAGTAAAAGTTAATGATGCCTCATGAAATAAATATTATGCTTATTAAAGTAATAAACACTTATAAAACACAAACATACACAGGGAAATCTACACATTTTATATCCTGCCCACATCAGCACTTGGACAGCTCTTCAGAGACCCAGGAGAACTGAATTTTTTTCAACAAAGTGGAAGTTTTAAAACTTTTTCAGTTATAAATAATACCATTTTTCTTACCTCTAATAACATAAGGAAAATTCACAAAACAATACAATATCTAAAAGCAATGTAGTATAGTGGGAATATTGCTGACTAGAAGTCAGAGTAATACTGTGTTAAAATCTCACTTCTATAGTCACCATGGCAAAGTGATCTAATTTCTTTAACCCTGGAATTTCTCATATGTAAAACTGGATATGCTTAACTCCTTTTTTGTGAAGATCCAATGAGGAAATGTATATATATATATATATATATATATATATATATATATATATATATGTATATATAAATGTATATATATTCATTTATAATTCATAAAGCACTATAAGTAAGTGCCTTATCATTTTATTCTAAGTAGTGGAAAAATAATCCTAGTTAGTATGTATTTTTTTATTTTTAATTTATGGAAAAAGCATTTTTATAACAGAGTAAAATAAAAATGACAATTATATATGAAGCTGCAAATATACTATGCACATAACTTGCCCTTTCTTTCAAATATACAACAAAATTATCATGTGATATTTTTTTCTCTCCTCCTCCTGCTCCCATCCTAGAGATTGCTACCATTATATATATATATATATATATATATATATATATATATATATATATATATATATACATATATATGTATATATATATACAAATTATGTCAAATTATTTTATACATTTTTAAGTGAAAAATGTCCACCACATCAATCATGGAGGTGGCTTTCACGCTAAGTAATATGTATACAAATAATTCAACTATTCAAAAGACACATTATGCCAGGAGAAGAGGTGGCCATATGACACTTGTGCCTACAAAGTAAAAAAAAAAAATTTAGGTGCTAAAGGTAGAGGAAAGTTCCTAGATATTGAGTCACCGAAAGGTCTAGATCTGGAAAAAGGACACTGAGGATAAGTGAAAGAAGCAATAGTTGTATCATTCAGGATAATTCTTCAAAAATTTACAGGGTCTTGGAGCTAGAGAATCTCCATAAGGGGGACATGCTAAGCTGTTGTCTATACTCACAGCATCATTACACACACATTTGCACCCTGGTGATCACAGGCACCCACATTATTTCTAGTTTCATATAACATGAAATCTAATATTCTTTAGAAAGAAAACATGATGTGATAGCTGGAAACATCTATTACTTTCATATTCTAGTTTTACACACTCAGCGGGAGGAGAGGAAAATAGTTTGGGAGGTTAAAGGTGTGAGATCATTTTGAAACGCCTGTGGTCAAGATTAAGATGAGAAGAGAGAAAAATAGATACCACCAGAGAGCCCAGGGTACAAAGATTACACAAAAATATTAAAAATGAAAAAGGACAATGAACTAAGCAACTTCAAGTAGCTGTAACATTCCGTAGATTAATGTCTTTCTCTCTCCTTTGAGTTCTTTCAGACTAGATGATCTCTCTCCCTCTATCTCAATCATTTACACCATCAGGGTGAATAACCTGACAATCATTATAGGTGAAGGAGCAATATAGAAATAGAAATAGAAAGATGTCTACAACACAAGATTATCTTTTAGGCATACACAAATGAGTAGGGGTTGAAAATCCATGTTTACAAATAGTTGTGGAGAGTAAAAAGAAGTATAAAATGCTAAAAAACAGGAGGGGTTGGCTAGGGCTATTTTATTAGGAAATAATATTTCACAGAGTATTATCTTTGAGCTGAGCCTTGAAGTTATTATATTGGGTAGCATTTAAATGTATTGTTTCAAATGATATGGTTGCATTCAAAAATGGTTACATTGTTTCTAAATTCATTTAAATGAATTATAAGCTTTATTGTAAGAGTGGAATACAAAAGCTTCATTTCCTATAAAAGGTATTTCAGATTTTGGCAAGCAGGTTGTTGATGGCAACAAGACCTCATTATTCTTGGAAAACATAAAAAGTCAGCTTTGCTTCCACTATGCAAGGTCTGATAAATCTAAGCTAATACCAATTATAAAATTATAAAAGCCAGATATGGAAAATGTCCCTTATTCTAGATATGAAAAACATGAGGTTCGGAATGGTCAAATCCCTTGCCTAAAGTTATACAGTAATGTGGTGACTTAAACCACACCTCTCTAGGCAATGCTTTCCATGACCTCATTCTTTAACATGACCTTTTATTCCTTTTGAAAAAAGGAGCATCTAGCAAGGAAATTTCCTTGACCTATGAATATTGACATTTGCTATCACTTTCCACCCTCATAATTTTGGTAAATTACTTAAAGGTTTAGAGAGGTTAAATGATTATCCATGCTCATATGGCTAATAAGACTAACTCAACTTCCAGCAGTGCTCTCTCTCTTCTCCTTCACTCTGCCCTTCATACTGAAAGACATCCTTGGAAACTGCAGAGAGGAAATGTTTCCTTCATCTACCATATTCTCTATATGATCCCATTTTCCCAAGTTCACACAGGAAAATAAGGACAGCCTGCATTGATGAAGCTCTTTATGTTCATAAGGAGCTTGCCAATTGTTTCTTCTTTTAATACTCATGACTCTGGGAGGCGGTTGCTATTATTATTTTCATTTTATAGATGAGGAAGCTGAAATACAGAAGTTAAATAATTTGCCCAGGGATAGTTAGCTGTCACATTTGAACTCAAATCTTCTGTCTCCACTATATCCACTGCTCTATCCAATAGGCTTCACACACACACACACACACACACACACACACACACACACACAAACACACATACACATACACAAACACACACAGACAGGACTGCTCTGACACAAGCCAGAAAGCCTGTAGAAATTTAAAAAGATATTTAACTTTTCTTTGACTCTACTTTTGCCAGTTTTGGGTTCTGTTTACAGATGTCCCTTGTAAAGCACATGGTGACTACTAACAAAACAAAAATAAAAACAAAAGGCACACTGTTCAGTCTAATAAATCCACTTGTTTCTTCAAGGGCAGAAGACTCAACATCCCTTAGTTAGTAGATTACATTGTGGACAGAAGCATTTGTCCTTAAATGAAGACAAAACCTGCACATCACCTCTATGAATAATTAATATAAAGAAATATTCATAGACCTGAACCTGAGAACATGGTTTAATTTTCAACATCTTTGCAAGCATAATTAGTGACCCTATTTTAAATAACATTTTAAATAAACTATTAATCAATCAACTCTCTGCTAGGTTCAAGCAGAGACTCATTTAACCTCTGACCAATTCAAGTTCCTTAGAGGCTTTCAAAGTCAATTAGAAACCTGTTGCAAGGAGGAGAAAATGATAGCAGCTGTGGACACTGGATTAGAGCCACACACTCCCAGAGCCCATCACTAACATTCCTGCATTTGGGACTATGTGATGATTTGTCCATTAATATCACCATAGGTAGATAAAATCAGCATAGACAGAAGAATGATTTTCTCCATTTCTAGACCCCACCTCACCCTGCCCAAACCATGGCTTCTGACCTATTCAATAGTCATGTTTTTATCCTTCATGTACATTTATTTGTGTATAGATGGGCTAATGAAAGGAATATAAAAACCTGTCAGAATATTGTGCATCTATGTATTGGGAAGGTACATGATGATGTCCTTGTGGATATATTCATAAACTGTCAGAAGGTGAACAGCTTGAAAACTTTGAGATATTTACATTAAAGATGTCAAACAATTTTACATACAATCTGAGTACCGCTAAACAGGAAAAAGAATATTTCTTTGCCTATTTCTTTTTACATTCAGCATATTTTACTTTAGAAAATTGAAGATAAAATATTATTTGTTAAGGAACATAAGGATTATGAGAATTCCATACCAAGTTTTATTATATAGAAATGCATAATGAATAATTGAAATAGGTGGTTTTTCAAAAGTGAATGTTTAATGATATGGTTGCATTCAAAAATTAAATCAGTACCAGTCAACATTCTCAAAATCTATGGTTACAGAGAAAATTGAGTGCCAAAATTCATGCATTATTAAGTAAACAGCGGTAAATAGAAATACCCATCTGTTCTTATTGCTAAAGATAACAACATTCATTTTTAATGATGAGTTTGGAAATACAGCACCAAGGAACACTAGTTAATAAGCCTCGTTCTTTCTTCCTCTGTGCGGATTCATGCCCCCACTATGGTCTACCACTCCCACTGAACCTTTTCTAGGGCTGGAGATAAATGTAAGAATTGTTTCATTTGTCCTTTTAACTACCTTCATGCTCATTGGCAACTAGAAGAGAAACCATGCAAATTACCATGAAGCTTCTAGAAATCTCAAGGACACACTTAGTAACCAAACTCTGGCAGGTATAGAGAACTAAGACACAGACCTAGGTAGGAGAGACACTACAAAAACACTCATCCAAGGAGATCAGAAACTTACTTAACTGGTTTTATTGTTTTAGAACCATTCCCCACCCTTTCTTGCATATTATGACTCTATGGAAGGCTTGAGAGGGCTATGGTCTGTGTACATATAACTTTATAACTCTTGCATCTGTATTTATGGTCAAGAAATTTGGAAATTTGACTTCAAGAAAAAAACTGTAGATTTGGAATAAAAAGATGTTAGTCTAAATCCTAGCATTTTCACAGGAAAAGTCACATCACCACTATTGCATTCTCATTTCTTCATTTATATAATGAGAAAGAGGAACTCGATTTTTACTAAGTGTTTCATCTCTGACATTCTATGTTTCTCTGAAGAAAATAAATTGATTAACCTATGCTGCAAACTTGGTGAAAATTGTATTCTTTGGAGCATTAATACTTAAAATCTTGCATTTCAGGATCCCTTTATATTCTTGAATATTCCTTAGGATCCCTTAAGAATTTTTGCTAAAATGAGATATTTTTATCAATATTTGTAATTATAGAATTAAAAGGTCTTACCATCTTTATGAACATAATTTTGATCTCATTGCCCCTGAAAGGTTTTCATGACCCCAATGTTTCCCCAAACTACATCTCTCAGAATTGATAGATGGACCTCATATTATATCATGTATAAGTTCCCCTTCCAGTGGCAGAAAGAGAGGGCTATTCTGGTTAAGAGTTATCATAGTAGAAAGGAAGAGTATTCTCTATTAGCAACAGGAACCCACGTTTGGAAAGAAGGAAGAAGAAAAATGGCGAAAGTTATAGAGAAGGCATTTGAGTTTCTCTACAAAGAGATTGGAGTGAAGTACTTTAAAATGAGATGAACAAAGTTACCTAAATGAGGAAGAAATGGTAAACTAATAGTGGAAATAGCCATTAGGAAATTTTACAATTGTGATATTGTGGATAAGCAACCCCATAACAACATCTCTTTTCCACAGCTTACTCTTGATGAATTATTGAGATATTCTTGTCCCAAGTCCACTGCAACTCAAATTGCTAAGATTGAAGAATACTCCAAAAGATTCATTTTGCTTCATCTTTATTCATCAGATAAGAATGGGTAACTTTAAAAAAGACATTTGAGCATTTATAAAATAACCTATGGGACATCCTGAAACTTTTGAATATTTAGTTTTTAGAGAGGGATAAGCAAAAGGCAGTTTCCACTGGATCCTCTGTTTAGCAGTCTAAAATTTTGGATTTTACTCAAAAGATTAGCCTAAAGGAAAAAATAAGTTATCTAATCCTAGTTCCATCTGGCAAATGATTCCCTTTTTTTAAGAAGCTCAAGAAGTCTACTGTTTTTCTCTCATAAGCTCAGATTTAGAGTTAGAATGGACTTCAAAGGTCAATCCTTTCATTTTATAAATAAAGAAACTGAGACCTAGGGATGTGAGAAAGAAAGCATCAGAGATGGAATCTGAATCCTGTTCCTCTTGACACCCTGGAAAATACTCTTTTCCCTATCCTAATGCTTTCTTAATTTAATGTTATTTTTTTCCCTTTAGCTTTGTATTATTACAGATGTGTGCTAGGGGAATTGTGAGAGAAGGAAGGAAGGAAGGAAGGAAGGAAGGAAGGAAGGAAGGAAGGAAGGAAGGAAGGAAGGAAGGAAGGAAGGGAGGGAGGGAGGAAGGGAGGAAGGAAAGAAGGAGAGGAGTGAGGGAATATATATTAAAGTTTTCATATGTACCAGATGCTGTACTAAGGACATTACAAATATTATCTCATTTAAGCCTTATAATCTTGTAATTCAGTTTTATTATATTATCATTATTTCAATTTTACAGGTGAGAAAACTGAAACAGAGATACAAAGACAGTGTCTAAGACTGAATTTAAACTCAATTCTTCCTGACCCCAGGTATAGTATTCTATTCGCTCTATCACCTAGCCAACTCTATCAGAAAAATGGTTAACCCCCAGCTCATTCCCTTTTCATATGTTTTTTTGCTGTTTCTCTAATTTGCATTTTAGTTTGTGCTAATAGAAAAAATAACTAGGTTCAGATTTCTTCATCCTTCTCACAATATGTATATTCATATGTATATATATATATATATATATATATATATATATAAATAAAGGTATATACACATATATAAAATAAGTTGATTCTTACTAAATACTTCAACTAAAACTGAAGAATGTTTTCAATTGCATTAAAATGCAGAATGATATATAAAAACAACAGTGGTAATTTCAAGAAACTATTTTGACACTGTTTTGGATCATATGCCAATATGAATATATAAAAATATAACATTAAAAAGAAAAAAGTGACAGGAAAAATATCATAATATCTTTAACATAGAAGACTTACACCAAATTACTAATTTGACCTTATATATTTTTCACATTTTAGTAAAAATGTTTCTCTAATATTAGGGATAATATGCTCAAATTGAGAGAAGAATATCCAAAGTTACAATTTCTCATTTAAAAAAAACCCAATAACCTTACATTATCTTTCAATTGATAAACTCTTACTGTTATTGTGTTTATTTTGTTTTTCTCTTCCCAGATATAATCCTACATGTATTTTTCCTGAACTTCATTCTACTTCAATCTGAAGCTATTTTTTTAACCTTTCTTCTACCTTTTCCTCCCAATGCCCTCCTTCCTTCCTCCAGTCTGGTGGCATGTCCAAACCTAATTAATTAGCTTATTGTCTTCCCTCTGTCACAGGGAATCTTTGACTCTTTGCTCTCAGGAGGAGTCCATTAACCCTCTCAAGAATCCAGTATACTGTGAGAGATTTGTGGGATGTCCCTTCTCTAAAGTCACTGGTTCAAGTCACTCACCAACTGCTTTTATCCTGATTTGTTAGGGTGCTATCATTAGAACTTCAGTTTCTTTTAATCATTTAACATCAAATTAATTTTTACAAAAGGCTACTTTCTTCATAGATATACAAAATTCCATTTCCTCCAATACCTCTGGTGCATTACCCTCCAGGAAACTTCCTAGTTTATGGGGGAAGAAGAGGGTAAGAGATGACTCACCTTATCTCAGTGTCTATATCACATTGGTCTCATCAAGTTCCCATCCAACAACAGCATTTCTGTCAAATAAGTCATCTCAAATGCTAACAAGTAGAGAACTCCCCAAAGGATAGTCCTTGCTCCTTTGGGTGTCAATGCTGGGCCATCTGAATTCTCTAAAATCTATTTCTCCAGTCTCTTATTTGTCAAATGAGTTTACTTTGCTTCATTTGTTTTGTTCATGCTCTGGATCCTTATTATACCCTTATCAAGTCAGGAGACCCAATTACTTGCAAATCCTTTAGTTTTCTGGAAATTGCTCCCTATCAGCTCTAGGATAAAATATTAAAATCTTTTTGATATTTAAAGTTATTCATAACTTGATATTCCTTCCTTTTTCAGTTTTCTTATGTCTTATATGGTCCTTATTGCTCATCATTCTCACAAAAAAGTCATCTCCCATCTCCATGCATTGTAATGGCTGTCCCTGTGACTAGAATTATTATCTTTCTTAAGTTTGCCTCCTGATTTCTGTGACTTCCTTCAAGCCTAAGCTAAAAATAACACTTTTTGCAAGAAGTTATTTCTGATCCCCTTTAATGTCAGAGTTATTCCTCTAATATTATCTCCAATTTATCCTGTAAATATTATCTTTTCCATGTCATTGTATGTTGTCTACCCTATTAAATTGTGAACTCCTTGAGAACAAGGACTGCTTTTTTCATTTGTGTATATCTCCATTTCTCAGAATAGTATTTGGCACAAAGGTAGACTAATAAATGTATGTTGATAAAACTTCTACTTTTACTAAAAAATTCCTTGCTGTTTTTTGTCCATCATTTTTCAAAGAGGACCAATGATATCACATGTTGATATATTGACTTAAGTGAAAATTTAAGTGAAGCAAAGTTGCACAAAATTCTTGTCTTCATTCTCTCTTCCAGAGTAACTGAAATTCCGTAGCAAGACAAAAGTCAGGATGATTGGTGAAGGTCCCAGGGAAGTGGCTGAAATTTTCATCTTTAAATCTGACTAGACTCTGAGAGTTCCACAGTTTCAGTTGCCTTTATGATTGATGGAACAAATAGTTCTTAATCTGTCCATTCCACCACAAGTCTTCACATGTTTGGGATACACATTCCCCTGATTCACCATAGGTTTCAAATCTGTAGGTTATCCTCAACTTTTTAGTAGGCTTATTGAGATATTTTTATTGGGCATAGCTCCTGTGTGTATTACAGTTTCTTACAGTCACAATTGAAACTTGGGTAGCTTTTCAATTTAATATAATCGAAATCATCTAATTTGTTTTTGGTGATGTTCTCCATCTCTTCCTTAGTCTGATCTTGTTATCTCTTATACTTTTTGCTTCTTCCTTAAGGATGTGATTTCTCTCTCATCACACTCAATTTGGATCAATGTACAACATAGAAATAAAATAAAGACTGACAGATTGCTTTCTGTGGGGGGGGTAGGGGAGGAAAGTAAGATTGGGAGAAAAATTGTAAAACTCAAATAAAATCTTTAATAAAAAAAAAATTTGGGCGGCAACTTGAATGCCAAAGATGAACGAAAAAGGTCTGAACAAACACCAACACTAGTGATACTAGTAGTCTTCCCTTGATATCTCACGCAGCTCAAATAAAAATGCCTTATACTCTAAATGAAGCAGCTAGGTGGTACAATAGATAAAAACATAAAATCAGATGAACTGAGTTCAAATCCAGCCTTGGATACTTACTAGCTGTGTGACCCTGGGCAAGTCACTGAACTTCACCTCTGTCTCAGTTTCCTCAGCTATAAAATGGAGATAAAAAATAGCGCCTTCTTTTCAGGTATGTTATATTCCTCAAAGGATGTGATATTTGTAGAATACTTAGCACAGTACCTAGCCTTGCCTACATATTAAGAACTTAGTAGTTGCTTATTTCCTTCCTTTTTTATAATGATAATCTATTTTTAGGGTTTACTAAGTATTTTATAGATATTATCTCATTAAATCCTCCAAAAGACCTGGGGGGGGAGAGAGGGTGTTATTATCATTTGTTATTATACTTGAAAACAATGAGACAGATGGAGGTTAAGTAATAGCTAGTAAGTATCTAAGGCTGGATTTGAACTTGTGTCTTCCTAATTGCAATTGTCTTTCCACTGTCAGCTAGTTACCTAACTTCTCTGGTGAAAACTATAGGAAGGCAGGGAGTGGCTAGGTGGCTCAATGGATAGAGCACTGGCCCTGGAGTTAGGAGGATCCTAGTTCAAATCCAGCCTAAGAAACTTAATAGTTTGCCTATCTGTGTGATCTTGGGAAAGTTA
The DNA here is from genome assembly GCF_037893015.1 of Macrotis lagotis. Taxonomy (NCBI): domain Eukaryota; kingdom Metazoa; phylum Chordata; class Mammalia; order Peramelemorphia; family Peramelidae; genus Macrotis; species Macrotis lagotis. The sequence goes on along the minus strand of NC_133660.1, from coordinate 180,870,696 downwards.
CCCCAAACCTCAGTGCATTAAATAATATTTTTTTAAAAAGAAAACTGTAGAAAGGAAACCTACACACACAAATACACAATTTCCCCCACTATCTACTCTGGCATCTCCTATCAGGTTAATGAAAGAGAGTTTCAGAGGCAGGACCAGCTAGACCCCATCCAATGCTCATCCACCAAGGTCCTGCTGGAGCTAGCACAAAACACTTCAGAAAGAAAATCCAAAATACCCATGTGGGAAATTGGGCTTTATTGCATTTAAAGGACACCATAGTGAGCTTGTTAAACTGTGAGAGACAGAGCTTTAGAAAGCTTTAGAGTAAATTTCATCATACTGTGGACATATGTTGTTTGCTAATTGAGAGCTGTTCAGCATATTGGCACACTTACCGAGGGATTTGAGAACAAGTAAATGGGTAACAGGCTCAAATTTTGACAAGATAGGAGTAAAAAAAGTCTCATTTATTCCTTTGTGACTAATGTTTTGTTAAATTATAAAGTGTGAGCTTTTTGGAAAGTGTTATTTCATATCCTATTACTATTGGGATAATGTGTTTTTAATGTTGTATTTTCTCTAAGAAGATTCAATACTACCCAATAGAAGAGATACTAGGCTTGAATTCAGGTCTGCTTTCAGATCCAGACTCCATCAATTACTTTAGAAGCAGGGTAGGTATGGTGGATGGGGTTCTGGATTTAAAGTCAGAGAGACATATTCATATGTGTAGATGCATATATGTCATATGTATAATGTATATAATGTATATATATATATACACATGATTATATATATATATATATATATATATATATTTCCATATTGCCATGAGATTTCAATGACAGGGTGAATGCCAAGTGCTTTTCTTTAAAGCAGCACAGTATGGTTATGGTTAAGGGAGTATTTGCTTTGGAATCAGTAGACTTGGGTTTCAATCTGATATTTGATTTTTACCACCTATGAAACCTTGGACAATTTTACTTAATCTCTATGGACTTAATTTTTCTCAACTAAAAAATGACTGAATTAGGTGAGTTCTGAGAGTTTCTTGTTCTAGATCTATGTTCCAAAAGAAGATGGATTTTAATTTTGAAATAATGCTTTTCCCTTGCTCTTTTTCTATAAGTTTTTTTGGGAAGAAAGCCTAAAATATTATTCACCAAGGGGATAAGTTTCAATTTTCTCTCATATTTTTTCTTAGAAAAGCATCATGAGAGAGATTGAAGGTACTGATAGATATATGATTTCAGGCACAGAAAAATAAAAGATGCTAACTTAGTCAGAGCTTGTAAAATCACCCTTTTTGCAAGGCAAATGGGGTTAAGTGGCTTGTCCAAGGCCACACAGCTAGGTAATTATTATGTATCTGAGGCTGGATTTGAACTCAGATACTCCTGACTCCAGAGCCAGTGCTCTATCCACTGTACCACCAAGCTGCCCCCCTATTCCTCAGTTTCTTAATCAGATTGAGGGTGTTTGAATCTATGATTCTGTGATAATAATAATAATAATATTTGCATAGTAATTAAAGTATGAGTAACATATATGTGAATGCATTCAGTCATTATAACTCTATAAGATGTTATTTTTTTATCCCTATTTTACAGAAGAAGAAGATGAGAAACAGAGAGGTTATGTGCTTTACCCAGGGTCAACTAACAAAACTTGCTGAAGTATCTGAGAAAGGATTTGAAGCTGTTTTCCTAACTCTAATTCATAGGTTTTATCTATAGGGTTTCTCTATCTTTATATCATTTTATTTTCTTAATAGAATATGAGATACTTTAAAGTAGGATTTTTTCTTTTTTTCCATCTTTGTATCTAAATTGTTTTGTATTTTGACTTACAAATGCGTGAACCTCATAGTTCTTGAAATCAGATTCCCTATTCATCTCATAACAAATGATGTTAGGAGAAACTCAAAAACATTAGAAATATATGCTTATTGGAAGGAATAGTTTGGACCAAGAAAGGAGAGGAATAGGGAAGATGGCAAATAGCAGCACCCTTCTCTCCCTTTTTTTAAATATTTTTTTAAGGGAACAGATTTTTCATGTGACCTATCAATCATAGACTCACTAATCTTTTAAGCTATTTTTTGTATGTCAAAAGGAAACTTTTTTTGACTGACAAAATTAATATAAGCAGATATCTAATCTATTAGTTCATAACAAGTTATCTAAGAATTTGAGTTGAGAAAAATGAATCTATTTTCATATAAATATATATTTATTCTATAGGAGAATAAAACATTATAGGAGTCCCCAAATTACTAAAGGATGTACTCCTTACAGAACACTTTAAAACATCATTGTTTATTCTGTGTCAACATAGGATTGCTGGCTCAAAGCATCACAGATTTTGAACTAGAAGGGATTTGGAAGTGCAGCAACATCATTTTACAGATGAGGAAACTGAAGTAAAAATAGGTGCCCAAGGTTACACCACTTAATGTGTTCATTGCTTCAAACTGGACCTTCATCTCATTCTATATCTATTGTCTTGTATAGTTTTGAGAACAAGATACCCTCAATGGGCACCCTCTGATGTTCCATTTGTCCCACTCTAATTTCTTTCCTCCTTTTGGTGTGTTGTTTCCACTTAAGATTGTAAGATCTTTGAAAGCAAATACTGTATTCAATTTAGTAATTATATCCCCAGTGCTTAACTCAGTGATTGGAATATTTGCTATTTATTCCATTCTTTATGACCCCAATTGGGGCTTTCTTGGAAAATACAAGGGAATGGTTTGACATTTCTTTTTCCAGCTCATTATACAGATAAGGAAACTGAGGCAAATAGAGTTAGTGACTAGTACAGGGTAACATAATAATTAAGTTTCTAAGGCCAGATTTGAACTCAGGAAGATAAGATAGGCCTGGTACACTATCCATTACACCACCTAGGTGCCCTGCCTGAAACATAGTAGAGTCTTAATAAATGGTTATTGGATTGGATTATATAACAAATGTCTGAAATCCCACTCTAGGTTTATATTTTCCTGAGTCCCAGTTCAATGTATTCTGAGCTCCAATGTTACAAATGGTAGTTTGATCACCAAGATAACATGTCAAATGACTGCCTAACTAACAATAGATATGGTATGACCTGTATCACCTTGAGGGCATAGCAACAACCATGAGAGCACAAATCCACTCAAGTATATAAGTACTGAAATAAATAAAAAACCATGTATTTCCAATAAAATGGCAAAAACAAGAATGTTGTTAAATAAGTAACAATGTGTTATACAGTTCTGTTTTCTTGATCTTTTTCATATGGGAATTTTCATGGTTGCTGATGATTATCCAGTTTACAATAAAAATAAATCACATTAATTTAAGCAAAGTTGATGATAATAAAAAGAAACATTAAAAAAAGATATAAAATCCTGAATTCTAGAACTTAAAGATTTTTTGAGAGATATTTTAGTCCAAAATATACAGCTGTAGTTATGGCCAAATAAATCAAAAGTCCTGATTATTGCTAGTTTATCACTCATTAGGTCTATTATTTTGAATAAGCCAGTTAAGCAATAATTTGTCCCAGTTTATTTACCTGTTAAATAATCATTCACTCCTACTAATCTCAAAGGGTTATTGTGAAGATCACACAAGATAAACTCTAATGAATTTTGTAATATAAGCTGAACTATTTAAAGATAATGTATATTATGATGTAAATTTTTGTTTTAGGTTTTTGCAAGGCAATGGGGTTAAGTGACTTAAGGCCACACAGCTGGGTAATTATTAAGTGTCTGAGGTGAATTTGAACTCAGGTACTCCTGACTCCAGAAGAGGTGCTCTATCCACTGCATCACCTACCCACACCTAGATAATGTGTATATATATATACATATACATATATATATATATATATGTATATATATATATACATATATATATGTATGTGTATATATATACATATATATATATATGAAAACATGTACTGATGATTCTGATAATATTATTTTAGTTTATCTTCTTCCCAGAGGCTTCCTTCTTCTTTGTGAAATGGTTTTATTTGCTTCAACAAAACCCCAAAGCTAATTTTCCATTTGGAATCACTGTTCTAGACTGACATTCAGACAACAACCAATTTAAGACCTCAGGTTGTGTTCTGATTTATTAAAGGGGGGGGGAGCTGTGTTGCATTCTTTTTTCCCCCCTCAGGAATAAAAACTGGGAAAATGAAGTATTTCAACTAATTCTTTTCTCTACTTAAAGTTGTACCTCCCTCTCTTAATGAAGAAAGCCAGAAAAGTCAATATGTTAGATCACAAAGGGAAGCAGAGATTTTTACATAATCACCCACACATTTACTTACTCCTGTGTTTTTCTGTATGTATGTGTTTGTGATGTGTTTTACTTGGCAAATTTTTTGCTTCATTAAATGAATAAGAGAAAAGGAGGGTTTCCTGTTCTCCCAGGTCAGTGAATGCACTAAATCAGATAAAAGAATGCATAAAATATTGAGAAAAATTAGAAGCCTCTAGGGGAAGGACTTACTTCATTGAATTCTAACTTCTTTTTTTGTCCCATAGTCAGATAAGGTGATTAAATAATGATCTATATATTATAGCTCTAAAGATAGTTTTAGAGTTCAATCCCTTCCATTTAGATATAAGGAACTTAAAACTAGAAAGGTCAAAGAATTTGCCCAAAGTCAAACAAGTCAAAATAACTGAACCAGGAAGGGAAATCTAGTCCTGAGACTCTTCCCATTCTACCAGTCAATAGAAGACCAGAGTTCAGAAGAGTCTAAGCCTGAAATTAGTGAGGCAAAAACTATGCTAGAGTTGAAGTTTACATATATAATTAGCTTCCCCAGTCAAGGTGATCAAGATCACAATTTAGGGCTAGATAGCACTTTAATGGTAATTGAATACAACTCCCTTTCCTCAGTCTGAAGATGAAGAAAATTGGATATAGAAAGATTAAATGATTTCTCCAGGGTGATATAACCAGTGTCTGAAATGGGATTTGAATCTAGGACACCCTGATTCCAAAGTCAATGTGTTAAGGCACAATGATTCTTTCCTTAACAAAAAGAGGCCTTGTGGGAAGGCAGACATCTAAATAACCTGAAGGCAAGATGGAAAGGAAAAATAGAATAAAGTCATAGAACTAGAAAAAAAAGTCATAGTTCTGCATGGTTAGACAGGTAGATTAGACACATTTTCCCCAACTCAAGAATGAAAATTTACCCCTCCCTCACTCTGTTGAATTTAGATACATCCAAGAGAATAAAAGAGTGTTAGAATCTGAAAGGGGACAACCTCCTTCCCTTGATGGATAAGGAAATTGAGGACCAGAATGTTGGTTTGCCAGTTTGCAATTGAAAGCAGAGCTGTGATTTGACTTTTTATATAATGTTCATTTAGATTGGTTGCTTTCAGATAAATTATAAAATGAAAGTTCTAAGGGGATATGGGGGAGCTTAACTGTTTGTCCTTTTGGGCCTACTTGTGGGCTTTTGTATTTCTTTAGCCAAAATGAAGTTTCTGCTTTTAACATTTAAAAGTTGAAGTAAATTTGATTTAAAACCTCAAGTTAGGTAGAAAGTTCATTCAAAACAAGTGGGCCCTGGTACTGATTAAAAACAGTAGAATTTTATGAAAAATGAATGAAAGATTTTAGATATGAGCAAATCTATTTCAACCATTTTGATCAAAACCAGAAACATAAATAACATCTCATAGTCTGAGCAAACTTAACAAAAACTTTCAGATCAAGAAGCTCTGAAAGAATTCTCAAATCATTTTCTTAGACAAATAAAATTGAGGAGTAGGGAAAAATGGACCCTTTGACATTCATTTGTATGATAGAAGCAGAAATATGGGAAAGAGGGATCTCACCAGGTTTATGGCAACATAGGGGTAAACATTATCTAATCTAATCCTCATATTTTAATGAACTTTGCTTTCCAAATTGATACTAAATTCTATTGTTTCTATGGGGGGAAGGTGTAGAAGTATGATCAATCCACTCTAAATTTCAGTAACCTGAGGAAAACCATGAGCATTCTACCCTTGTTTTGATTCTGGTCATAACCTTCAGAAATAAAAAGAAGTATTTCTCAAAAGAGATGTCTAATTGCATAAAAATGTTAATCAAATTAAATACTTATTTGACTAGAAAGGGGAGTGTAGAAAAAGAATATGAACATTGTCTCAAGGATTTCCCTTGGGGGTGGCTAGGTGGTGCAGTGGATAGAGCACTGGCCCTGGAGTCAGGAGTACCTGAGTTCAAATCCAGCCTCAGACACTTAATAATTACTTAGCTGTGTGGCCTTGGACAAGCCACTTAACCCTATTTGCCTTGGAAAAAAAAAAGAATTTTCCTCATATTATTTTTCACATAGTAGGACCTTAATAAATAGTTGTTGACTAAATACATGCATCAGTTAAATAATTGAATTCAATAATTATTGGTGCTAGGAATACAAAGATAATAATAAAATAACCTTTACCTGTAAAGAACTAAAATACTTTTAAAGGTATATACCATTTACACAGGTAAACAAAGATTCACAGTATTATCAAGTAATTTCAAAAATGGGTAATGAGGAAAGGCCTCATCTTGGTGTTGGTAACTAAATTGTCCTCTTAAGAAGTCTGAAGTGATTTTTTTATGACATGAAAATGAGGAAGGAGGAAATTCCATATGTGGGGAGAATGAAATAATAAAACATTAATATTTAATTAAAAATTAATAAAAAAATTTAAACTTAAGATGTTTAAGTATGAACTACAGTTATACTTCTATTACTTTCAAATGATTAGTGAGGGTTCTGACTATATCAGACAATTAATAAAATATTTTCTGAATTATCCTGGAAGAAAAAGAATATATCAACTTCCCTGATACCAAATCTATTATGGTTTATTGAAGTACATATTAAAATGAGTCCACAGTTAATTTTTTTAAACACGATACTTTGATTTTGCTAACATATTCCATTTGTTATAATTCTGTAAAGATCATAAGAAACAATCAGAGGATGGATAATAGCTTTATAACAGAGATATTTTCCTTATAAAAATAATTGCCAAGTTTAATGCTCACCATTCATTAGATGGAGACAGTATATCCTGTGCACTATAAGAGAACTAATTCATTATTAATAGAGCTTTACACAAACATACATCCTTGACATCGGTTTGCCCTCCTTAACTATACCTCTGGGCAATGTATGAATCATTTATGAGTTGGCTCTACTGAAAGCAATCGAAGGGACTGAAAGTTTATAAAGCAAGCTCCTCCTGGAAGAGATCTACATTTTTTTTCCTTAAGTTATGTGAATCTCTTTTCGGGAAGTAATTTCTCATTTGGTGTAATAATAAATGTCTGACAAGACTAACCCTCTTAATTAGAAAGGGGAAGCGAGGGATTGAGGGAGGGAAAAATTGTAGATAAATTAAGTGACACAATGTGATGTGTAGCATACAATAGAGAGAAAGAAGACTGAAACTTGCTGAGATGGCTCATACTAATGTTCCAAAAAAGTATTAGGAAATTAAACTTTGCAACAAATGTCAACAAAATAGATAATCAGAAAAACACTATCAGCTTCCACAGATTTAATAAAAAAAATACCAAAGTTACAAAAAGCAGATAAGTGAGCCTGTTACCTGTCAATAATTCTTATCAGTTCTTGAAAGAATATTAAATTCCATTATTAGACACAAGCATATGTATCGCTGCACAAAGCAAAATATATTACATCCAATCTGAATTTCTTTCTTGTATTATGACAGCCATATCTTATTAGTCATAAAAGTTGCCTAAACACTGAGGAAATAAATTATTACTTCTTTATCCATCTTTAATCACACTTTGAGAACTTGAAAATGTTTTATGTAGAATTATGGAGCAAAATATATCATAATATCATAATAGTGATAATTGTAGATCCTTGACACCTTCTGAGACCATGTTTATACAAAGATTATAAGAGTTCAATGTGGTGAGATACAGTGATGATAGAAGTAGACAAGGAATGAAGTAGGAAATAGGTGAAAAAAATCTGCATTAATATAATCAGTCAAATATTTACTGGATATTTATAATATACTCAAAACTATATTGATTTCTTTGGGGAATAGAGAATAAATATAAAACATATGCCAATATCAAATAGATTATAATTAATTAATATGCATTCATAAGACTCTTACTCCATGTTGAGTGTTTTACTAAGTGGAAGGCATAGAAGCAGAAAGTAGAGACAGGGTAGGGGGGACTGATAACAATTATAGGGGCAGCGCAGAAGGTCTTGTTGGGGAAGTATCTGCATTTTTATAAAGACACATTGTTCTGCTTTGTTTGTCACCTCCATGGAAAAGTAAGCCCCTGGAGTCTATTAAAAGAGGTCTTACTAATGTCCTAGAATACTTTTCTCCAATCGACTTTGTGTCATTTATGCCTCATAAATTTCTTTTGTTTTTCAATTTCTTAAAAATTTATTTATTTTCATCGACATGTACACATGCATATTTCCAAGTTACACAACTTCCCTTCACCCTCCCTTCCCACCCCTCCCCTTGGCAGGAAACAGTCAGGTTAGCATTTTGCATACATATTTTGTTAAACATGTTTACAAATTAGTAATTTTTGGCATGAGGAATTAAGATTAAAGAAAAGAAATACATAAGAGATAATTTTTATAAAGTGTTAAGCAGATTTGGAAATGTTCATTTTTTTCCTGTGTGTTTAGTTTTCTTTTGTTTTTTCCTCCTCTGGTTGGGGATAATAAAGTCCATAATCAGTCAAATCCAGCTGTCCTCATTCTTTGGACAGCAGAGAAGAACTGTTTCCATCAAAGTTATTCATCTCATAATGTTTTGTTGTCGTATATATATTGTTCTCTTGGCTCTACTCCCTTCACTCAGCATCAGATCCTGCAAGTCAGTCCATGCTTCTCTACAGTTGGACCCTTTATGGTTTCTTATACAACAAAAGTATTCCATAGTGTTCATGTACTTGTACTTGTTTAGCCATTCCCCAATTGATGGGCATCCCCTCAATTTCCAATTCTTTGCCACTACAAAAAGAGCTGATATCTCATAAATTTCAAATGGCACCACTACCATATTTCATCTCAGCATATTTATCAGAATCCAAGTTCCTTGAAAGCAAGAACAAGCTGTTCTCCCTTTTTGTATATCTAGTCTTTGGTTTGGCCTATAATATACACTTAATAAATGTTTATTGATTGATTGAACATAAACAATAATCTTAATCAACTTTTGCTATTTTCATGTTGAAGCTAAATGATATTTTTGGAAAAGCATGAAAACAGTCCATTTAACTCATTATAAATAAAGTATAACCTCAGTATGACCTTCACCAGTGCTCATAAACCATGGTATTTATATCACTAGAGCATTCTATGTTCTAAATCTCTTATGTACTTTTCATCATTTCCCATCCCACCTCAAATATTCCCCTCAGCATAAGACCTTACTTTTCATTTCACTCAGAAAAAGTCTAACTTAAATATTTCTTAAATTCCCCCTCAAAATACACTAAAAATTTGCTCTAAATGATGGATCCCTTATTCTATCAGAGGGCTTTCCCCTCTTTTCTAGTGCAAGTCCCACCTAATTTACTGTGTTCTCAGCTACCTTCTCTGTGATTTCAATGCACCAATCATCCCCTTTCACTCTATAAATTTAATCTTTCATTTCCTGAAGTAATTTATTTTATAAAAATCTCCACTATTTAGAAAAAAAATGAAACAGTTACTTTGATCTTGCCCTTAATATTGCTATCTTATACCTTTCCTTACTAGTCAAATCTCTTAGAAGCCATATTGAAATATTATTTCTGCCTTGTCATCATCAATTTATATAAAATCTCCTATGATAATACTGGTCTTATATCAAGCACTTTGTTGAAAGTACTTTGTAAGTGAGTTCTTAATTAACAAATTCAATGGGTTTTCAAAAAATTATTCTTTTATAACATTTCACATTATTTCTCACCACTGACTTTTTTACATTATGATAACCATTTTTATTTTTGTTGTTCTTATCATTATTATTGACCTTTACTTTATTCTACTAGTCCCTTAGATATTGCCCAAGACTTTGTCCTTGATCTTCTCCTTCTCTTTCTTCCAGCTCCCTAATATGATTTCATCCATTTCCCTGACTTCAGCTCTTGCATATATGTGAATGAACCTCAAATCTATATTGTCAGTCCTGATTTTCAGACACATTATTTAAACTCTCTTAAAGGATGATCTCATCCAGACTCAAAATCTTGGTCTGGACAAAATGAATTTAAAAAGATGTCTAAAGGAGACTAATAGAAGAGGACATCATAATAATTCAAGATGAACACATGCAAAATAAGATATACTATCTTTCCCTTCCATATTGATCCACCTCCTGATATTCTTATTTCTATTATTGGTCTTGTGTTTCTTCTAATCACACAGACTAGAAACCTCAAATATCTTTGACTTCTCTCCTCCACCTCATTTCATCTGGTCAGTTTTATCCCTCTCTCCATGTGTATCATCACAAATGGAGTGCTAGATGTCATTACCTTTACTTGAATTATAACAATTTTTATTTGGAGATATGTGAGCTAAATATTATCACAATCAATGAATATGGACACATAGGCATTATACTTCTCACTTTGGAAAGCATACAGGTATGGCAATCTGGCAATAGAGATAGGCAAATATTTTCAGAGCATATTAACCTAAGGGTCAAATGAAGGCATTATAGATTTTTAGTATAAAAATAAGATGTCTTGGGGGGGAGGGGGCAGCAGCTAGAACTATCTTCAAAAACTTGGAAAGATGCCACATGAAAAGGAAATTAGATTTATTCTATTTTTGCCCCAGAAGTGATCATTCAACATTCTACAGATGTGCTACAAATCTCCCTTTTTAACTTGCTTTCATATTTTTTCCTTCTTATATGATTTATGTTCAAGCATATGAATGCTTTCATAACCCCTAATTTTTTCTGTTATTTCTTAAATTCAAGAAAAAAATAATAGATTTTACCTTTGAAATTTTAATGATTTTTGTTCGTATACTTACTAACAAGTCTGTTTTTTCAAAAAACTAGAAGCACCCATTTTGGAAAAAGAAATTGAAGAAACCATCAAGAAACTCCTTAAAAAAGGCCTCCAGGTCCAGATGGATTTACTAGTGTATTATACTAAACAGTTAAGGAACACTTAATCCCTTTTCCTCAAAAACTATTTAAAAAATAGGAGTTCTGTCAAATTCCTTTTATGACACCAACATGGTGTTGATACCTAAACCAGGAAGAACAAAAACAGACAAAGAAAACTACATACCTATTATGTCCCTAAAATTATAGACCTTCAAATCCCTAAAATATTGTTGCAAAAATTTAAATAAAAGTATAGCAATAAGACTACAGTAACTTATTACTAGGATTAAAACATGATGATCAGGTAGGATATACCAGGTAGGCAGGAATAGTTCAATATTAGAAAAACATTTAACATAATTGAACATATCAATAGCAATAATTATCTCAATAGATACTGAAAAAGCCTTTGATAATATACATCTATTCCTATTAAAAAGACTAGAAAGTTTATGAATAAATGGAGTTTTCCTTTAAATAATAAATACTATCTATCTAAAATCATCAACAAATATTTTGTTATGGGAATAAACTTGGAGCATTTCTAATAAAATAAAGGATGAAATAAGGATGCCCATTATCACCATTACTATTCAATATAAGTATTAGAAATACAAGCTTTAGCAATAAGATAAGGAAAACAAATTGAAGGAATCAGAATTGGCAGTAAGGAAGCAAAGCTTTCACTCTGCTGATGATAAGATGATATATTTAGAGAACCCAAGAAAATCATCTAAAAGAACTCCTTGACACAAAAAAATAAAGCAAAGTAGCAGGATATTAAAATAAAATCACATAAATCATCAGCATTTCAATATATGAACAACAAAGCCCAAGAGTAAGAGACAGAAAGAGAAATTCCATTGAAAGCAACTAGAGGCAACATTAAATACTTGGGAATCTACCTCCCATGACAAACCCAGAAACTGTATGAATGCAGTTATAAAGCACTTCTCACCCAAATAAAGTCAGAAATAAATAATTGGAAAACTGTCAATTGCTCATGGTTAGGTCGAGCTAATATAATAAAAATGACAATTCTATCCAAATTAAATTAATTATTCATTGCCATACAAATCAAACTACCAAATAATTTTTATCAAACTAGAAAAAAAAGTAACAATTGATCTTGAGCAACAAAAGGTCAAGAATAGCAAGGGAACTGATGAAAAAAAAATCTAAAGAAAGGTGGACCTGCTCTACCAAGTCTAAAACTGTGCTATAAAGCATCAGTCATCAAAAGTGCTTGGTACTAGTTAAGAAATAGAGTAATGGATCAGTGGATTACTTTAGGTTCAAAGAAAACCGCAGTAAATTACTACAGCAAACTACTGACAAATCCAAAGAAATTAGCTTCTGTGATAAGAACTCATATATGACAAAAATTGTTGAAAGAACTTGAAAATACTATCGTGAAAACAAGGCATAGTCCCACATCTCACACTCTATACCAAAAATAAGGCGAAAATGGGTACAGGATTTAAACATAAAGGGAAATACCATAGATAAAATAGAAGACCAAGAAATACTCTGTCTATCAAATCTGTAGAAAGAAGCCAAATTTATGACCACACAAGAAATAGAGTACATTATAAACTACAAAATGAATGATTTTGACTATATTAAATTTAAACATCTTTGCACTAATAAAATCAGTGCTGCCAACATTAAAACCAAAAGCTGGAAACAATCTTCACAAGTAGGAGTTCTGATAAAGACCTAAATTCTAATATATGTAAAGAATTTCATCAAATTTATAAGGTTACAATTCATTCCCCAACTGATAAAAGATCCCAGGATATGAATAGATAATTTTCAAATGAAGAAATTAAAGCTATATATAATCAAATTTTAAAAAGCTCCAAATCATCAGTGATTAGAGAAAGGCAAATTAAAAAGAAAAAAAAAACTATGAGTTATGAACTCACACCTATCAGATTGGCTAAAATGAGAAAAAAAGGGAAAATGATCATTGTTGCAGAGGTTGTAGGAGGATTGGGACTTTGATGCATTGCTAGTAGAGTTGTGAATGGATTCAACCTTTCTGGAGAACAATATGAAACTATGCCCAAAGGATATGAAAACTGTTCATTCCTTTTGATCCAGGAATTCCAATTCTAGGTTTATATCCAGAAGAATTCATAAAAAATGGGAAAAGTCTCACATGTTCCAAAATATTTATAGTAGTTCTTTTTGTAATGGAAAATAATTGATAATTGAGGAGATGCCCATCAATAAGGGAATGACTAAACAAGTTATGGTAATGAATACCATGGAATATTATTGTTCTATAAGAAACCATAAATGGTCAGGCTCTAGAGAAGCCTGGAATGAGTTACAAGATCTGATGCTGAGCAAAGGGAGCAGAACCAAGAGAACAAAGGATACATTAACAACATTGTGAGATGATCAACCCTGAGGGAAGCAGTTCCTCTCAGCAATTGAGAAAGCTAAGACAACCTTATTAGGCCATCTATGAATAATGCTCTCCCAATCCAGAGGAAGAAAAACAAAAAAGCAAAGCAAAAACAAAACAAAACAAAGCCCTTCAGCATCTGAAGAATACCTTATTAAAAAAATCTCTTATGTATCACTTTCCCTTAATCCTAATTCCTCATACTGAAAATGACTAATCTATAAACATTTTTATGAAAAATATGTATATAAAATGTTTACCTGATTGTTTCCTACTGATGGGAAAGGGTGGGAAAGGAATGTGGAAGGAATTTTTGTAACTTGAAAATATACATATGCATATGGATGAAGGTTGAAAAAACTTTCACAACATGTATTTGGAAAAATAAAATATCAATTAAAAAAGAAAAAAAGAAAGATACAATATAAACATATTGACAATATGATACTCAGATGGAAGTTGGCATGCATTTTTAAATTTTGTTTCTTTAAGTTTTAAAAATCTGTTTTTTAAAATAATAGATCAAGAGCATCCATCAAGAATTAATAAAATTGAGTAATTCTGCTTTAAAATTTTCTTTAATATTCAAATCAAAGATGAGTCAAAGGAATATTGTAGAGAAGTTTATTTTTGACCTGGTCCTGCTATTGGAAAACCTGTTTAGGCTAGTTTAGGAATCCAATTCAACTGTATAAATGTGAACATTCTTTAAATGCCTAAAGCACATAAAATATATTAATGTTATATTTTTATTAAATACATTGCATTAGTCTTAGTTTTAGATGTGATATTTAAATTTTAATATTTAATTATAATTCCTCAAGTTCACAGAAAAGCTGAGTATTCTAAATAGAGAACCTATAATTTTGCTGTCAAATTGATTGATTATGACTTTTTAATGTCAAGAAAAATTGATTACACTTGTTTCAAGCATGATTTAGTATATATTTTATATATCTTTAAGTAAATTTGATACCTAGAAGGGGTCAAAATTTCTTCTGCCAGAATTTTTCTTGGGTAAGGGAAGGATGAAAATGAGAGATTTGTTCTCTTTTCCTATCTCCATGTTTACTCATACTAAAAAAGAAAGATAACTGTTAAGCATAAATATTGACTTTTCACATTAGTACTGAAGAACTGGGTTAGTATTATATTCACTTTTTATTAAAACTCAGCAAAGTTGCAAATCAAGTGTCTAAATACCAGCATGCTTATCATTTATTTTTGTGTGATTTAAGATGTCATCCTCCTCGAGTTCTCAGTTTTCACATCTGTAAAATAATAGCATTGGCCTAAACCCAGTTCTAAGTCTATAATTCTAGGATCCAAAATGCTAAATAAACATGATTGACTGATGTTTAAATATAGGGATTAATATTTATGTGAAAGTCTTTAAAATAATTTAGGCCTATAAAAAGGATCTCCATATCCAAAAAGAATCATATATAAATCCTTTCCCCAGACACTTAAACAAATATTTTTTTAAAGTTTCTGTGATGTTCAAGGTCCTTACCTTGGCTTGACATTCATTTCTCTATGTAATTTAATGAAAATCTCCCTCCCACACACATTCTTCTCCAAGAAGATAGCCTAATCAAAGTTGAAAGAAATATTTTCCAAATCTCAGGAAGGTTCAAGGAAAAGTTCTCTAAGTACATGCAGTATTCACATTCTTATTTCAGAAAATTCAAAAGCTCCTTATTTGTTCAAATAACAGCAATGTAAAGCTCTAGTACAATCGAGTAATTAAGTATGCAGTCTAACAAAGCTTTCCCACTGCACATGCTCTATGCAGCACTTTCCCTTGTCAATAGAAAAGTTAATTTAAAACCAATTTAGCAAAGCAAATATTCCTTCTCAAAGATTCCTCTTCTAGTCATAAGTTTTAAAGTTCAAACTTTTTTTTATTTAAGTGAAAATATAAGCTGCCTTGTCTTCACAATAGGAAATTTTATTATCATAGCTGTTTAAGAAAAGAATAGCCTAATGAGTATTTCCCAGGTATCTCATATACATTTTTTAAAAAATCAGCTTGAAGTAAAAAAAAAATACAACTATTTAAATACATATATATATATATATATATATATATATGGGATGGGGAATTATAAAAAAGAGTATTTGTGTTAGACTTCTATTGAACGTTAAGGTATCTATCCATTAATGCCCCTGAACTCCTAATCAAAAGATGAAATAATAAATTTAGATTGGGAAAGGATCTTAGAGGTCGCAAAATCCATTCTTCTCATTTTATAGATGAGGAAATTGGAGACCAGATTAGTTGAAATGATATTTTATTCTCCTATATCACAGATGGAAAGTAGTAGATGCAGGAGGTTAATTACTAAAGACTAAGGTAAGAATAGAAGCAATACAACCTAATTTTAATGGAAGAAATCAGTGAATAAGTTTAGAAAATGTCATAAATACATTTTTCTTTTATTGTTCAATGTGATAGGCTTGATTTTAGGCTATCTTTATTTTTAAAAAAAGCAAGCATTGAATAGTCAGAAGTCATTTTGTAACATTTCTCTATTTGATAAAATGAGAAAATAGGCAAAGCAACACAGTGTGGTGATCATGACAATTAAGAGCACATCTGTAAATGATTATTTTCCCCTCTAAGGACAATTAGATTTGCTTAGAAATACCAAATTTTAGACATAGGAATTTTATTTTGCTTATTTTGACAGGTTTTCAAAATGATTATAGAAAAGCCTTTTTAAAAATCTGATTCTAGAAATCTGAAGCTTCCCAAATAAATAAAGGAAGAAATGAATCACTCACTGGATCAAAAACCAAGAAGTAAATTAAAAAGTTGTCTCCTTTTCTAATTTTTTACTACATATATAGATTTTCTAAAAGTCCTTTTATTTTTGAAAAATAAGAAAGTAAGAATAATTGAAAGTCATTACTTTTCATATGGATATATATATATATGGAACAAAAATTAATAATGTTAAGAATTGTCTTCAAAACAGGACAGCTAGGTGGCACAGTGGATAGAACCCTACCCTAGAGTCAGAAAGGTCTGAGTTCAAGTCTGGTCTTAGACACTTAATTACCTGGTTGTATGACCTTGGACAAGTCACTTTAATCCCATTGCCTTGCAAAAAACCAAACACACACAAAAAAGAATTGTTTTCAAAATTAACATGTTTTAAAATAGAAATAGTTTTTTATATTATATGCTTTATTATATAAAATTATATATTGCATGCTTTAGGAGTTTAATGTTTATGAAGTACTTTATATATTTTATTTTATTTGATAAATATACAAGGTTTACAAAATATTTTATATATTTGATTTGATTGGATTACATTTATATGACTAGAAAGGAAATATGTTTCTTAATCCCCCCCCCCCCTTTTATCTCAGATCTTCTACAATCAAAGAAAGGGAACCAATGAAGTCAGGGGAAATTTTGGAAGGAGAGGGAAGTGTGTGTGTGTGTGTTTTTTACAAACTCTTAATAATTAAATTGAAAGTATAGTTATTCATAAAAGACAGAATATACTTCTATTTCTTTGCACTTGAGTTTTATTCATGCTCATGACTGCAATTATTTTATAGAATTGATCAGCTAGTGTCAGAATAATTATGTTAGTGCTATTTCTGATGGTCTGCTTTTGTTTTTGTTGTTGTTGTTGTTGTTGGGGTTTTTGGGGGAGGGGGGTGTTTGTTTTATCTTTGTTTTACCTGGAAAGGAAGGGGGAGGAAGGGGGGAGAAAATAATCATGTTTCTATCCGCTTTAATTTTTATATAACAGCTACTGGATAGACCTCCACGCCTGAACAGAGGACACTATTCCTATTTTTCTGGCAATGGATTTTCAAGTAAATCATTCTCTGTTCAATTAGCATCTATAACTAATATCAGTGGGAGTAGAGAAGGTAAAAGAATGTGTTTGTGTGTGTGTGTGTGTGAGAGAGAGAGACAGAGAGACAGAGAGACAGAGAGACAGAGAGAGAGAGAGAACTGACAGAAAGAATCAGAGAGAGCATAAAACTTGCATATCAGAATAATATTTATTAAAGGATATTCTTTACCTCTTGCCTGAGAAAAGGAAAAGGATACTGAACATCTCCATGACTATAGATGACTATAGTGAATATCATAGAGGTACAGGAAAGATTTGAAATTTGGAATGTATTGATAATTTCTTATTTCATAAGGAGAAAAAGATAGGAAATGAAGAAGAAAGGCATTTTTTAGATATAATATTTAACATCTTTTATATTTAAGCTTTGGTATTTTTGATAGGCATTATTGGATAACCAGAGAAAGTAGGGATAGAAGAATATTGAGGGGGGCAGGAAGGGGTCTGACTTAGGTCTTGTTAGGTTCTCAGAGAGAGTGAAGATTGACTCATGACTTTGACTGACCTCTGAGGAACTAACTTGAGGAAGCTCAACCCTTGCATAGATGACCATTACTCATAAAACACCTCATAGCAAAACAAAGCTAAACAAGCAAAAACCAAAGATGTCAGGTTTTGTTCATGGCCAGAATTTCCAATTTGACAATCTGCTATCTTGACTCCTCTTATATCCTAAATAACCCGGGGCAAATCACTTAACAACTGTCTCTATCAGTTACATCACCAGTAAAATGGTAATAACAATAGAATTTAGCTCCCAGGATTTTTCTGAATATGAAATGAGACAATATTTGTAAAGTGTTTTGCGAACCTAAAAGTGCTATGTGAATGTTATTATTCCTCTTCCTACCATATTAGATTGACTTCAATCATTGGTATGGTCCAATAGGTAACCAATAGCCTATAGAGTTGCTAGCATAAGTTTAAGAAAATGAACAGAAAATAGATATTGTATAATTTTTATTGAATCCTATAAATAGATGCTTTTGATAGATATTTTGGGGACAAGAGGATCATAAGCAAGTTCCTTGAGTTATAAGTCCTTTAACCTTCCCTGGAAATGGGGATAAATGCTAAAGGGAATATGAGAATATGACCTCCATGAAGAAATGAATATTATATAAGAATATGAGAAGCAAGGAATTCTAAGAAATCAAGAAGCCAATGAATACAATTCTGAACACTGATATTCTGGATTCTTCTTCTTTTTCTTATAGATAAATATGTGAGTATCTATTCACAGACTAAGAAGCCTTGGCCAAATGTTTAGATTCTTCTCAATTGGACAAGTAAGCTTACTCCATAAAATGAGTACTTTAAGGAAAAAAATTTACAAATTTTATCTTCACTTTTTGATAAAGTTGTAGTCAGACTCTATATATCAATATGCATGTATTTTTCAGAAATTATCTTATCTTATGCACTCACCATATTCTATTTTTTCTGTCTCTCTTTGTAAATACATAATATGTGTTGTTCCTCCTGTAATCATCAAGAATTTATTACAGGCTTACTGTGTGCTATTTATAGCTATAACTCTATGCTCCAGTCAAACTGACCAACTCATTGTTTGCCAAAAGTAAGATTCTTTATCTAACTTCAAAGCTTTTGTAGAGGTTTTACTCTTTGCCTGAAATACCTTCCTTTTTTACTGATTTCTTTTGGAATTATTAGTTCAGTTCAAAGTGTCAATTCAGCTGTTTCATCCTTCAGAATATCTTCTTTTTACACAAATTTACATACACACAAACACACACATATTAAAAATACAATAATTGGGGGCGGCTAGGTGGTGCAGTAGATAGAGCACCAGACCTGGAGTCAGGAGTACCTAAGTTCAAACCTTATCTCAGACACTTAATAATTACCCAGCTGTGTGGCCTTGGACAAGCCACTTAACCCCATTGCCTTGCAAAAACCAATATATATATATACATATATATATTTACTATAAAATTTTATAAACTATTTCCTGGTCGAAGACTGATGTTTTCTTAGACATTTTGTGGAACAGAATGTGTTCTTAGATTTTGAGAGGAAGATTTTACCTGCCCTCTTTAATCTCTTTATAATTTGAAAAGGAAATAGTGTCCTGCCCTTCTTAAAGAAAGAATTAGAGTCCACCTTTAGATTCCAAAAACAAGTACTCACCAGGCCCTTCTGGAACTTAAAATAAAAAAGTCACCTCCCTAAAGGAAAATAGCATTATGAAAAGATGTTTTTCTGAGATCAAATAAAGGAATTGTCTCTGGCAAGCTTAGTTTTTATCTACTCTTGTATGTATATTCTATTTCCCTCCCCTTATTACTTTATAAAGGAGATTATTCTTGCATGGTTTCCATCCAATTCTATCCATTTACCTGGTAGGTAATTCCCAGTGAAGTAAAGCTTTTTGTCTAATCCATTTTTTCTTTACTGTTTTTATTATGTTATTTTAACTGTTTTAGGTTTCTAAATTTTAGTTTAACAGTATATCTATAGAGAGAAACCTTAAGAAATAGCAAATAGAATGGGCAATTTCATATGCCAAATAGAATAGAAATAAAGGTTTGTGTATGACACAAAATATCTGTTATAGAGTTAACAATTCCACTTATGTATATAATGAATTTAAAACATAACTTTCAGTTATTTTGTTTTTTCTGTTTCCTTCTGTGCATCAAATAAATATTTAAATGCTCATCTTTTCTTTTCCTTCTCTTTTATTAAACCTATTACTATTATTCTTACTTCACCTTTGCACTGAGAAAGAGGAAGGAAGAAAAAAGAAAGAGGAAACTTTTGTAACATATGCAGTCAAACAAGACAAATTCTTTCACTGTCCAAAAATAGTAGCTTATTTTGACCCTTGAGTCTATCATTTCTTTGTTAGGAGATAAGGAAGAGGTTTATCACTGGTACTTTGAAAGCATTGCTGACCTCTGAGTACCTAAGAACTCAAGTAATTTAAAGTTGTTTTTATTTGAAATATTGATGTTATTGTTTCTTTTGATTAATCTAAGAGGAAATTGCTGTTAATAGTAGCACTAATTCTTTTTTTAGTCATTTTGTTATTTTGAATATGCTCCTTATATCTTTGAAGATAATGAATCTCATCTACTGGAATGTAAACTTTTTGAAGATAAGGGATTTTTTCACCTTTGTAATTGCACTGACAGGTACTAGGTACTTTGTAAATGCTTATAAATTGAATGCCTGTAAAGATCACTAGGTATGGGAAGAACATTCAATTTTTACACTTTTCGCATTGTCCAAGACATTATCCTAGAGAATGATTTGCATATAGCCTCTCACAATATTTGATGAAATTTTGAGTTGCCCCATTCCTGTGAAGGTTATTTCCCCATCATCTTTATTAGGATAATGGAACATTGTCAAGAGAATGTGGTCCTGACCCTAAAATCTAAACCAAGATAAGTATAATAGAAAGAACAAAACTCATTTTTGAATTTCTGTCTATTCTATACCATGAAATAAACATAGCTGGAGAGTGCATGCTTCAAATAACCTAGTCACATCAGAATTTTCAAAACTCATGTTTATATGCTAGAATTACTTGTAAATATCCCTTTAGCAATTGACATAAAATTGTACCATGCACAATAGAAGGATTTGAATTGTGAGGAGCAAGTAATTTTTCTTTTTGGTTTTGTTTTTTGTTTTTATTTTTTTGTTGTTGTTTTCAGGCTGGTATGGGTCAGATCTAAATTTAAACATATAACACTTAATGTTTATCCATGTCCAGCAAAAAAGCAAGATTAACATCCATCGTGGGGCAAGGTTACATTTAGAGTTAATCATCGGGACTGTTTCATTTTCTTCCAGATTGGGCTGCAGCCAATTCCGTTCTACCCAATGAGGGTTATCAATAATACAGGCAGAGATGGAAGAGAGTGGTGCCCTAAATTGGGAGAAACTGTCATCCAGCATGATTTTTCATATGCATGAGACCTAAAAAGACTGTGAATGATCTCTGTGAGTGGCACGATGCGTCAAATCGGTGCTGAATAACGGAAGCCATGATGAGAACCTTGTGTTAGGGACAACTAATGGAATCAAATTAGGTATAAATAGTAACAAATGAAATCGGCTCATGCCTCATATGGCAGAGAAAAGAAAAAGACAAATTAATTACAAGGCAAGGGGGAAAGTGGCTTTGGAATTAGTAAAACAAGGTTGGTTAAAGAGAAAAGCATTTCCATCTTAGCTAAATCTTCTTTATTCTATTTCAAACAGCTCTGAACTAATAAGTATTATTTCAATTCCTTAGATAAATAATAAATTTGGGATAGTGTTTCTTAAGTAATCTTTTTGTCATGGATCTTCTTGGCAGATTTTTGAAACCTATGGATTCCTCAGAGTAAGATTTTTAAGGAATAAAATATATAGGGTATCCAAAATAGTCAATTACAATGTAATACATTGGATCTATCTGCCTTATCTATCAAACACTTCCATGCATTTTTGTTTAAAAGCATTTTAATTTTAATCTCCATTGTCATAAACATAATTAAAAGTCGTAACTACTTACCTCTACATACATGGACAATACCCATTGAAAGTGAAAGATAATTTTTTTAGTCAATAATCTTTCCTATTGGTCAGCTGGGTAGCACGGAGATTTATCAATCATTGAACTTGGTCAGGAAAACTTATCCTTCTGAGTTCAAATATAAGCCTCAGAAACTTTCTAGTCATGTCACCTTGGGCAAATTCCCAAACCTTTTTTACCTCAGTTTTCTCAACTGTAGGATAAGATTGAAAGGAAAATGATAAACTAGTCCAGAACAATGCCAAGAACATCTCAAATCAGGTCACAAAGTCAGACATGACTGAAACAAGTAAACTACAACAATCACCTTTCCTCACTCTCAAGAGGGGAACAAATCTCTCAGACCCATACTAACAATTTAGTAGTCATTCTCAACTCCTCACTGCCTTTCACTTCCTTTTACCCTATATTCAATTAGTTGCCAAATCCCTTCACTTTTATCTTTGTAATATCTCTCACATATATTCCCTTAGTTCCTAAGATACTGCCAACTACCCTTATATGGTATTTCATTATATCATGTCTGAAATAATAAGGCCTTCCTGGTTGCTTACTGCCTCCAACTTCCTACCACACCAATCCATCCTATAGCCATTTATCAAATTGATCTTCCTAAAGGACAGGTTCAATCATTTTACTTTCCTAGTCAAAAAAAAAAAAATTCCAGTGACTCCCTATTCTCTCAAGCATCAAAGATAAAATATTATATTGACAGCCACATTTCTTTTTTGGTTTTTCCCATTCAACCTATCCAGTCTCCTTTTCTGATCTCCTTTAATGTAAATATCTTCACTCTGTTGTTTATCTTCAACTTGATCTT
This sequence comes from Macrotis lagotis, assembly GCF_037893015.1. Lineage (NCBI taxonomy): Eukaryota > Metazoa > Chordata > Mammalia > Peramelemorphia > Peramelidae > Macrotis > Macrotis lagotis. The sequence continues at coordinate 180,847,887 of NC_133660.1, read as the reverse complement.
CCATATATATTGTTTGTAATAACTGTTTTCTCTGCTATTACTAAGAATTCCTTGAGAACATGGATTGGTTTTGTATATTTCTGTGACCCCAGAAAGGAAGTAGAAAGGAAGAGCCATTTATTAAGAATTTGATCCTTATGACATTTCTGAAAAGTAAATACCAATATTTTTCCATTTTGCATAGGAGGAAACTTAGGTAGAGGCTTAGTGACTTGCTCAAAGTTACACAACCAGTATAACTTTCTGAGGCCAATTTTAAACTCTAGTTTCCTGATTCTGTCCCCTATTACTCTATCTGCTGTCAATAGTTGCCTTAATACATAATGATCCCTGTCTGAAATAATAATAATAGTAGTAGTAGTAGTAGTAGTAGTAGTAGTAGTGATATGCTATATTTGCAAGTGATACCTGAAAACTTGTGATTTAAAAAGGAATACAATAGTTCATCTCCTAAGAAAGTTTTCACTAGAAAATGATCTTGTCCTTTTATATAACTAAACTAAGAAAACTAGTTCACCAAAGATTACACTGGTTCTTTCTGGAATCTTTAATGTTTGAATAAATATTCCATGATCTTTTGAGAAAAGTTTTAGATGGCTATCTTTCCAAATCCTTCTGATATTCTTGTAAGGTAAGAGTTAGAAAGGAGAGCCAAATAATTGGTCTTTAGATTTAACTGGTTATAAGTTCCAATGAAAGTAAATATATTTCCATAAAAAGAAAATGTAGGTGCAGAAGAGATTTGCCAATCAAGATAGAATTAGGGCTAGATAATGTATAGTCAAAATTTTATTTTGCTGCCCATAAAAGGTGAAAGACCAAGATGATGGCATCCAAAGCATTGAGTATATCCCTTACATAGAGTATGGGTGGATATAGAAATAATTCTGAAAGCAATTTGCAGTAGTGGAAGGTCTCAATGAAATTTCAAAAAAAGGTGAGAAGAATTTTGTTAGGTTAACAGTCAAACATTAACAGCTTATTCAAGATGCAAGTAGGACTAGAATCCCGGTTTTCTGCCTCCAAATCTCAGTGCTTCTATAAACATCTCTGTTCTAAGAGTCTGATTTTTCCAAGGGCTCTGATGTTTACTTAAAATGGTCAGCCCATTTGCTTTAGTAAAAATATATTCAAATAGAGGTTACAAAGAAAGACTTTTCAGACACATACAAAAAAAATCACTATTTTGAACAATTATTTCATGTGAATTATCATATGGATGGGGTAGGAGTCCCTAATCAATTGATTTCCACTAGACTATTTAAGTAATCCCAGAACATAAGAGACAAAAAAAAAGAATTAAAAGATTTGGATGAGAAGGCAATGCAAAGATCAGCTAGCTATACCACTACTTTTTAAAATGTAAAACTTTAAGGCAGCTAGTTGGTGCAATGGATAGTGGACCAGCCTTGGAGTCAGGAGAACCTTAATTCAAATCTGGCCTCAGATAATTAATAATTGCCTAGCTGTGTGACCTTGGTCAAATCGCTTAACCCCATTGCCTATAATAAATAAAATTTTTAAAAAACAATAATTTAAAATATGAAATTTGCTCTCTGTTAAAATAGAACACAGTTTTCAAGAGTATGACCCCTAGAGAAGTTCAAGAAGTTAGTCCTTGTCTTTGAGAATGAGAAAAGATTTCTATGTTCTGCTTGAAATTAATCTGGCTTCTGTTTTAGAAGTAAGTACCCATGAAAGTAAAACTGTTATATTTTTATGTACCAAAATCATCCTTAGACTTAAGAGGTTCAGTGCTAAGTATCCTTTAAATTCCATGGTTAACTAAATTTCTTTTATATTAACTATTAGGTGATCTATGAGTGTGTCATTTCTTTTCAGTGCCAAATCAAAAACATCAAACTTCCCTGAATCAGATCCAGTCCTAAATGTTTTGTACAACCTGGGAAGCTATAGGTAACTGAAGCATTTAGTCTGTGATTCAAAACCAGGGACAGATGCTTTTGCCCAGACACCTTTTAGAGAGAATTATTAACAAATATTAGTGGAACCTAACACGATTCCCAATTTGGTTGTTAAATAAAGGCATAAATGAGATTGGATTATAATTGGATTCCATTGAACGCAAAGATCACTGTAAAACATAACTGTAATGCAAGAAGATGTGGTCCTTGAGTTGATCCTTAAATAAAAAGGACAGTATGTTGGGGGAGGTAAAAAAAGAGGTCAATACATAAAAAAAATTGGAAGTGAGAAAGCCTATGACAGATTCAGGGGAGAAAGAGTATTATAGGCATTAACAAGTGTAGCTTTGCTGTTTTGTTTTTTTCTGTTTTCAGAAAAGTAATGAATAAAGTATATAAAATAATAGGCCTGGAGTCAGGGATCCCTGAGGTCAGATCTGACCTCACATACTTACTAGCTGCATGACCCTGTACAAGTCACTTAAACCTGCTTGTCTCAGTTTCCCCATTTATAAAATGAACTGGAGAAGGGAATGGCAAATCACCTGGGTATCTTAGCCAAGAAAACTCCAAATGAGGTCACAAAGAGTTGGATACCACTGAAATGATTGAACAACAAAACAACACTATATGACAGCAATTCACTCTAAAATACATCCCAATTCACTTTGTTCTCCATGCCTAGAATGTTCTTCCTCACTTCTTTCATGATTTCCTGGCTTCCTTCAAGACTGTGCAAAACTCATCTTCTGCAAAATGTCATTACAAGTTCTGTTCCCTGCCTTCCACCTCACTGCTGGCATGTTTCTTCCCAAATTACTTCATAGCTACACTACCGTATGCATTTTCTATGAATATAGTTGTTGGTATTTTCTCCCATTATTATGTGAGCTCCTTGAGAGAAAGGTTCTGGCTCTCACATTTCTTCTTACTTCTAGCATTTAACATTTGGCATTTTGTGCTTAATATACATATTTGTTAGCTTTTCAAGAAGATATATATATATACATATACATATACATATACATATACATATACATATACATATACATATACATATACATATACATATACATATACATATACATATACATATACATATACATATATATATGTGTGTGTCTTATGACTACAAACATCACAAAACTGTGGTGGGAGAGGTTAAATTATCCAGATATTTCCAAGTAGATTTGCAGTTAATCTAACTGATCAGACTTATGGAAATAATCAATTTTAACAGTTGCATAGATTCAGTCTCACTCATTAAGCTCTTTATTTTGGTAACAAGATTATCTATTTTTTTCCCTAAAGGACAGTTATCATTACACTGATCTTTTTCATTAGCTGACAATAGAAATGAGTTAGTTCCAGAAGAGAAACAGGCAATTGTGAAGGATAGATTTAATGACACTAATAACATGCATTTTCAGACAATTTTATAAATACAAACACAGAAGGACTTCTATAAGTGAATAACAACAATACAAAGGACCAGGCACTTCAACTGCATCAGATGACTCAATCATGTTTTTTTTTTGTTTTGATTTACAAAAATTTAGTACACTTTCTCTCAGCTCCACAAATGGTTTAAATATAAATGAGAAGAAGCAATTTTAAATTTTATTACGAATAAATATTTTTATCCTATTCTCTCTACAGATGCAATGCATAATGTCAATTGATGCAGTTTCGTTCTTCCAGGTATTTCAGCTGTTCTAATAGTGGTTCTAAAGATATGGGAAATGCAAATATTCTTGAAAAGAAGATAGAGGGGACAGCTAGGTGGCACAGTAGGCAGGGCACCAGACCTGCAGTCAGGAGACTTGACTTCAAATCCAGTCTCAGATATTTAATCTTAAATTAATAACTTTTTTAAAAAAGAAAAGAAGATAGAAATAAATAATTACTTCTTATATTTATTCCAGGGCCAGCAAGATCTCCCAAAAAAGTCATTAGACAAGAATGGAAGACTAACAAAAGCCCATCAAGACTGGGAAAGGTTCAAATAAAAGGGAACAGTTTCTCTACTAATAAAGAAAGAGAGCTAAAGACAAAAGAATAAGTACTATTGCTCCTGTTCCCATGAAAAAGAGAAAGATTGAAATAATAAGGCTCCTAAGAAGTCCTGTGTTATTAAATACCCTGCCCCCAATTTTTTCTTTGGGGCTCCTTGTCATTTTTTGTTTTGTTAAAATTAGATCAATATTTCACCACCTCTTTAAGTGTAGATAATATCTTACCTTAGCATTTCAGACTCTGAAGGGACTTTCTGAAGAGTCATTGGAGGAATACCTATTTTACAAGGACCAAGATAAATCCCTATCAAGGGAGTCCTGCCCCAGAACTACATCCTCAATCAAGTATCATGCTTTGCAGTGGGTCTTACCTCCCTGGACTAGATTGCTCTGACTGGGGAAGTCATAACAAATAAAGTCAAATCAGCTATCATTTAATTGAGTATCTACCACATTCCAGTAATGAAACTAAATGCTAGTGATACATAGAAAAGAAAAAAAAAAAACATTTTCTATACTAAAAGAGCTGAAAAGCTACTATACATATTTTTCTTTCCATTACCATTGATAATAATATTTGTCTAGGAAAAAATACCATGACATCAAGGAGAGGGGATGTCATGACAAGCAAGTGAAATGGATTTGAGTGAGAGCTGCTGTACTAAGTCACTAGCCTCACTTTCTCCTCGGGAGCCATGAGTCTGGCGACCAAATATGAATCAGGCAGCTGGAGATGGTCCTGGATGTGAGGCAATCAGGGTTAAATGACCTGCTCAAGGTCATACAGCTAGTTATTGTCAAGTGTCTGAGGATGGATTTGAACTCAGGTCCTTTATTCACTGCACCACCTGTGAACATACTACTAAGGCTTTGGTCTGTTTCAGACACTGTGATAAGCATTGGAGATTTAAAATAAAATATAGGAGTTTACATTCTAATTCTAATCTAAATGATACATGTGCATGCAAATTAAAAAAAGAATAACTATAATGAGACTAAAAACAGTGGCTAAATAGAAGATAGGGAGAAATAGGACTAGTAGTTGAGAAGATAAATAGAAAACTCAGTTAAGAAAATTTCTTGAGTGGTAGCTAAAGGCAACAGAGGGATTCAATAAGACAGAGTAAGGATGGAATCTATGTCAACTAGAATGAATGGTCCAATGCTAAGTCAAGGAACTATAAAGTAACTGGAGATCAAAAAAGAATGACAATATTGACAAGGATGATAACAGGCCATCTTGAGGGGTATTTACTAAACTATGTTTCTGTACTAAGGGCTCAAAGTCATAACTGCTTTGTATAAACTTTGTGAATCTCTGAGAATATATTTTCATTGAAAAAATAAATTGCATTGTTTGAAGTGGAGAAAAGGCTAGGACTTCCTTTTCAAATAAAACATTTGTTCTTAAGTCCTGCTGTTCCCAAGGACCACATATTCATCAGTTATTGTCTTTGAAAGGCATTGGTCCTTCGTGACTCTTTAGAAAATTATCTCATAAAACTCTTCACTCATTGGTTGTCTAGGAGGGTTAATAAGTCAGAGTGAGATAAATTATAACAGGATTTGAGGGAGACATTATTCATCACATCTGATTTAATTTCCCTTTCACTCCATAACATCTTATAAATGTGATTTCTTTTCTGAACTCAGCAAAGGTTTACTTCTTAAGGAAGATGCATGCTTTATAATGATGTGGCCAGCCCAATATCCTACAAAGGAAATGAACAGGACTCACTTCTAGACATTCCGAAATGAAAATTCTAGGTTTTAACAGGTAGCTTGTCATCTTCAGGGCTTATACATTTTCCAGAACTCTACATTAGTAGTCCAGAAGCTTAGCATACAACCTCCCACTGATAAGCAGAAAGCAAATACCAGTGCTAATTTAAATATGAATTGCAAACCCCATTTTACAATAGGAAAATTGAGTGATTAATAATCACCCGATGTAAGGCTAAAGCACCAGTATGAATACATAAGTAAGATTATGATTGTTTTTGGAGAAACCTACAAGTGATTTAATTGGCATCAGCAAAAATGAGCTGTAAGAAACTTTCATTTAGTAAATCTCCTCCTACAAGTGGGAAGAAGTTGATAGATTCTCATAATGACATCACCCTTTTCTTTTTTCCTACCCCACAGTAGAAGTCTTTGCATGTTTGCATCATGAACTATTTAAACTAATGACCAGAGGCAATGACACTAGGAGAGCAGTAAAGTTGATCAAAGAATGTACTCCTTTAAAGATAAATTGCATCACAGAAACTCACTTTATCAGTGGTTGGGCAGGGAAGTAGACTTGATTTTTTTTTTTTGCACATACAGAGAAAAAGAGAGCAAAAAGGAACTGATAAACAGCTACATTCAGCAAAAGATTAATGACCACAATGATCTGTTTCCTCACTTATGAGTTTCTGAGGGACTTTTCATCTTAATGAAGAATGTAGTTTTTGCATTTGTTTTCCAGTTATATTTTTATAGAACTTATTCTTCTCTCAAACAAGGCTGTTAAAAGTGACCAGAGACACAAATGAATAATGTGAGCAGACAATTACAGAAAGAGCAATTTTTCACTTGACTAGACATATATAAACCTTGGATAACTTAATATGATCATTTTTTTTCCTACTTCCATCTTAGTAGTTCACCTTTGTTTAAATTCCCATAGTAAAAAATATCACAGAGATCACAAGTAAAAGTGAAAATTGCTAAAGTTATTAAGACAAATTACTATGTTTTAGATTAGAATCAGGATGGAAAGAAACCTAACAAGATTTTATAATACATTCTTTTTTAAGAAGAAACACCCATAAACCACATAAAAGAGATTAGTGCATTACCTAGTTAGAAAGAATGGCTTAGGTCTACAACTACAAAGAGTGAATATGACTTTTGCCAGGTCACCTAAATTCAAAAGGGTACATTATCTACCCACAATGACTACCACTTGTACATCTTGCCTCTCTTGACCCTTCCACAGCACAATTCTCTCCCAGCTCCCATCCTCACTATCTTACTTGCCATAGAATTTATCTTCTGATTCTGTTTCATTTATGAAATACAGGAGTGATTGCTAAATAGCCCTTTGGAGACACCTGTTCTTCCTCTTCCCCTCAATATTTTAAATGGAAAAGAAAATGATCATTAGCATCAGGAGCATTTTTTCTAGTATGTATGTGTGTTGAAGCAGAGTTTTACAAAGCTATACATTTACTCAGAAAAGAAATGCAATGAGCAAACAAAATGTTTTTATGACTAAAAAAACTCAAACTACTTTTTATCTTTACACATCAAAATTATATGTATATATATATATATATATATATAATATCTAAGTTCTCTATAATTTGCTTTATTTTCAAAGCACTGATCACAATTACCAATAAGGGCTGATGTATAATGAGACAGATAAGTGACAGAGACAGACAGAAAGAAAATATAGATTGAGTTTTAAAGGGAGAGGAGAAGGGTTCAGGATTGAGGATATTGAGAAATTCACACAATGTAGTAAACAATCACAACTTATTCATAATTTATTTATTGTTTTTTTACAGAATCATTCTCTCATTTTCCCTAAGGTATGTTTTCTGAAAGCATCAACCATGTTATATATTTTTATATCCATCCCCTACAGAAATGGTATCAAAGTTAGATAAATAATTGACTTAAGAAACTACATATTAGCATCATCTATGTTCTTTTGTATTTTTAATTTCCTTAAATATTTCCCAATTCTATTTTCATCTGATTCAGTTAACAGTCTGGGGTACTACTCACAATCATATTGACACCACTGCCCTACAGAGTAGAAAATGACTCTGTTGTTATTAATTTATTGACTAAATGAAAATACATTCTGCACTAGATATCCTTTAGTAGCCAAGTGTGCTCTTTTCAAAGAGGGAAGGTAGATGAAATATTCTTTCATGATCTCTTCATCCAAGAGCAAACAAGACGGGGGGAAGAATTTCAGAGAGATTCCTCTAGTTTTTATCCTAGGTTATCTTTATCGTTCAAACTACAAACTTCAAATTCCCTAAATGCGAGGTAATCTAATCACCTACAAACATTTATGTTCCTTCTGTAAAGGTGTAAATATAAAATTCCATTTTTGCCTCCATGAATGAAAATATAAATGTGAAAAATGAAATAATAAAATATTTACTTAGATTCTTCTGTGGATCAGTTTGACTACTTCTTTGCTAATATAGATCACAATTCCTCCATGCTTTCTCATTCAATATTATTCTTTGCCTAGTTGTCCTCCAGCACTCTGAGAGTAGTTATGATTAATTATACCTGCTTTAGCACTTTCATTTTTTTCCACTACTAAGAATTACTTTTATTTAGTATTTTTACTCTTTTCATTATTGTAAAAAGGGATAAATATCTATTTCTTATATTATTTCTATATTATTTCAAAGAAATCTTCACTCATTCCCCTAAATTCATCATATCTGTCATTTCTTATTGCAAAGATGTTTTATTATATATACATAGCAAAACTTGTTCAATTAATTATTAAATTAATGAGCACCAAAGTTCTTTCTAGTTCTTTGCTGGCATAAAAAATTCTGCTATGAATTTGACTGTACTATCATTTCTTAAGGCTAGGGAATTTCTAACAAGGAAATATCCACTAATTGTGATTGACAAGTGTGTGTAGTTTATTGTCTTAGAAAGTTGCCTGGGAGTATTTAAGGCAGAGCACTGATTTACCCAGATTAATACAACCAGTCTGTACAAAGAGGGAATATGAACAAAGTCTTCCTGAAATCAGTTAGACTTGTTTTGGTGAAGGCATAGATTATTTTTTAACCCTCTTCAAGAAATATATCCAAGCAGGAAAAAGTTTTTTTTTTCTGTTTCTTTTTTTATTTCCTTGGTACAAGTGCCAGACTCAATCTGGTATAGAGGTATATTTTTTCAACTAAAAATAATAAAACAGAACAATTAAATAACAGTTGTAGAAAATAAGATAAAAATATTATAATGGAGTAAAGATTTGTAAAACGTTATTTCAATAATAATTGCTATAGGTCTTGATAGAAGGGAAGATAATCATGTTATGGTAATTTTTGTATATTCCTTCCATCCCCTAATGAAATATAAGCTTCACAATTTAGGTTAAGACCTTAGAGCTCATGGGGTAGCTAGGTGGCACAGTGGATAGAGCACTGGTCCTGGAGCCAGGAGGACCCTGAGTTCAAATGTGACCTCAGACACTTAATAATTACCTAGCTGTGTGATCTTGGGCAAATCACTTAACCCCATGGCCTTGCAAAAAAAAAAAATGACTTTAGACCTCATTCAAATTTATATATTACAAAGCAGAGTCCCAGGCACACATTAGATTTTCCAGCTATTTTTTGGTTCTAAACAATGGTTTAATTGATGTTGGTAAGTCCTACTTTGGAAATTCTTTCCAAGACAAAAACTTATCTGTAACTCTTAAGCTACATAGATTTGCTTAAGAACACTTAAATGTCAATCCTTGATAACATAACTAATATATGCCTGAGGAAGAACCTGAAATCAAGTCTTCCTGGTTCAAAAATGGCCCTCAACCTTCTATTCTATTTTTCCTCGATGTTAATAAATATTTAATTCAACCAAAATAATGAAATTATGATTAGAGTAGGGAAAGAAGGTTATAATGGACATCTACTTTAAGATATCTTGAGGGAGTGTGATAAGATAATATCTCCCCTAAATAAAGTCTGATTTTTTTTTAGTGGACCACAATGAATCAACAGAATGATAGGGCAGAAAAAAATATTAATGCTATCTTGGTGGCATTTTAAAAAGCATAGCTTCCAGTAACAGGAAATGATATTCCTATTCTATCCTCAGCTAGTGAAATCACACCTGCATTTCAGTTCTGACCACCATATTTTAGAGACATTGATAAATCAGAAAATGTCCAGAGCAAGACAACTAATTTGTTGTGTCTACTTCATATGAGAATTTGCTGGAGGAGCTAGAATTTTTTTTGCCTGAAGCTGAGGAGTAGGAATGGGAGATTTGATAGCTCTCTTCAAGTACCTGAAAGGCTAACTTAGGGAGGAGGAATGAAATTTGTTTAATTTAATTAAAAAGCTGAGTTGAGCAATGTGGGGAAACATGGAATTAGACAAATTTAGACAGGGGAAGCTAGGTAGTGTAGAGCTAGGTAGAGCACTTGATCTAGAATCAGGAAGACATGAGTTCAAATTCAGCCTCAGTTTGCCTCAGTTTTCTCTTCATTTAAATTGGAAAAGTAATAGGACCTACTTCACAGAATTGTGAGGATCAAATGTTAATCCTAAGACAGTTACATAAAAGTTGTTTCTTATCATTGTTGTTGCTGTTGATGATGATGATATTATTTTGTCAGCAAAAATCATCCTATCAGTGCTAATCCAAATGGAGAAAGGGCTGGATCAGGATCTATTGGCTTTTTCCTTCATTGAAAGTGTTTAAGGAAAGACTAAGTGACCAATTATCTGATGTATTATAGTGGGTACTCTTCTGAAAGTATGGATGGATTAGATTACCTCAGAGATAAAACTAATTTAGAATCCAATACTGACTTAGAATGAGATGATATTTACTGACTAAGAGAATATTATTTGTAGATACAATTCTATTAAGCAAAATAAGGAAGTAGGAAAGTTTAAAGTATGTCTAATAAATAGTGATTAAAATTTGACCAGAACAAAATGATTTTTTCAAAGGATTAGGGAAAAAGAAAGCAATGAATATTACTTAGAAATAGATTATAAACAGCATTGCTGATTAGGGGAAAAGTTTTAGCCTTCTACAGAAAATGAAACGTCATTGAAGAATTTCAAGCAGGGAAATGATGACATCACTTGAAAACTAAAGCTGGTCTTAGATTTGAAATATAAGGAGAGAGACTAGAGAAAAGGAGACCAGATTATTCCTAATGATTTAGCAATAGGAAATCAGTCATGAAAAATTAAGAGCAGAACAGAAAGATTTTGTAAAGAAAAAACGTGGGGGTGAAGAAGAGAATTCAACCATGATTCAATTTCTAAGTCTGAAAAACTAAAGACATGGTGTTACCATTAAGTACAGAGGAGGGGGCAATTGTTTTGTTGAGGAAAAAAGATGAGTTCTGTTTTAAACATATTGAGGTTGAACTATTCCTATTATTTTTTTAAGGATACTTTTTAAAACCACCCTGGCCAAGGTACATTTCACAGACATCTTTGAAATAAAATGAAAAAAAAACTGTCCACAATATCCCAATAATTTAGTTACTAAAGTACTTAGATGCCCACAGTCAGATGCTGAGTCCTGTCCATTCCAATTCTACCTCACAGCAAGTCCCACTTTTCTATTACTACTAGCAAAATGTTAGTACAGACACTCAATACCACCCCTCTAGGATATTTTAATAGGCTCGAGTCTTTTAGCCTCTACTGTCTTCCCACCTCTAATTTACTCCATGAGTCATGGATGACCTTGGCATCTTCTATATCTTAACAAGCTCTAAGTACTCCACAGTGCCTACTTCAGCTATCTTCATGCCCGTTGGAACAAATTGTTCTCATTTGCCCATCACTCTAGGGTAAGTTTACACAAGCTTGAGCTAGCCATTTCCCTAACGCACCAATCAGTTTGAGGTCTGCCAGTTACCCTCTACTTGGGTTAATTTGTCTGCTGAGACAGTTTTACCAACATATTGCTGCTGCACATACTACAGCTTCTTGGAGCCGCAGGTGATAGTTTGTAAGACAATCTACCTATGAGATTTTTCTCCATTATATATCATCTCTGGTTATCACCAGTCATTTTTACTTTTGAATCACCACTTGACTTCAAAGACTTTGGAAAAAAGAGTAAAGGTGTTGACTCTGTGCAACTCTGCTTTACTTAAATCCAATTCACTTGCATATGAAGATATCACCCCATGACATCATTGCTCCTCTTCAAACTCAAAGTATGAGCAACAATAATTTCTTGAGCAGCTGCCAGAATATCTTCTATATCCATAGAGCTGGTCACACCATAGATTATTTTAAAAATCTTCCAATAACTTCCTGTTACCTACTGAATGGAATTCAAACTTCATTACCTAACATTAAAAGCCCTCTACAATTTGACTTCAAAGTATCTTAACCTAACCCATCCTCATACATAATCAATGTTTTGCTACGTCTCTTATTGCTCAATTAGCATCACTATACCTAAAATGTTCTCCTTTAACATCTCAGTTGTTTAATTTTTATCGACTTTTTAAAGATTGACTGATATATCTTTTTTTTGTTTTCTTTTTTCCAATGCAGGGGTTAAGTGACTTGTCCAATGTAACACAACTACGTAAGTATCAAGTGTTTGGAGTTAGATTTGAACTCAAGGCCTCCTGACTCCAGTACAGCTGCTCAAACCACTGTGTCCCACACATTTCTTTTAAAAATGTTACCATAATCACTCTCCTAAAACAAATAACATTTTTCTCCTCAGAAATCACATAAAATATTTTTTATTCTCTTATAGATTTATGATTCATTATTTTTGCCACATAGTCATTTTCATATTCATCTCAGTTTCCTCTAGTATGTAGCAAATTATTTGAGGGCATACATAAGATATTATCTGATCTAAATATCATTTTTTCCAATACCAAGAGCTAACTATAACATTGTATACATAGTAGGTACTTAACTAAATGTGAATCAGATTTAATTAATACTTAGAGAGTATTCCTTTCTAAGTTAAGAGCTAAAATATCATTTGGATGCTGGCATTCAGTCTAAATGAAAATAAATATATAGGATTAGCAGGTAGCTCAAAGATGTAGCAGTCATTTTTAATTTATCTACATTTATATAGTCAGATCAACAATTTATTAGATCAATGATAAAAATTAGTACAAAAGAAAGGAAATAATAAAATGATAAAAAATAGTGTATATTTAAAATAACTACAACTTGACGTATTTAAGGATATGGATATACTTTTATCAACATACAAATATGTTGCTATACATATGAGTGTGTGCATGTGTACATGCAAATGTAGATGTATGCATATGTATGCATATAGCTCCATATATGTGTGTATATATATATATATATATATATATGTTTGTGTGAATAAATGGAAGAAATGAATGAACTCAAGGAGATTGATACCAAAGGTATAAGAACACATTAACATTACTTTTGTGTTTTTGTATGCAAATATATAAGTATTTATAAATGTTCACACTTGTTTTTATAAATTTCATATTTTATTGATTGCTTATATGAAAAATAAAATTTGTATAGAACTTTATTTAAGGTACATATTTTATTTTTATGTTCTTAAACCTTATTTTTCATCACAGCAAATTCTTTATGAATTTGAGTTAATCTGTACATGGAGTGGCACTGACAAAAAGTAATTTAAAGAAGAACTTCCTAATGTTTACTATAATTGATCCTTGTTTCTCTTCCATCTTATCTTATCTCCAGATACATGGTTTATATTCTCTCTGGACTTGCTGTCCCAAAATAACATCCCCTTTAACCCCAAATTCTTTTTCCCTCATAATCCTTTCATTGGTTATACTTCTCTGAGTTCTGGCACAACTCTGATGACTCTACATTTTTCTGACACACCCCCTCATACTGGTCCTGGAAAAACACTGGAAATATTCTTTGCCCCATGATCATTTTCAGACTGTCTTTATCATTTCTTCAGTCAGTAATCTTTTATATTTTGGGGACCATTCTATCAAAAATTTCTAATCATTTCAAATGATAATACCTAATGTATACTAACACATCAGTTATTTTCCCACTTTTTTGTTTAAAGGATATGGTACTTGTCTCAGCATAACCCTCACACCAGTGAATCACTTCCCTTATTAGAAACCTTGACATATTTCTATCTCCCAATAACTTATTCTTTGCTCCCACTGAGACATCCAGCGCTTCCATCTCTCAGTAGTTCTCTTTCCTTTCCTTTTTTTAATTTTGATAATGCCAATTTTAAATAGATTTTATTTTCCTGGCCAAGAACTGCATTTCCACTGATTTACAGGATGGATAAAGTGGAATGTTGTTCATTTCTCTCCCTCTGCATACATCCAAGTATTCAGAATGTACAGATTTACACAGTACATTAAATGTTACTTTTAAACTGCTACTGTATTTACTACAAATTTGCTTCCACTTTTTAGAAATTTGTGTGGAATGTTCTTTCTTCTGGTGTGTTTAGTTGACTTTTTCAATTTGGATCCAGAAGAAGGACCTCCAAAGGGGGCTGTTCTAGCCCCAAGGAATCCATCAGGCATTTGCATGCCTCAAGGCATAACCACTCTAACCAGATATAGTTTAGGAATGAAGTGGTTGTAGATCTTCTCCAATTCTTTCTGTTGATACTTAAATCCTTCATTCTCAACAATGTTTTAAGGCAATCAATTGATTATTTCATGACATTTGTCTTGTGTTTGGCTTCATCAACAATTTTGTGTCACATTTTTTCATTCTCTACAATGACCTTCAGGTAGAAAGTATAAGATTAAAAAGAATTCTCTTAAGACACTTTGTCTCTCTGCTTCTCATGCTCAGCTTTGTATTTCTTAGGCTCCTAGATCATCTGCTCAATGCCTTCTTTTTTGATGACCTTTATCATTGGTAATGGTTAGTTTGTTCCCTTTGCCTGTGCTCATATCCAAAGCAGAGGATGCTATTCACCTCAATGTCAAATTCACTTCAATCTAAAGAACACCCCTGGATGCTGGGGAGAAGGAATTCCTGTGAATTCACACTTGCCAAGCAGGTTGTTATCCTTCCTCATGTCATGACTCTCACCTTCATAATCCTGAATAAACACATGAAATTGGTTGTCCAGATAGGTGCTAAAGGTCTTAGTCTGCTTGGTGGGGATGGTGATATTGAGTTGTTCAGAACTGTCATAACTCCACCTTTTAATTTCAAGGGAAAGAGGAATAACATCCAATGGCACAAAGTCCTGCACCGTCTATGTATCCAAACAAAATGATAGTCTGGACAGTTGCACCATAGGTAATGGTTTCATTAGGATTAAAACTCTTCCTGAGTTCCTTGCCACTGAAGAACTCCTGCAGAAGCTTCTGGATTTTTTCAAGTGCAAGTGGAACTACCCACCTGGACAATGTCATATAAACCTGTGATATATCTAGCTTGGCATCCCTTTAGGCTTTTATTTTCACAGGGTCCAAGGTGCAATGGAAGAGAGCAACATTCAACTCTTCAAAACATACTGGAATGATTGATGGATAGAAGTTCATACCTTCATAGAGGGAGTCAATCTCACTCATGCCAAGCAATGTGCAGACCATGAACAGTCTCTTGATTTCAATGATGTCCTTGTGTTTTCACTTGAACTTAGCAATGACATGATTGACCATGTGATTGTCAAAGTACCTCCCTCCCACAAAAAATGGGTGTCCCCAAATGTGGACTTGACTTCAAAGATGTCATCTTCAAAGGGAAGAATGGAAACATCAAAAAGTACCACCTCCAATGTCAAAAATTAGCTCATTTCTCTCAGCACCAAAACTCTTGTCCAAGCTACATTTGTTGATGATTTGTAACACATTAAGACCATCAATAGTCCCAGTATCTTTGGTGGTCTGATATTAGAAATTGTTGAAAGAAGCTGGTACTGTGTCCACAGCATTTGTGATAGTAACCTTCAGCAATTTCTTTCATCTCTGTCAAGACCATAGAGGATACTGAGTGGTAAAAGCTTTTGGTCTCTCCACTTGGACCTACACCTGCCTGCATCATTCACCACCTTGAAAAGTCAATGCTTCATGTCTGACTGTACAAATACATCATTGAATCTGCAACTAATAAAATCAAAAACTGTGTTGGTAGGGTTCATCATAACTTTATTCTTTGTAACTTCACTGATTAAACCTTTTCTGTTGGTAAAGGCAACATAGTGAGGGAGTCCTGTTTTCTTCATCGTCAGCAATGATCTCTACTTTCCCATGCTGGAAGACACCCACATAGAAATAAGTGATGCTGAGGTCAATGCCAAAAATATAAAAGGGAGTAGGGGGTCATATATGACTGCTGTGGAAGAAGGGCTGCTGCTACATTGAATAAACCCCTCAGTTGTTTTCAGGTCTTTACTTCTCCTCTGACTTCATTTCCTTCACAAGAGGAAAGAGAGATAGGAATTATAGATAGTATTTTCAGAGTTTGCTGAGAAAGGAAGGGAGCCATCCTTTGGACTTATATTAATAGAACACAACAGAATACTTGATACTGATACTTAGTAGGGATCAACTATATTGTGTTACTGATTAATAATAATAAAATGATTATTTTAAAATTTTTACCACAAGTTATTTCCATAATAGAAATATGAAATTCCAATAAATAGCTAGTGCATTATTATTCTGTAGATGAAGAGATGTCAAAGTGAGCTGTCCATCATGATAAACTTAGTAGTAGATGGCTACTCAAAGATTTTGAGCAAGAAATTCTGACTCCTAATAAACCTCCAACAACAACCATAAAATGTTAGAGTTTGAACTTACTTTAAGAAATTATCACATCAAACTCTCATTTTATAGATAAAAGTACTGAACTTTAGAAAATTTAAATAACTTGCTCAAGGGCACACTTCTTATTAGAGGAATTTAAAATCTCTTTTGTTGTCTTGGTAGGTGTAATAGTAATAACGACATTTAGGATAATATCTATAACTCAGATTTATATAAACTTCATTCCATGCTATTTTACTACCTCCAGGGGAATGAGTTAGTGAACACCAAACACAGCAAGCCTATCCTATCTGTACTTTTACATAGTGAAATTCTCTCTGCCTTCTTTTATCAGCCTCAATTAGCATGCCACCTCTGACTTTTCCTAAAAGATCTCATTTACCAGACATTTTATCTCTTAAATTTTAATTCTGAGTTCTTTTTAAATTCCTCATGCCTTCTTTTTATTTGGATTTGAATTAAATATTATTGAATGTAATAGACTGACCCAAATAAGGTCAACCCTTTATTACAGAAAATATAACCATAGCTTATAGATTACCTAGGTTCCTTGTTTCTTTTCTTCTAATCTGACTTTCCACCCTCTACCCTTCCCTTTGCTGATCAGCTTCTCACAGGGAAAGCCAAAGTCAAATTTGTCATTTCCCCCTTTTTATTTGCAGTTCTGATAAAGAAAATAAAATGAAAAAAAAAAAGACTGTCAGTTATGAAGTTGAGGGCAAGATTTTCAGATTGCTTATAGATTGCTATTATCCTAGGCCTTATTAGCAAAAAATTAAAAAAATGAGGGAAATCCCTATAAAATTGACATAAGGAATCTTATCTATCTAAAAATCATAGGATGATGTGTTATGCAGGAGACTATGAAACTATTAAAAAATAAGTAAAACCTGCAATATGATAAGGAAATCATGCTGAGATAAACAGAATCTGATCAAATTGAATAACTTTTCTGGCTAAACTTAGGTGCCCTGACCTCAGTATGATCTTCCAGAATAACACCTAAGAATAATTTGCCTCTCTCCTTTGGTTGATGAAGGAATAGGAATTGAAAATGAAAAGTGATAGTGCAATGCATCATAGGTTCAAGAAATTACAAGAGGTGTCTCTGTACTAGCTTGTGACAAATGCTACCAACCTTACCCTGCCTTCCTGGATAAGCTTTTTTGTTTGATATAAATGACACCCTAGTCACTGTCTAAGAACTGACTGTGACCCCAGACCAACCCCATTAATGCCACAAGCACATCATACCTATTCTGCTTCTAAAGAAGCTCCTATTCTATATATGCTCTGTCAAATCTCAGGGTTAGATAGTATTCTAAAAGAGATCTGGGGATAGAGTGGGGTGCAGTTTTCTAGCCCCGGGTTGTAAGAAAGAGCTGTCCTTTTGTACTTGACTGAATTTAAATGAGGATTCAGGAAGAAAACTGAAAGCACAGTATCAGGAAAAGTGAAGACATTAGAGTTAATGAGCTTTAGAGTTAGCATTCCCACAGGCTAGGTACCTTGATTTCCTTTAAAGGAAGCCTGAAAACAAATTAGTTGATTTAAAATTTTAACTCAATACTATCTACCTCACACCCCACAGAATGCTTTCTCCAGAATAACATCTTAAGATAGTTAAGAAACTTGCCCTTTCAAAGGACCATCAATAAAATAAATATATAATGATCATCATCTTTGTCTTTTGACAAAATCATAAAAAAGTCTCTTGTCTCTCACTCTGCCTATCATACAACATGAATTTAAAGCAAAGAGGAACTATATTACTCTTCTTTATCTATATCATATAATATGTATTCCATAATTTCATGAAAAAATAGATGTGTTACTGACAGGAACAGAGGGAATGGACTTCAATTTTTTAAAGACACTTCTACCAAGGTCATGAAAAAAAAATATTCCATAGAATTGAGTCTTCTATCAACTATACATAGTACTAGGAAGGAGAACAAGAGGAAGACAAAAGAGGAAGAAGGTGGGTTTTTAAAAGAAATCTCAGTTTCTTGACAACATATTCATTGTTTTGAAGCCTATCCAAACCTTGGGAATATGGAATGGTAACCTTCAAAGTTGCTGTACTAGTACTCATTTAGAAGCTTGGGAACCAAGGAAAAATCTAGTTGCTGAAGTGCATCGACATATCATCCTGTGCAGGAAATATCTCTTGGTCACTTTTAGCTTTTCCCTAAGCAATTCACTAGGAAGCAGTAGAAAGAAAGCCGATAGGCCCGATCCATCTAATGCCAAATGTTTTTAATGAAAGTATTGTGCCATTAAATGAGAGCTATCCATTATCTACTTTTTGAAGGAGATGAAAAATCATGTTGCTTTCATCCAATATGTGGCAAACAAAAGGCACAATAAAAATGGCATTGAAATATATGAGCTCTATGACAGCAATATTAGTCACATCTTATACACTGACCTTTCTAGTGGCAGGGACATTCAGTAAGCTGTTACAAGGGACTGGCATTTTCAGTAGTAATAAACCTCCTTAAAGTCAGTCATCTTCTTTTCAGGGAATACTAGCTCGTGATTGATGAATTCTAACAGATGTAAAAATCTGTTGGCAATCTTACTGATATGCTGAAGTCATTGAAGCCTATTTCAAAGAGTTAATAATGGGATAATTAACAGGTTCTGCACATCTAGCAATCTATAAAAAAGACAGGCAGAGGAAGTGATGATGTCCTAACACTTCAGAAATGTATGATTGGAACTTTTCTATTATGCTGAGAAGGTGGGGTTCCACTGATATTTCTTTTTCATGATATTTGGGTAAGTTGAAGACTTGCAAGACTGAAATTGGGCAAGAGTCAATTAGATATCAGATGGCAATCTTACTTTTTAATTAGGTAGCAAATGATTTCAACTAATTAGGCCTTCATCAATGTTCCTTGAAATTCCCAAATTTTACAGAGAAATGAAATGGATGAGGGAAATTTTGTTCTTCATATCTTTCTTCTCTTTCCTCTCCTTCTTTACAAAGAACAAACCTAGAAGAAAATCCATGACCTTTTTCTCTAGCTTACTAGATAGAAATCAGGTCACTTGGAAAATAAGGTAATTTCAAAGTTCATATTTTTATTTATTTCTATCAGAATAGAAAATATTAGCAATAAATATTTATTATTTATTAATTGATGTTGCCATTATCATGACATTCTCTTCATTCAATAAACTTCAATGACTCCCTATCATATTGAGGAGTAACATAAACACTTTTGTTTAGCACATAGGTTCAGCAGAACTGTATCTTAACCTAGCTTAATATTTCCAGCCTTATTTCATCTTATACATTTTATGGTTCTATCTTACTTTTCTTAATATTCCTCCATCTTCCAACTTTAGAACACTGGCTTGACTTCCATTCTACTTGACTGGAATGAATTCTCTCCGATCCTCTAATTCTCAGAACTCTCAGTTTTTCCTGAAGCTCAGCTCATTTGTCATATTTTACAGTCTTTCCTAATTTCCTGAACTACAAATAATCTCAACACCATCAATCTGTAACTATGTTTTTATATGTTTATATTTCTTTCAGTAAATTATCTCACAACCATCAATCTGTATCTCTGTTATTTATATGGTGTCTATGTTATGTTTTATTTTTTCTTCTCTTCTTCGTTCTCCCTTTTCCTTTTCACTATATTTCACTATATTTCCTACTCTTCTTCATTTAGACATTTCCTGGATCCTGCTTCTATCATGAATGAAGTTATTCAGATATATATCAATGAGATAATATATGGAATAATAAAGGTAAATGCCCTTTTATTGTGCTTGAAGATTGTGTGTGCATGCACTTATATGCTCAAGGATATAAGATGTTCTGTATTTTTTTTAATTATTATTCACTAAATGTGGTACCCATTCAAAGGAACAGCCATAAGAGAAGTAAAATGAATGAAAGTAAAGTCCTGAGAACAGTTGCTAGGTTGTTTTCAATGACAATTTGTATGTAGGAAAAGGAAATATGGGAAACTGGCAAATCCATATATAGGAAGTATAGAAGCATAGAATTTTAACTTTGGCAGAGAATTTGGAAGAGAAAATCATTTAAGCCAGTCTTCTTGGGAACTTGAGGCCCAGGCATGACAAGATCCAAAGACCACCTTCTGAACACAAGTTCACTCACTTTCCATTGTTCTGCATATATTTTGCAGGAAAAAGAGAGTGATCCTTCTACAGTTTAAAAACTTATTTATGGTAACATAAATAGTGAGCACTAGTGCCAAGAGTATATAAATCAGATAGTTGTCATCCTAGCCTCAGAAACTTTTTACCTTATGATTATGTATGCCAGAAGACAGTCTTACACTTGTTTTTCCCTCTAAGTTGTAGATAAATAGAAATAGAATAGGAATCTGAAGACCTATGTTCTAGAACAGAATCTGCCACTTAGTGGCAATAACTGAAAGAGCTACCTTTCTTGATGCATAAATCTGGGATTATAATAATAACTAACAGAACTTTCAAGGATTCTTTCTCCTCAAAGAAGGTCAAGTGACAATGTAGGAAAAAGTTGATTGAAAGCTATAAATTGAAGCCCAAGTGTAAAGTAATTGTTTTCCCATGCTCTTTCATTTCACAAAAAAAACCCAAACAAAAACAGAATGTAATACCCTGGATAGCAGTAACTTGTTTGTGTATGTGTAGTGGTGTGTTTTGTGTGTGTGTGTGTATGTGTGTGTGTGTGTGTGTATGTGTGTGTGCTCTATGTATAACCAACTCTAGAATGACATAATCAGAAATTAATGAAATTAAATGTAGTCGCTAAAATTGAAGTAGTATATTCTAGACCACGAAAGTCAATGTAATGAGGCTTCAATGAGGTACTAAACCTCAGTATGGAAACTGAACTCTGCTGTTTCAGCATTGTTGAAGCAGGATCACATGCTTTGCATCCAAAGACTGCTGGCCAGGACCTTCTTTTTTATTTTAGATCAAAGAGGGAAATATGAAATGTAAGGCTTCCAATGTCCTCCATTATTCCTGCTGCTCCTTTTCACTGACAGGCTGAATTTTTAGTAACTAGCAGCTACAAAGATAACTAATTAAAATTCTCTTAGGTTGCCCTGACACTAATTGTCTACTCAACCAGGAAATGATATTGATGGGGAGAGGAGAAAGAGAGGGTGAAATTTTTTTCTTCCATATTTTTTGATCTCGTTCATATTTCTGGGGTGCCACTAGTGTGAAATTCTTGAACATACTCCTGATTGAGAGTATTTTGCTCAGAAGTTCAGAAACCTGTGTCTGGAGAGAACTTTGGTACAAAGCTTTTGATAGTTAATGAAAAAGCTCCATCTATTGGCAATTACATTGAATTGTACCCATGAGCTCATCTTTTCTCACCCCCTTAAAGGATGTGGCAATTCAATCCTATTCTTATAGATTGACTCAAAATCATATATGCATTATTTAAACCAATTGCTATAGGGCAGATTTTCAATTTCTATTAAAATTTTTATCTGCTTGAAAGCCCAATTTCTGTAAATCTGAATTTCTTTCTTTCACACTTCAGGCTTCAGAACTTGCCCTAATTTTTAAATTTGAATTCTCTTATATGTCTCAACATTAAAGACATAGTAAATGTATCAATTGCACTTTTGTAAAGTTTTAAATCCAAATATATCATGGAAAGAGAGACTTTTTTTCATTTCTAAGATCATAAAACCTTTTCATTTTTTATTTCCTAAAAATCATATTCAGTCAATAACATAAATATGTGCCAATTGTTGATGTTTTTACTCTGATGTGGATAAAGTTTAATAGATTATCTATTGTAGAAATTCCACAAAAATAGGTATACAATGCTATTCACATTGCAAGTCAATGCTTCTGAATTTTCTGGTTGCAATGTTAAAAATGCAATGAATAGCATCAAAAGATTATTTCTGATATATTCTATATTTGTTGATAGTCTGAAAGCAACTCTTACATAACTACTAAAGTCCTAACTTTGTGTGTTTTGACAGATTACATTTTTAACAAGCTCATCAACCAAAATCAAGCTAGAAAAACTAATGAGATCATAAGTACCATATTCCTGAGCCTGGTTATTGAAGCACTATTGAATGAAATATTTAAAAAAGTAATAAACTTTGGGGTTACTAGAAGAAATAGAAGTAAAATTCTATTGACCATTGGTTGAAGCCCCAGATTTGAACAGGATGTGAATACAGTCATACTAAAAAAATGTTATTAATGTCCTGTAGCGATATCAACAAACTTGGTTTTGAAATTGAAGTCCAATGTTAATGTTTTAATAGTTTTCATTAAATATATCTATTTGCTATAATATTCTTAGTGTGTGGTTCTCAAAACTTGGTTTTCTAATTGCCAAAAGAATTATCTTGCAGATTTAATTCCTCCCCCCATTTTTTAAGGCAATGGGGTTAAGTGACTTTCCAAGGTCACACAGCTAGGTAATTATTAAGTTCCTGAATTTGGATTTGAACTCAGTTACTCCTGACTCCAGGGCCGGTGCTCTATCCACTGTGCCACTTGGATGCCCTACCCCCCCTGGTTTTCTTTCTTTTTTTTTTTTGTACTGATGCTGGAACTAATATTCATCCCAGTTTGCAACAAATTAGGTGTAGGATCTAGGCAGGTCATTTAAACTCTTCAAGTTACCATTTTCTCATAAATAAAATAGAAGGGCAGGGCAAGTAAGTATGCTATCATTTAGGTTAATATAATAAAAATGTTAATAGCACCTTGGTTAATTTATATATTTAACACTATACCAAACAAGATGCTAAAGGATTACAGCACAAGATAATGTTTTAAAAAATAATATGGAAAAATAAAAATCTACATAATCAAGGAAAATAATGAAAAAATTGGAAAGAAGTCAATAATTATATAATAGGAACTAATTTCATATAGAAGTAAGGAAAAAAAGTATTTTGTGTTGAAAATAAGAATTCAAATAATCCAATCTCTGATAAAGAAATTAAACAAATCTTAAAAAGAAGTTCCCAAAGAAAATAGAATGAAAGAAGGTCTAGTCAGATTTACAATTGAATTTTATCAAACACTAAAATAAGCAATAGACTACCACATTATATAACAAAACACTAATTGATTAAGTAAAATCTTTTGAAAAAATAAAAAGTATGACTGAAAGTTAAAATACATAAGAAATATTTATTATCCTTAATATGAAAAATATTATCTATGAAAACCAATAAGTACCATAATATGTAATGTAAAACAAAAGAGCCTTTTCCAAAAAGATTACAATAACTGTAGAAGTAAAAATATTGATCTAATAACTATAGGCAAATAGGCAAATATTTGACATAGTATATTGTTTTACTTAAAGAACCCTACAGTATAAATTGAAAGCTTACCTGAAATAGAAACTTTATTTAAGTAGCAGAATATAATATAAAATCACAAAATAATGTGAATTACCAATGGAGCAGCTGGAAAAATGTTTTTCAATAATTCAATATTTAATGTACAACATATTTGTAGTGGTATAACTTATGAACTATCTTGGGGTCTAATGAACAAGATACATAAAGGAATTATTGGAAAAGAAGTACAAAATTCTATGGAAACAAAAATAGCTCCATGTTTGGGTCATCCAAATGAAATAAAAATGACAATACTACCTAAATTTTTATAGATTAATAAAGATTTATAAATTCAATACCATATACCATATCAGCTACTAAAAGGTTTTTGTATAGAACTAAAAAAAATTCATCTGAAGGAACAAAAAAAATCAAGAATATTGAGAGAAATCATTGGGGGAAAAGTAACAGAAATGTATATATCATGTAATATGATAATGGTAATATTTTGAACATTGATTAGCATTTGTTAAGAAATAAAAAAAGATCAGTGGACAGAAGAGGGTCAACAGACCCAGAAGTCATATTCTAAAAAAGAGTAGGTTCTCCCAGCTACCCATTCCCTAGCAACTCTATCGTGGCTTAGTTTCAATACTTCATATTTCTTGTCCACTTATCTCCACCTAACTTGATAAATCAAACACAATGACATCACTAATTTACAGTTAACAAAAAGATAAAAAACACTCTTTTGACATTAAGATGTTTATTTCCCAATAAGACATATTTTTTTGAATCGTGTTTCTGTATTATTGTTCTTGATGAGCTCCCAAGCTCTTTGAGAGCAGATAATGTGTGTGTGTATGTGTGTGTGTGCATATATAAATATATAAATAATTGCAACAACTTATTTGAACAGTTCTTTCTTTTCTTGGATGATTGTTCTATACAATTTAGGCACCAAAGTTCCAACTGGTCAACTTTAAAATATGATCACTGGATTATAGAGCTGAAGATTTGGACCTCAAGAAGTCAACTAGTTTTAGCCCAAACCTCTCAATATAAAAAGTAAATGGAAGTTCTAGGAGGTTAAATGACTTGCTCAGGGTCACACATGACTAAGCATCAATTAATCAATGAATTGGGGCATAGATATTCCTAACTTTAGTGAGTTATTTTTGTTACATTTTTTCTGGCTTCAATGACCATTATTTAAGTGATTACTACTTACAAAATACTGTATTTCATGCTAAAGCTACAAAGACAAAAATAAAAGCAATTTTGGGCTTCAAGGAGTTTATGTTCTCTTTGCATAAAATTTATAATATGTGTAACTAAAATGAATATCACATTATCATTCTTCCATACTGCCTCCCCACTTCAGAAGGAATGGTTATAACTTTTTTTCCCAAAGGCAGTTTGAACAAGATGATAATTATCATTTAGATATTAGAAAAGTTCTCTCTCACAGTCAAGAAAATGTTATATTTTAGACACAAGGACTCATTTGCTCCTATGTATCTATCTATCTATAATATATATATATATATATACACATGTATATACTATATATATATATATATACTAATTGGATACAGAATATGACTGACACCTTGCTTAAATTCTTCTTCAAATTTTATTTCAGTTATACTTCATATTTTATTCATGCACTAAATTAAAAAAAAGTCTATCCACCATTTTTATTTCCAGTTTCAACAGCTCTTTGAAATGAATTCAATGCTATTGTCAGTATAGTCAATCAGGATCATATTGGTTGCTATTCTAACCCCAGACATCCTCATATTTATTAAGTTTAAAATGGTGCAATCTGAAAATCTCTTAGCAGATTTTTAAACAATCTTAATAAGGCAAGACAAAATACTGCAGAATGAGGTAATCTCAAGATTATGTTTAGTGTTTTTAAAGTGATATTATAATAGCTGTATAATAGTCAAAGGGAGAAAGGCACACCAAAATTTATATTAAATATAACATAATAAATGGTGAACATCTCACAATTCCAGATAATCATTATTTACAGTCTGTCTTTCTTGGAAAATTGTAAACTCCTTGAAAAATTCTGAAGACAGATGGAGATGATAACCCATGATATATTGCTTATATTTCTTCTTTATATAAATCTATGTCCTAAAAGTTAATCAAATGAAACTCTAGAGAAGTAATATGTTAATAAGATTGCTTTCATTAAAAGTGGAGACTTTCAGCCTTTTTCACTATACTCTGTAATTTATCAACCCACCAATAAGAGGAACACAATTAGCAGATGAGTCTGATCGCCTTACCAAGTCAGAGCTTTTGTCAATGACATGGATGAAACATGCAATTTTGCTTATAGGCTATTCAATCATTTCCATTGGTAAGACCATTTAAGGAAAATATTTTTGGCCTTCATTGCCATGATCAATTCTATCTCTACATTCCTAGAGTCTGTCATATTTATTTTCTTAAATTCTACATTAACTACTCTGATATGATGATAATGATAGCTGGCATTTAGAAAGAACTCTTAAGGTTTATAAAGTGAATTAATTGAGGAAGTTCAGGTCATCTAAATTCACCTGATTTCCAGTTGTAATAATGATATTCTCTCATCCTATAAATGAAAGACCAATAATCTTTACCTTCTAATCTTTTCCTTCTCTATTAAGTAGAAATGAGAATTTACCATTTTGTCCTTTGTATTAAGATCACAGAATGCCTGATGTATCAGAACAATGAGATCTTCTTTGCCAAAAACTCATCTATTATGTTTGATGACTTTACCCCTTAACAATAAGACCCTGTGGTAAGTTTTCAGCAACTGCTCCCAAAGGAGACTCATAGTATTTCCAATATCTAACCTTAAAGGAGTACACTAGTCAGACTACTAGAAATATTATCTCAGTAAGTATTCTATAGGATAACAATATGATTTTTATTTATAAGTCATACATTGAACTCTCTAATTGCAGCTATGATTCTTTCAAAACACTTTTTTCAAAATCCTCTATAGTTATATTATAAAGAAAAATCTAAGTGATGCCATACAGTGGCACCCATTCTATCCTCTCTCAGTCCCTTTTCTATTTTTTTCATTCTAAGGCATGGCATAGCACTACTGCATCTATTGTGGAAGAAGAGTTAGATGAACTCCATTTAGCCCAAATGAGCAAGAAGAAAAAGTTACAAAGAGGAAAAGATAAACTTAAGATGATGGATAATCAGCTCCAGTTCCTTCAAATGAACCTAAGGTATACATTCAAAACACTTCACCATGCTGTTACCATTTCAAATAGGGTTTTATGCATCTTTCTTAAACTGTGGCTTACAGATCTGAGTCTAATGTTTGAAATGTGGGCTGCCAAAGACAGAGAACAATGAGAATATCACCAGTTAAGCCTCTCAGTGTGATGCAAAATCCATGAGCTTTTAAGACTTTCATATTAGATGACTGACTCAATTTTTCTTGTGGAATACAGCATCCAGGTCATTTTCCCTAGATAAACTAATTTAACATCACCTTTCCCTTCACTACTACTTATAAAACTGATAATTTGTTTTATCCCAACTATAAAACCTTACATTTATTTTTATCGAATTTAACATTATTAAATTGAACCTAATGTTCAAGATAATTTGGAGCTTGAATTTTTCATCAAATCTTTCATCTATGTACCTTTTGAAAATTTAATAAGTGTGTAATCTAGATTTTTTTCTCTCATTAATAAAAAATTAAAATAACATAATGCCATGAAGAGTTAGGTTCAACTTAATATTTCATTTTTCCTGGATGATTCAGGGTCCTCACTATGGAGATCACTTTTTTTGCACTGCAATGTAAATGAAGCCACAGGTGCAGATGATATGGAACAAATAGCTGACTGAAAATGAATATCAAAGAAATGCCCTGAAATTTGGTTTCTTGATGAGAAAATGTCCCTGATGTCAGCTTTCTTTTAGGTCATTTGCTTTTTTCTCATAAAGGCAAAGTGATGGATGTGCAGCTGGGTGACCCTCTGGCAGTTGAACACTGCTGACTTCTGACAAAATAAATGATTGAATCAGTGTTCAGAATAGCCTTCTCCCAAGTGTTTTCTTCACCCACCAGAATATCTTCCTCTTCATGGTTGCTTTCAATGTCCTTTGACTTGTGAACATTTGAAGCCTTAGCTATCACTTCTGCATCACTAATCCAGAAGGCCACAGCTGCTCCTCTGCCAACTTGGGCTAACTCTTCAAACTCATTCATTCCAATTTTGTTAATAGGATGTGAAGAAGAACCATGCATTCCTCTCAGGATGTTTGACTAATGCTTATTTCCAAGCCTATGCTTTCTTCATCTTCAGGATAAAATTTCACTTCTGCAAAAGTGAAGTCATGACATAGTTTTATACCAGCTCTTATGAAGATATGAGTTTTTAGACATTTCCAGGAACAAATAACCAATTGCAGCTTTAATCATATGATATTAAAAGATCTATGTATTGCCCACATAATGTAGAAGTTTTCTCATTTCTCTGCATTATAACTTAACTTTTCCTATCCTAGAGATTTAATCATAGAGTAGCATTAGAAAATTAAAAAAGGATGACTCATCAAGGTAAATTCTGAAATCATCCAAGAATAGATTATCTTTACTATCCCCAGATAATGGTATCATGATCAAAAGACTTTTGAAGGTAGGTCCAAAAGATGATAGAACTAGGTGAGGAAAGGGAGAGCAGAGAAGGTTGTCCAATTTTTTTTTATCAATTCTGTAGCTAATTCTCAGTAACAAATAAATATGTTAACACATTTTGATAATTGAGATTATTATATTTCCTGTCACTGAAGGTGTTATTTTTATGAGAACTTGAAGTATTTATGAATTAGAATTATTCCACCCCTCCTCTATACTCTTATGTGAGCTATGGCTTCTCAATTAATATTAGCCATTATTCTCCTTGAGTCCATCTTTCTCATTCCGATGTCAATTGTTTCTTCAATATTGAACATTGACCACATTGCCATGTCATTTTATTAGCTTGGACATCAAAATAACTGGACCTCTGACCTTCCATCAGACTCAAACTATGAAGCTTTTCTTTGGGTATCCATCACCATCCAATTTCCTACAGAAAATCATGGAACAGAGTAATTTTCTCACTTCAAGTTTATTGTTAAATTTCAGTGGGGCCCTCCTTGCTGCTTGACACACTTTCTAATCTACCATTATTGATGCCTCATATCCTTCATTTAGCAGTATCTATTGTAAACTTTCTTTTCCTCCTCTCCTCTCCTCTCCTTTCTGCCAAATCCACTTCCTTGAGCTAAACTTATAATAGATGGCATTTGAAATACTGCTTCACTGAGATTGATTCCATTTGGCACAAATTACTTCAGTCCCCCTCCTCTATTCCTTAGACTCTCTCAGCAAAAGTAACTTCCTTGAAGTCAGGTTCTATTTTATTTCTGTTTGTATTCTCCATCAAAAGGCATAAAGTTGGTACATCTATACGTTTAATAAATTAATATAGCATCAATAAATGAATGATCCATTCACTTATCTTAACAGAAATGGAAGTACCCTGAATCCTCGATAATACTTTCTCTTCTGCTCTCCAAGATAGTGTTCCAACAACCATGTACTGTCTTTTGTATATCTTTAATACTTATTACTGATATCTTTCTATAGGTCTATAAACATGGACATACATTGGTATCTCTAATTCTTTATTTTTTAGGTGTTTTGCAAGGCAAATGGGGTTAAGTGGCTTGCCTAAGGCCACACAGCTAGGTAATTATTAAATGTCTGAGGTCAGATTTGAACTCAGGTACTCCTGACTCCAGGGCCAGTGCTCTATCCACTGCACCACCTAGTCACCTCATATCTCTAGTTCTTAAAAAAGATTTTCTCTAATCCTTCTAACCCCTATATATATATTATAACTATCTTCTCCTCTCAACTTCATTAATTTCTAAAGAAATTTAATATATCTACATTCATCACAATACTATCCTCTTAATTCCTACCAGTCTTTTACCATAATGGCTGTATCAAAATTATTCTTTCAAGTAATTAACCATTTTCTTTCTAACCACCAGCTTTAATTTTGGCATTGCCTTAATATTGGCAAAAATTTCAGGATACTTAAGACAGATGTTCTCTTGATCAGATAGAAATCACATAAATGTCTCACAACTTTATCACCCAGAGGAATTTTCCCTAGATCTGAAAATACATGGAAAGGAAGTTGATGTAATTCATTGATCAGCCTGCCAAGTCTAAAGGACTGTGAATATCTGAGCTCCAGGAAGCCTCAAAGATGATGGACACTAGTCCAGAAAAAATATTTTGGAAATGAGGTATCCCAAAAACTGTCCTTGAAAAAGAAGCAGAGACAGAACCCAGCAGAAAGGAAATCATGAAGGAAGCAGTGGTAAATCATCAGAACTTCAGAATCCACTTCTGTGATTGAGAATGTGTGGATTTTTAATAAGGTATATTGGGATGTAGGCTCTGTTAGTGAACATTTTCACCCCAAGTTTTAGGCTGCCATCTTAGAATGTAAAGCGGACTGCATCTGCTAAGATTTAAAGGAAAAACATCTTTCCATGTTTTGTCTATTTTTTCCTTCCCTTTTTTCTCCTGAGGTTGTCTGTTTACCCCCCAAAAATTATTTTTTAAGAATTACCTTTCCATTTTTTTAAGAATGGCAAAGATTGTTGACTTCACTGTCTCTATCTGTGGAACTACTTTCTACCTTGTCTCTTATGCTTACATTCTTGAGGTCATTTTGGATATTCTTTCCTAGGCTTATCCAGTTATGAAATTCAGTTAAGGCTACCTCCATAATTTCTCTAGCATCCATTCATTCTTTTTTCACTCTGGTAAATTCCTCTTTCTCATCCACACACCCACATATACACTCATTAAGTATTTCAAAAGCATGCTAACCAATCTCATTGTCTTCATTTCTTTTCATTCTAATAATCTTTCCTGTTATTTCTAGAACAATGTGCCATAGTCATCAGTCTGAAATCATTAGTTTGTCACAGTTTGCTTCTTCTCCAGCAGAGATGATTCCTTTTCATCACTTTAGAGTTCAGCATCATTTGTAAAAGAGCTGACACCAAGCTACCTAAAAAGTTAAACACAAAATATGTATAGTAATAATCAAGAGTCTGACTCTCCTCACATTCAAAGCAAACCATGTATTTTCATTTGACTTGTTTAATTAAAAGAAGTATGCAGCATGACTTTCTCATATATATTATTTTCATAGTAGTAGAATTTTGAATAATCATACCAGATAAATTGCTTGAAATAAACTAGTATTGGTAACATATTATTTTTCTCCAAAGATTTGGCATGAAGCTAGAAATATGGAGCTCTGAATTTATGGACTAATCAGCAGTGTATTGAAATGCATATGAAGAATATAAGAAATTTATACAAATTCATATTTAAATATTACAAGATCATGTATAATGAATTGAAGAAGGAACTCATGAAGTGATCATTATTTCTTTCCCTATTTCAATATTTCAAATTCATTATCAAATGGAAACAAAATGGAGTGTTATAGTTGAGAAGTAACTTCCTCAATATTTTTTAGAAAGATATGCTTTACTCTTAGTTGCGGCAAACAATTGTCTTGCGGTCTAAATGGTCTAAAAAATTCAAATCATTATTGTACATCTATCTCATGAATCCAACACATCATCATTATTCAATAATAACAAGTGTGTATTCAGGTAATGGAAAATATATTTTGATATAACAATGAAGGCATTGTAATGTTGTAATTGAATATATACCCTGCTAACTTGTTCTTTGTAATAGTGAAACTTGAAATCTTGAAACTTTTAATTCTATCTATATTCCTAATAAAGATATGTCTATGCTTCCATAAATTTGTAACTTTGAAGAGAAGAAGCTTATCAGGAATAAACTTGTTAGTATTAAATAAAGCATGGTAGAGTTTAGAGTGGTACACCAACTTTGTTGGCACATGGACTCTCTAGGTGAAAAAAAAGTTGAAATGAATTATGTTAATGCATAAAACTAGTCTTGAATATTTTGCCACTAAAAACAACATAGAAAAGCTGGCATAAGCTATCCACTATAACATGACTACAGAACAAGATTTGCTAAAGCAAAAGACCTGAGAAATGTCATCTTGGTACTGCTGTATTATGTGGTTCCATTCTGGATTTTTTGGAATTTTTGTGAGTTTCCCAATTGATTCTGTCAATGACATTGGAATCACTGAATGATCTATATTATTGTGTGCTTTCTATAGAGTAAGAATCTCTCTGTATTGAAAGACAAAATGAGAAACCAGAGTCAGTTATTATCAATGAAAGAACTAGTTGTATTGAGATTGACTGCAGACTTGACTATATATTATTCACTTTTACTATGGAATATTCTTTTACTATTGGGTATTCTTTCCTAATCAGTAAAAATTAAAATTTTTAGGGAGAGAGTTGTACAAAGAAAAATACTGAAATAATTCTGATTTTTGTTTGTTTGGGGGGAAATGCCAAATGTGGAGGAAGAAAACAGATACAAAATCTAATTCTGTTACAAACATCTGCAACATTTTCAACAACTCAATAAACTTCTCTGTCTCAATTTCTTCATCTATAAAATACTCATCTATAGAACCTACGCAAATAGAACAAATAAACAAATAAAATCATTTTATCCAAGTTCTTCTTAGACTATGAACTTGCCCTCCCATAATAAAATTATAATACTGGAAGAAACCTCCAAAAATCCCTTAGTTCAGAACCTATTATTTGATCTATTAGGGTCTAATAAGAAGAGATATCACATAGATAGGGGCAGAACAGTGTAGAAGCACCAAGATGTATGATTTTTTTTTATAGAAACATGAAAAAATTTTATCAAGGAAAAGTTACAATAATAATCAATATATCAGAACTTATGAAATTCAGTAGTCCTTAGAGAAAAGCTTGTATTTTCTTTTTTTCCTTTTATTCTAAATTTTAGGAAGGATTTATTTTGAGTTTTACAATCCCCCCTATCTCACCTCCCACGCCTCACCCCCTACAGAAGACAGTTTGCTAGTCTTTATATCATTCCCATAGTATGCACTGATCTAAGTTGAATGTGATGAGACAGAAATTATATCCTTAAGGATGAAAGATACAGTATGAGATATAGCAGAATTACATAATAAGACAACATTTTCTTTTAAAATTAAAGGTAATACTCCTTGGTCTTTGTTCAAACTGCAATCTTTCTCAAATTACAGATGGCATAAGATACACAATTTTTAATCGAAAATTCCTTCTGCTGCACTGTATTAATTATTTTATTACACAAACTTCTGATACAAAAGATCTCTCTGCCTCTCCACCAGTATAAAATATATATTTGTGTTATAGAGATTTCAGTTCCTGAATTTATTTGATAGTAGGTACTATATTCGATCTTTAAAATCTCTCCCCAGATAATCTGAATTTCTACATATTTGGATCATTCCAGTTAAATATAGTAGAACCTGGATATGAAATCATATTGTAATATACTTCCAGGGTAGAGTGATGCATATATAAAATACCAGCAGGTATTTCTGTAAAGAGTTGACTGCTCAATGTATAGGATAATTCAAGTGTTATTTCTAATTCACTGCTTACTAGGACATGCAGGCTGACTTGAAAGCAAATTCAGAAAAAAGAACATTCATGGATCAGATCTAACTCAGGTCAATCTCCTGGGAATTTAGTTTTTTATTTTTACATGATAATTTATTATATATGAATGTCCTAATGTGTTGTCAAATTATAATTATTAACTTTGGATGAAGAGAAAAAAAGACATATCTAGAAATGATTTATGCCACATGTTGCCTTGTATACTTCTGAGAAAGTTTGAAATCCAAAATCTTATTTGTGAAAATTGTATAATGCTTCAGAGATATATACATGAATAGATATATACTTTTCATTTAGTTTTGATAGTAGAAGAAAATGAGACATTTATTTAGTTTCAAAAATTGACAAAGATGTGCTTAGCCATAGTAGGGGGGAAAACATTCAACAAAAATATCCAGGCAAGTTTTAGAGTATGTCCATAGTTCCTTGGACCTCTTTTCTACTCAGGTAATAAAGTAGTATAGTCAACAGTCTAATCCCATTATTCTCCTAAATCAACCAAGTCTTGAGGAGGATCTAAATGTCTTTTAGGGGGGAAAAGTCTAATTTTTACCCTTGTTCCAAGGAGGTATGGGGGCTCCCAAAAGGGATTAAATACAAAGATTGCTTACTTAGAGATTTGAGATCAGAAGGTATTTTCTTCTTCAGAGCCAATTGTTATTGTTATTATTATTATTATTATTATTATTGACTAATCAGGATCTCAATAAAGTCAATCTATATCTCCTTCAGAGCCAGAGAAAGAACAAAAGAGTGTGTAAGAAATCATGATATCAAAGAGAACAATAGAATGATCATATTTTATGAGCTATCATAGTGGGTTTTAGGTGACCTGTTAGGATCTACTCTTTTAAGTGCAAAATCTATACTGATTATAGAATTCAAAACGGGGACAGTAAAATCATAGATATCAGTATACATATATTTCAGCTTTTCTCAGCACAAAGTACTTAGTACAAATATCCATGATTGTTCTTGGGTTTCTTGATGTAAAAAGTTAGGATTCAGAAAATGGTTTAGAAATAAATGAGAGGGGATGGAGCCAAGGGGTGGAGCCAAGATGGCGACAAGAGAGCAATGTCTCTTAGAAGCTCTCTCATAAAACTTCAAAACTAAGGACTATAACTAAACTTTCGAGAGACAGAACCTACAGAGGGAACCAGTGAAGCAGTTCTCCTACTCAAGGTGACCTGAAAAAGAGCAGAAAGGCTCTGCTCCCCGGGGTCGGAGGGGCTTCCTCCGGAGGGGTGGCCCGCCAGAGTGAAAGAACTTCAGCCTCCCGGAGGCAGCCCCAGGGCACTGGGAGCCACGGCTCACAGCAGCAGGGGAGTTTCCTGAGCTAGGCCCAGGGAGCACCGGCACAAAGTGGGGAAACAGCAGGGGACCTCTGCCAGAGCAAGCACATGGAGCCCAGCCCTCAGAGCAGAGAGGGCTTTCAGCAGCCCAGATCCAGGAACATGAGCAGGTGGAGCCAGTAAGCAGGAGCCCCCAGGGAATGAGCCCATTGAGCTGAGGGAGGGGAGTGAAGAGAGACTGCTGAGTTCTGTCCTCTGCGCCTGGAATAGGACTCTGGGGCTCTGACCACATTCAGATCCTGATCACAGTCTAGGCCCCCCCATAGAACAGCAGCCCCCCCCCACCTCAGCCCCGTGGCACAGGGGGGCGCATATGGTCATTCACAGACCAGGAGGGAGGACAGAGCCTCACACACTGAGATCCTTGTGGGAGTGTCCCAAGAGCTCAGGAAGCACCCCCAAACCAGGCTCAGGCTGGGAAAATGAGCAAGCAGAGAAACAAGAGGAAGACCATTGAGGAATTTTTTGCATATGAGCCCTAAAAGGATCAAAATACTCAGTCTGAAGATGAGGAAACACAAGCTCCTGCATCTAAAGACTCCAAGAAAAACAGAAATTGGGCTCAGGATATGACAGAGCTCAAAAAAGACTTTGAAAATCAAATGAGAGAGTTAGAAGAAAAACTGGGAAAAGAAATGAGAGAGATGCAGGAAAAACATGAAAATGAAGTCAGCAGCCTAGTCAAGGAAATCCAAAAAAATGCTGAAGAAAATAGCATGCTAAAAACCAGCTTAGGTCAAATGGATAAAACAGTTCAAAAAGTTATTGAGGAGAATGCTTTAAAAAAGCAAAATTGATCAGATGGAAAAAGAGATAAGAAAACTCTCTGAGGAGAACAAATCCTTCAGACAAAGAATGGAACTCAGGGAGTTTGATGAATTTACGAGAAACCAGGATTCATTACTTCAAAACCAAAAAAAATGAAAAATTAGAAGAAAATGTGAAATATCTCATTGAAAAAACAACTGATATGGAAAACAGACTTAGGAAAGATAATTTAAAAATTATTGGAATACCTGAAAGTCATGATCAGGAAAAGAGCCTTGACATCATTTTCAAAGAATTACTACAGTAAAATCGCCCTGATATTCTAGAAGCAGAGGGCAAAATAGAAATGGAGAGAATCTACCAATCCCCCCGAGAAAGAGATCCCCAAAATCCAACCTGTAGGAATATTATAGCCAAGTTCCAGAATTCCCAAATCAAAGAGAAAATATTACAAGCAGCCAGAAGGACACAGTTCAAATATCGTGGAGCTGCAGTCAGGATCACACAGGACTTAGCAACAACTACATTGGAAGCTCGTAGGGCTTGGAATACAATATACCAGAAGCTCAAAAGAGCTTTGAATGCAACAGAGAATCAACTACCCAGCAAGGCTGAATGTCCTCTTCCAGGGAAAAAGATGGACTTTCAATGAACCAGGGGAATTTCAAATGTTCTTGTTGGAATGCCCAGAGCTGAACAGAAGGTTTGATCTTCAAATACAGGACTCAGGTGAAGCATAGAGATTGCAGGAGAAGGGGAAAATATGAGAGCCTTAATGATGAACTGCATGTATTCCTGCATAGAAAAATGACACTGATAATACTCATATGAATCTACTCAATTAATAGAGCAGGTAGAGGGAGCTTTTATAGTTGAAGCACAGAAGAAAGCTGAATTTGAAGATAAAATATGGTGTAAAAATGGAGTCAATAGAAAAAAAAAGGGAAATGTGTTGGGAGAAAGAAAAAGGAGAGGGGGAACAGGCCAAGATCTTTCATATGATAAGATTTTTCTTTATTACAATGAGCTATTGAAATGATATGGAAGGGAGAAGGCAAGGGGGAATGAGGGAATCTTCGCTCTTATCAGAGGTGGCTATTAGAGGAAACAGCATATATACTCAATGGGGTATAGATATCTGGAGTAAGAAGGAAAGGGGGGAACAGGCCGAAAGGGGGGGTGTGAATGATGGAGGAGAGGATGGACCATGGGGGGAGAGTGGTCAGATATAACACATTTTCCTTTTTTACAGGATGGCCTGTCTGGAACCATAGGGCCAGGTGGATGCTGGACCTAAGGGGTGGTAGGGGGGCTCGGGGCCTCTTGGCCCCAGCACCAGGGATCTGTCTGCTGTGCCACTCAGATACCCTACAGCAGAGTTAGAGTGAAAGGAGAGAGAAAATATAGTCCATGGTCACGGAGAAATACAAAAGGAGGGAGTTGCGATCAGCAATGGCAACAGTGGAAAAATATGGAAGTAACTTTTGCGATAGACTTACCATAAAGAATGAGATCCCCCTGCGACAGAATTGTTGGTGTTGGAACAAAGACTGAAGCACATTTATTATTATTATTATTATTATTATTATTATTATTATTATTGCAGGGCAAATGGGGCTGGGTAGCCTGCCTGGAGACGCATAGCAGGGTGATCTTTGCATGTCTGAGGCCAGAATTGGACCCAGGTGATCCTGGCTCAAGGGCCAATGCTCTGTCCACCACCCAGACACCCCTGCTATTATTATTATTTTATTTTATTTTGGGTCTTTTTTTTTCTTTTTTTGGTTTTTGCAGGGCATTGGGGTTGGGGTGGTTTGCATGACACACAGCTGGGTGATTTTGGGGTGTATGGGGCCAGATATGGGCTTGGGTGCTCCTGGCTCCAGGGCTGGGGCTCCGTCCATTGCGCCACCTGGCCATACCTACAATTATTACTATTTTTTTTAATTTTAATTTTTTCTCTCCCCTTTACTTTATCACTCAAGCTATTTACTCTTAAACAAGAATGTTTTATTAATATATAAAAAAACATTTGTACAAAAAGAGAATAAATTTTAAAAAAGATAAAAAAAAGAAATAAATGAGAGGCAAATTGATGGAGTAAGATAGGACATATCTGAGCTCTCACCCAGCCCTCTCAAAAAAACCTTTAAATAACAACACCAAACAAATTCTAGAGTGGCAGAACCCTCCAAAAAACCCAGAATGAAACAATTTTTCAGCATAAGACAACTTGTACGATTGGTTGAAACAGTTATATTGCACTGGGGTGAGAGGGGCACAGGACAGCAAGTGCAAACTGTCCCCAGCAGTCCAGAAAAGGGCAACAGAGCAACTTTATCAGTGTTAGTGGTGGCAGTTTCCAGTCCTCTCAACCCAGAGATTGACAAGGACATCTTGGAAGGTCAGCAGGAAAAATCTATCACACCAAGATGAGCTTGGCACAAAGTTTACTGCAGGTCTTTCTAGGACAGATCTGGCCATGGCAGACCAGGAGCAGTCCTTGGGAGCCTGGACCATGAGTAGTACATTCGGGAGCAAATGCTCTATAGATAGTGAGGGTATCAGAAGGAGATTTGTAGGAATCTCTTTGCTATCACTGGGTAAGAGTGTTGCTTTGCCCATAATTGAATCTGGGTCATAGTCCTGGGTCTCAGTCTCAAGAAGAGCACTGATAGAACCACAACAGAACTTATTGCCTCAAGTAAGTAGGGACATTCCACATAGGGAAAAAAGGAGTGCTGCAGCTTAGAGCATAGATCAAAAGAGTAGCAAAAACCTCTCCTTAAATCATACCACTTTGGAAGAACTGAAAATTTGTAGAACCCTAGGAGTATCTTTGAAGACACCCACACACACCCAAGCTTGGTACAGTGTATGCTCCACTCTAGAAGCAGAGCCCTACCTTAACAAAGAGTTTAAATCAAATCATAGATTGAAGAAATGAGAAACAATAGAGGAAAAAATATGATCATTAAAAATAATAATGATGACAAAGAAGATAAAACCATACTCTCAGAAGAGTATAACAAAGTCAAGTTTCTAAAGATTCCAAGGAAAATATGAATTGGTCAATGACCATACAAGTTCTCAAAAGGAATCTTGAAATTCATGCAAGAGAGAAAGAGGAAAAGTTGGGAAAAGAAATGAGAGTGATGTGGGAAAATCATGAAAACTGAGCCAGCAGCTTGGTGAAAGAGACAGCAGTCTTAAAAACCAAGGAGACAACAACCAAACTGTTTTTTCCCTCAAATGGAAAAAGAAGCACAAAAAGCCAATGAAGAGAAGGATGTCTTAGAAATCAGAATTGGTCAAATGAAAAAGAAGGTACAAAAGCTCACTGAAGAAAAGAATTCCTTAAAATACAGAATGGAGCAAAAGAAAACTGATGACTTTGTGGGAAATCAAGAGACAATATAATAAAACCAAGAGAATTAAAAACTAGAAAACATTGTGAAATATTTTGTTAGTAAAATTCATCTGAAAAATAGACGCAGGAGAGATAATTTAAACATGATTTTACTCTCTGAAAGTCATTATTTAAAGAAAGAACCTAGATATCTTTCATGAAATTATCAAGGAAAAACTATCATCCTATTCTATAACCAGAGAGTAAAATAGAAATTTTATTGATTACCTCCTGAAAGAGATCCCAAAATGAACACTTCCAGAAATATTTTGGTCAAATTTCAGAGCTCCAAAATAAAAGAAAAAATATTGCAAGCAGTCAGAAAGAAACAATTCAATTAATGTGGAGCCATTGCAGGATAATATAAGATTTAGCAACTTCTACATTAAAAAACTTGTAAGACTTAGAATATGATATTCCAGAAAGCAAAAAAGCTTAAATTACAACCAGGAATCAAACACCCAGTAAAACTGAGCATACTCTTTCAGAGGAAAAGATAGATATTCAATGAAGTAGGGTATAGGTAGAAAAAGAGGCCTGTGCCAAATTCATTAACAGATAAGATCCATTCCCCATAAATGATAAATGATTAACAGTTTTTCTCTTCTATCCTTGTTTTACCAATTCTATCTTTGACCATATTAAAAAAGTTCTAACTGGGGCAGTTAGGTGGCACAATGGATAGAGCACCAGCCCTGGAGTCAGGAGTACCTGAGTTCAAATCCGGCCTCAGACAATTAATAATAACCTAGCTGTGGGGCCTTGGGCAAGCCACTTAACCCCATTGCCTTGCAAAAGCCTAAAAAAAAGTTCTAACTCATTATTGATTGGAGAAATGCAAATTAGAATAATTCTGGCATACTATCTTATATTAATAGGACAGAAAGTGAAAAATGACATATTAATGCACCATTAGAAAAATGATTCAATCATTCTGTAGAGCACTATGAAACTATGACCAAAGGGCTATAAAACTATGCCTATCTTTTGACCAAATAATGCCTTTATTAGGTCTGTCATCTGGAAGAGATGAAAACCAAGAAGAAAAAGGAATATATGTATAAGGATAATTAGAGAGGTTCTTTT
The DNA here is from genome assembly GCF_037893015.1 of Macrotis lagotis. Lineage (NCBI taxonomy): Eukaryota > Metazoa > Chordata > Mammalia > Peramelemorphia > Peramelidae > Macrotis > Macrotis lagotis. The sequence goes on along the minus strand of NC_133660.1, from coordinate 180,807,845 downwards.
CTGGCAAGGAATTGGAAATTGAGGGAATGCCCATCAATTTGGGAATGGCTAAACAAATCATAGTATGTGATTATGATAGAACACTAATCTGCTATAAGAAATAATGAGCAGAGAGAGCATCAGCCCTGGAGTCAGGAGGACCTGAATTCAAATTTGGCCTCAGACACTTAATAATTGCCTAGCTCTGTGACCTTGGGCAAGTCACTTAAGCCTTAAATAAATACAATTAAAAAAAAGATAAGCAGGATGCTTTCAGTCAAATCTGGAAAGACTTACATGAACAGATCTTATATGAAATGTACTATATGCAAAGTAACAGCAATATTATGGAACAGTCAACTGAGAATGACAGCTTTTTTCAGCAGTGTTGTGATCCAAGATAACTTTGAAGGACTTACAAAGAATGCTACCCATCCTCAGAGACAGAGCTGATGGTGCCTGAATACAGATTTAAGGATATCTTTTTTATTTACTTTATTTTCTTGAATTTGTTTTTTGAGGAGGGATCTGTGTTTTTTTTTCACAACATGATTATTATAGAAATGTTTCTCATGACTGCACATTTTAACCTACATCAAATCACCTGCTTTCCAAATGGGTCCTCCTAACTCTTGACCCTTTAAAAAAAACTTTTTAATACTTATTTGCTATTTGCAAGGCAGTGGGGTTAAGTGACTTGGTTGAGGTCACACAGCTAGGTAATTTAAAGATCTGAAAATAGATTTGAATTCAGACCCTCCTGACTCCTGTGCCAATGCACTATCCCCTGTGCTACCTAGCTACCCCCTTGCTTTTGAAATGGGGTATAGGGGTGGAAAGAAGGGAGAGAATTTGGAATTCAATGTTTTAAAAATAAATGTTAAAACCTGTTTTTATATGTAACTGGAGAAAATAAATTTTTTTAAAAGAAAGAATGGGAGAAGTTTGCAATAATACCTCTTTTTAGACAAGTATGAGAAGATGAATTCAGGGAAAGAGTTCAAGGATTAGTTCTTCTCTCACATGAAATAGGTTATCCCAATCAGTAGTGTTAGTCTGATTTCTTTCCTCTCAGATATTTGCAGAAGGTATTATTCTTCTAGTCTCTCTTATTGTTCATTTCTTCTACACCATTCTTCTCCCTCAGCTACTATCAGATCACCATTGCTGCTGCTACTTGGTTTCCATCATCCCAGATCAGTTTTCTTTTTCAATCTTTTCTGAGCCTAAGTAACTACCTCAAAACTCCCAGGCATGACATAAGTTCCCCTCTCAACTCAAAGATCATTTATAATTTACTCTAAATTTCTACAAAAGTCTTAAAGGAAATATTTTTCCCTCTGAACTTTAAATTGAGATTCCCATTTGTTCTTAAAACCCTATAACTCAGAAAGCCATAATCTATGGAACTACTCTAATTATTGAACCCTTAGTTAGTTCAGATATTAGAAATTCTAAGTTTTAGAGTTCCCTCCAAACACTAGCTGACAACTCTCTTCCAATACTGAATATGTGTGTATATGTGAGCTTATCAGTGAAAAGGATGAAATGCTTGGTTCATAACTTAGGCAAATAATAAGATAAAAATAAAATAAAATTCTCACATCAAAAAAACTCAAAAAATTCAATCCATTAACAAGAATTTATTAATCAATTATAATGCCCTTGGCACCAGAAATAAGAAATTTAAAAAATGGAAATTCCTAACTTTAAAGAGTTTATTTGCTACTGAGTAGAAACACTATATAAAAAATAGATTTACCCTAGGCTGGGCTTGAACTATGAATTTATATATTATATATTATATAATATATATATTATATAATATATATATATTATATGGTAGCTACTTGAAAACCTCCACTGATAACTTTCATATCTTTTGGGATTTTCACTTTTTCAACTGCACAATTGAATTTTATTATCTGAATACACCATGGTAAATTATCCTGATTTTCTATAATTATTGGACAAGTTTTATTACCTATTCAAATTAACATTGCTATTAATAAATATATAAATATAGATTTAAAATAAGAATTTCTTGTTAACAACATTCTTATAATAATTTTCAGCAATAGAATTGCTGGGAGGAAAGGCTATTGATAATGAGATTATTGTGGAAGTATTGTCACAGAAAGGTATTGCATCTCTTGAGCTAGAGATCATTAAAAGAAAGTACAGCAGGGTTTCTCTAAATTGATTTATAATCAGTTTTTGAGGAAGATAGAGGGGATAACTAAATGACTTCTCTGTCTTTTCCAAACCTATGATGCTGCAAAAATGTCAAAGAAAGGCACCAAGCTGAGATGTGTTGAGGGTGAGTGGGTCAAAAGTCAATAGCCTTTCAGCATTCTCCAGCTGCCAAGCAGTTACTATTTTGCATAGGACAAAGGAGCAGTAAGGTTTTGCCAAAAAAAAAGTTTTCTTACCAAAGTGTCTCTCAATCACTATTTTGATATGCAGAAGTAGAGTCCAGGGAAGATTTAAATTATCCTAAGAAAGTTAAACTTTAAAGATTTATATTGATATTGGGTTAAAGTTAAACCGAAACATATAGGCAATAGTAAAAATTATTTTAAGCCACTACACAGAGTTATAATGGGCGTCTATAGAAATAGTCTTCAGACATTTTAGATGGCCCTCTCCACTGACAAAAAAGGTTTTAAAATGAACCCCCAACAGATGCAATAGTTATTCTATTTTTAAAATTTGTATTTGATGCAAAGACAAGTTTCAACAATCTCTTTCAAAACCATGAGTTCCAAATTCTCTCCTTTCTCCCAACCTATGCCCCCTCATTGAGAAAGCAAGTTATTTGATGTAGGTTAAAAATGTATAGTCATGAAAAACTTTACTACAATAGTCTTGTTGTAAAAGTAAATCTAACTCCCCTTCCAAAAAATAGAAATTTCAACAAAAAGGTGGTTAAAAAAAACATTCTTCAATCAGGATTCCAACACTATCAGCTTTGTCTTAGAGATGGATGATATCCTTTATCATAAGTCCTTCAGGTTCTCTTGGGTCACAGCATTGCTAGGAAAAAGTAGTTCATTCACAGTTGTTCATCCTGCAATATTGCTGCTTTGTATACAGTGCATTTGCCATTCCATCTGTTCATCTAAGGTTTTTTTACTAAGAGCATCCTGTTCATCATTGTACATAACAGAATATCATTTAATCTCAACCACATAGCACAATTTGTTCAGCCATTCCCCAACCACTGAGCATACTCCAAATCTCCAGTTCCTCACCACCAGAAAAGAACTGCTATAAATATCTCTGTACTGCTAGGTCAAAGGTGAGCATGATATTATAACCCTTTGGGCATAGTTCCAAACTCTTCTATAGAATTATTGAATCATTTCACAACTCCTCCAACAGTGCATTAATGTCTCAGTTTCCCTACATCACTTCCAACATTTATCATTTTCTCCTCCTGTTCTATTAGCTAATCTATTAGCTAATAATGTAGTTCCTCAAAATTGTTCCAACCCACATTTCTCTTATCGCTAGTGAGGAAGGACATTTAAAAATGATATAAATAGATTGCATTGATAATCTCATTTGAAAATTATTCATTTCTCCCAATCATGTATCAATTGAGGGATAACTTAATATTTTTTTATAAATTTGACTTAATTCCCTATGTTGAAGAAATGAGGTCTTTTTCAGAGACACTTATTTCAATAATTTTTCCCAGTTACTATTGCTAACGGTATTTTGCCCCTCACCTATTTGCCCCTCACCCCCATTTATTCTATTCTCATTCTCTTTCTCTCTCTCTCTCTCTCTCTCTCTCTCTCTCTCTCTCTCTCTCTCTCTCTCTCTCTCTCTCCCCCCTCTCGCTCTCACTGTCACTCTTGCTGTCCCACTCTCTCACTCTCTTGCTCTCACTCTTGTTCTCTCTCATTCTCTGTCCCTCCTCAAATGTGTTTTGCTATATTTCCCATTTAAGAGTATTTGTTATTCCCTCTCAGTCAGTCAATTATGATGAGAGAAAGGTTCACTCCCTCCCTCCCTCTCTCCCTCCGCTCTCCCACTCCACTGAATAAGCTTTTTCTTGCCTCTTTTGTGCGATAACTTATCCCATTCTCCTTTCCTTTTTTCCCAGTACTTTCCTATCTCCCCTATTAATTCCATCTTTTTAAATATATTATACCTTCAAATTCAACTCCACTCTGTTCCTTGTCTATATATCCTCCTTCTAATTGTCCTAATAAATGAGAAAGTTCATATGAGTTATCAGTATCACCTTCCAATGCTGGAATTTAAGAAGTTCAACAATATTTAAGTCCCTCATGATTTGACTTCCCTGTTTATCTTTATTATGCTTTATTTGAGTCTTGTATCTGAAGATCCAATTTTCTGTTCAACTTTGATCTTCTCAACAGGAAATTTTGTAAGCTCCCTATTTAATTAGATATCTTTTCCCTCTGAAGGAGTATGTTTGGTTTTGCTGGGTAGTTGATTCTGGGTTGTAATATAAGCTGTTATAAATGCTTTTTGGAATGACATATTTCAAGTCCAACAAATTTTAGTGTAGAAGTTGCTAAATCTTATGTTATTCTGACTCTAGCTCCATGTTAATTAAATTAATTGGTTTTTTGGCTGCTAGCAATGTTTTCTCCTTGACTTGAAAGTCCTGAAATTTGACAATAATATTCCTCTGTTTTCATTTTGGGATTTATTTCAGGAGGTGATCAGTGGATTGTTTCAATTTCTATCATATCTTCTGCTTCTGGAATATCAAGGCAGTTTTACTTAACAATTTCTTGAAGAAATAATATCTAAGTTCTTTTTCTTTGGTCTTGGTTTTCAGGTAGTCTAATAATTTAAAATTATTTCTCCTGGATTTGTTTTCCAGGTCAATTGTTTTTTCCAATAAGATATTTAATGTTATCTTCTAGGTTTTTCATTCATTTTTTTATTTTATCGTTTCATGACCTCTCACAGTCTCAGCTTCCCTTAACTCCTTTCTATATTTTAAGGAATTCTTTTTCTTCAGAGAACTTTTCTATCTCCTTTTCTATTTGACCAATTCTGTTTTCTAAGGCATTCTTCTCCTCATCTGCCTTTTGTATTACCCCACCCCCCCGCAAATTGGTTCATACACTGGTTTTTAGGATGCTATTTTCTTTCTAGTTGTTTTTTTTTTTTTTTTTGCAAGGCAGGGGGGTTAAGTGGCTTGACAAAGGCTACACAGCTAAGTAATTATTAAGTTTCTGAGGTCAAATTTGAACTCAGGTACTCCTGTCTCCAGAGCCAGTGTTCTATCCACTCTGCCACCTAGCCACGCAAGATGTTATTTTCTTCAGTATTTCTTTGTATCTTCTTTTACCAATTTACTGTATTGTTTTTTATGATTTTCCTGCATCATTACTCTAATTTCTCTTCCCTATTTTTTTACTTCCCTTATTTGATTTTTAAAAAAGATTTTTGAGTGTTTCCATGATCTGAGACCAATTCGTATTTTTTTCTTGGAGGTTGTGGATGCACATGCTTTGACATGTTATTTTCTTTTGAGTGTGTATATTTTGATCCTCCATATGACCATAGTTGTCTGCTGTCTGTGGTTGGATTTTTTCCTTCTATCATTTACTCATCCCAGTCTGTGATTTGATTTTAACTCTTTGCTAAGGTAGAGCTCTGCTGCCAGAATGGATGTCACTGTCTCAAGCTTTTGAGGGTTTTTGCAGTTGTTTTCAGAGATACCTCCAATCACCTACAAGTTTTCAATTCCTCTAAGGTCTTATGAGAAGCTATAACTACTCCCCTGGCCTTTACTCTAGTCTGTGGGTGACCACAAGCTGTTTCTGGTACTGTGGGGAGGATCCTTAATCCTTTTCTGTTTCCTGAGAATGGAACCTCTTATAACAGATCAGAATCCTGCCTCAGAGATCGCAAAGAGACCTCTGAAATCTCTGCCCCCGCCCCACTCCTTATTGTCTATGGGCTGAACTTTCTCAAAGTAGCATCTGGATGAGTCCTGAGGTCTGCTCCATGACCACTGGCGATGGGTCTGCTGCCGAGGCTCATGCTGGATTGTGTTTCACTCTCATTCTGGTGCAGCAAACTTTTCCTGCTGACCTCTCAAATTGTCCTTGACAGTCTCTGATCTGAGAGGTCTGGAAACTACCACCACTTTCAAAGGCCTAGGTAGTCTGTGTTCTATCCCTGGATTGCTGCAACCAGTTCCCTGGTATTGTGTAGGCTATACTGATGAGTCCCTGCCTTTTCTCCATTTTCTTGGCTCCATCCAGATATACAGTTATTTTAAAATTAAATGCATATTGTTATTGTGTTATTTCAATTGTGAGTTATTTCAAGACTCATTTTCTTCTCCAGTTCATTTTACAGATGAGGAACTAAGGTAAAAAGGGTTAAGTCAAGGAGCAGCTAGGTGGCACAGTGGATAAAGCACTGAGCCTGGAGGCAGGCATACCTGGGTTCAAATCCAGCCTCAGACACTTAATTACCTAGTTGTGTGGCCTTGGACAAGTCACTTAACCCCATTTGCCTTGCAAATAAAAAAGAGTTAAGTCACACAGCTAGTCAGTGTTTCTTTTTTTCCGAATCCAGTTCTCTTTCACTGCACCTTCTAGAGGCCCTTCAAATGCAGATATATTTATACTAATTATAATATTATGAATATTATCAACTATATATACAAACCTGAAATTAAAATGAATGAAAGAGACAATAATACAAAAATTTTTGTTCTCACAAAACATCTCTAATATAATTGTTAATATTAGTGATATGTCTTAATACCATGTTGTGAAAACAATAAGATTTAATAGAATTCATTATCTTTCTCTAATGCTCTGAGATACTGTGGCTTGAAAATCTGTTTTTAAATTCAGTTATTTCATTTTTTATTTTAATTACTTTAATAGATGGGGAAAAGATACTTTCTCAAAACAAGTACCTTCATTTATAAGAAGTATATCATTGCTTAAACTAAGTCATGATAATTGCCTTTTTAAACCATTGTACCAATGTTGTAAAGCTTTTTTTTGCTGAAATTAGCTATTAAATACCCAGTATCTATAATATAAGTATTTAGTTTTCACAAACCAACTAGAAGATGCTTTATTTTCATGTTATTGAAAGATAGATTCGAAATCACTGAAATTATTAAACATTTTAGATTTTTTCTTTTTTATTTAGTGTGGCTATTTTTATAACATTTAGTACAGAAGTATGTTATATTAAAAATAAATGTTCTCAGCAAGTTCTATTTGTTGTTTAGTTGTTTAGATTTATTTATAGGATAGTTAGGAAGAAACTAACATAAACTGTAAGTAAAATTGTTCCTTTGTGTTTTTGACCCAAATCTGACATAAAATATTCAGCACTGAGACAGAAAGGGAAAAAAAATTCAGCACTGAAAGAGTTAATAAATGTGACAGTAATAACACTGTTAATTATTAAAAAATAGCTTTTAAATATCTTGGTAATTGTGATGATTTCATAACTAAGATCAAAAGGCACAATATAATCTAAGATCTAGGTTCATCATTTATCATAATGAATATAAATCCATATTTCAAATAATCTTGAGAATATTTTTGGCTAACTTCTTTATAGGTCTGATTCTATTAATATTCTTTTTTGCCTCAAGATGAAGAAACTGAAGAACTCATATAAGACCCAGAAATATTAGCTCTTTGATTTTCTTGTTCATTTATGTTCATATTCTTATAATTATCTTAATTCCAAGATTTTTTGTGAGAACCATTTTAAGCCAACAGTTTATTTTATGATGGTTAGTTAAATTAAAATTAGAAAACTATAATTATAAAGTCCATTTAACCAAGTTTGCTTAAATTATAATAAATTTAAATAAACTGAAAGGTAAAACTTACATCTATGAAGGCCTCAGGTTTATAGAACTTTTTTTAACTTTCCTGATACCTAGAAAATCCTTTGTTATGTAACATAAAATTGTCTGGCATGCAGAACAAGTGATGGCATCATAACTATGATGGTACTATGATGAATAAGTCTTCAACTGGTTCAGAATATTAGAAGTATCTTCACTTAGTGTTCTCTGATGATAACTGAAATTTGCTTCATTCTTTTCAGCTTCTCATTCAGAAGCTTTTTACAATCAGATCTCTCAAACAATGATCATTAGGATATTTTCATCTCAAGTGGACTGTTATTGATGGTACAAAATCCTAGATTGAAAATGTTCCTATTAACTTATTCTCCTCTGAATTGCCCTCTGATATGACCTGTTCATAATTCTCTATTTCCCCCCTTCTACCTAGTTATCATTCTCTACATAATTACAGAAACACATAGAGCTAATGAAGCTGAATGGCAAAATTGATCACAAAAAAAAAAAAGAAAATGTAGGATGTGGGGAAATAGACATGTTAGTTCTTTGACCAATGACTTTGGTAAGCAAAATAAAAATATAATTTTCAACCCATTGATACCATCAGAATACCCAAAAGAGTCCAAAAAAAATAAAGGTGCTGTAACTACAAACATATGTATTTGTGTATGTGTCTATGTATATTTATATATCTATACACACACACACACACACACACACACACACACACACACACACACATATATATATATATATATATATATATATATATATATATAAATCTATGTTTACATTTCTATCTATCAGTTCTTTTTGGTGGTGGCAAAGAACTGGAAATGAAAAATGTTCAGTCAAGATAACTGGACAATAATGATAAGTAAATAGAATAGAATTCTATGAATATTTTAAGTGGATTATTTCAGAATAAACTAGTAAAACAAATGAATTGATGTAGATGCAAGTGATCAGAAACAGGAAAATAATTTGCATAATTATGAAACCACTGTAATGATTACCAACTTTGAAAGACTTAAGTAAATGATTCTTTTCTCATAGAGAGGTGATGTCCTCAGGGTGCAGATTAAGACATAGATAGATAGACAGATAGATAGATAGATAGATAGATAGACAGATAGATAGATAGATAGGTAGATTTAGATGGATAATTTTTATATATAATCTCTATATACATATGTGTGTAAGTATATATAACATAAATATATATAAACCTATATTTATTGAATAATATAGGAATTGGTCTTGTTTAACTGTACATATTTGCAATGATTTTTTTGCTCTGATTTTGCTTTGGAGAAGGAAATGTGGCAGAAAGAAAAATGATTTTTGCTAAGTATAAAAAATTAATACAATTATTTTAAGAACTGAAATTGTTAAAATTCATAATTTCATGCATAATCTTTATGTATTTTATACTGAAATAACTGGTTGTTAATATTTTTGCTTATAATAAAACAATATTTAAAAGACTGGTGCAAAGCTCTACAAGCAAATAATATAATAACTACAATTTATAGGTTTTATTAAATTTGTATTGGTTTTCAAAGCACTTTACAGATATTTATATCATTTTTATCCTGACAACTATGGGAGGTTGGCGCTACTATTATCCACACTTCACAGTTATTATTCACATTTTATAGATGGAAAAAAAACAGAAGGAAAGAGGCTAAATGCCCTGTCTTGGGTCACTTAGCTAATACGTGTCTAAGGTTGAATTTGAACTCTTTCTTATTTGAGGTCTAGTTTCCTATGCACTGCACAACTCAGCTGTCTCAAAATGCAAATTTCACTTTAATGAAAGGGAAATGAAGTTGTCTTTTAATAGGTCAATCAGCATTCTGTTGACTGGTCATCTTATTCCAATGAATAAGTCTGGAAAAGAGAAGGAAGTACGATGTATATATTTAGCGAGTGCTTCATTTTTTTCATACTTGATTGTATTTTTTAAGTCAAAAGTCAATTCAAGATAAATTAAATAATTAGCAATAAAAACAAAAAGTAATTGAGAGTAGATAGCTTTTAATAGATAACATGTCCAAAAATGAGAGCATTTACTATTGAAAATGAAAATTTATTCAATATAATTTTAGAAATGTTAACTTCAGCAATTAGAGAAGAAAAAGAAATTGAAGGAATTAGAATTGGAAAGGAAGAGACAAAACTCTCACTCTTTGCAGATGACATGATGGTCTATCTCATGAATCCCAAGAAACCATCCAAAACACTACTGGAAAAAATTAGCAATTTTAGCAAAGTTACAGTATATAAAATAAACCCTCATGAATCCTCAACTTTTCTATATATGACTAGCAAGATACAGCAGGAAGAGCTAGAAAGAGAAATCCTATTCAAATTAACCTCAGTCCATATAAAATACCTAGGAGTCTATTTGCCAAGGCAGACTCAGAAACTTTTTGAAAACAATTATAAAACACTTCTCACACAAATAAAATCAGATTTAAATAACTGGGCAACCATCTACTGCTCATGGATAGATTGAGCTAATATAATAAAAATGACAATTCTACCAAAATTAAACTACCTGCTTAGTGCCCTACCAATCAAAATTCAAAAATAAGTACTTTAATGAGTTAGAAAAAAGTTGTAATTTCATATAGAGAAATAAAAAGTCAAGAATTTCCAGGGATTTAAAGAAAAAAAAGAACAAAAGAAGGGAGCTTAGGCCTACCTGATCTAAAATTACATTATAAAGCATCAGTCAACAAAACTGTCTGGTATTGGCTAAGAAATAGAGTGGTGGACCAGTGGAATAGACTAGGTACAATAGCATGAAATGATTATAATAATCTGCTTTTGATAAACCCAAAGAGTCCAGCTATTGGGATAAAATTTCTCTCTTCAATAAAACCTGCTGGGAAAATTGGAAGTTAGTATGGAAGAAACTTAGATTAGACCAACACCTCACACCCTGTACCAAGATAAGATTCAAATGGGTACAGGATTTAGACATAAAAAACAATACTATAAGCAAACTAGAAGATCAAGGACTAGTTTATTTGTCAGATCTATGGAAAGTGAAGCAGTTTATGACTAAGGAAGACATGGAGAACATCACTAAAAACAAACTAGATGATTTCAATTACATTAAATTAAAAATCTTTTGCACAGCCAAAACCACTGTAACCAAGATCAAAAGAAATGCAGTAAATTGGGAAACAATTTTTACGACTAATGTTTCTGACAAAGGACTCATCTCTAAAATATACAGAGAACTGAATGAAATTTTTAAAAAAAGCTATTCCCCAACTGACAAATGGTCAAAGGATATGCAAAGACAATTTACAGATGAGGAGAAAAAAGCAATCCATAGTCATATGAAAAATTGCTCTAAATCATTACTTATTAGAGAAATGCAAATTAAAGCTTCTCTGAGGTACCACCTCACACCTCTCAGACTGGTCAGTAGGACCAGAAAGGATAATCGCCATTGTTGGAAGAGTCCTGGGAAATCTAAAACACTATTGCATTGTTGGTAGACCTGTGAACCCATCCAACCTTTCTGGAGAGAAATTTGGACCTATGCCCAAAGGGCAAAAAATGTGCATGCCCTTTGATCCAGCAATACCACTACTGGATCTATACCCTGAAGAGATGATAAGAAAGGGAAAAAACATTACTTGTACAAAAATATTCATAGTAGCCCTATTTGTGGTGGAAAAGAATTGGAAATCAAGTAAATATCCTTTAATTGGGGAATGCCTTAGCAACCTGTGGTATATGTATGTCATAAAATACTATAGTTCTCTTAGAAACCAGGAAGCATGGGAATTCAGGGAAGCCTGGAGGGATTTGTATAAAATGATGCTGAGTGAGATGAGCAGAACCAGAAAAACATTGTAGACCCTAACAGCAACATGGGGGCAACGATCAACCTTGATGGTTTCTCTCATTCCATCAGTACAAAAATCAGGGACAATTTGGGACTGTCTGCAATAGAGAATACCATCTGTATCCAGAGAAAGAACTGCTAAGTTTGAACAAAGACCAAGAACTCTTACTCTTAATTTAGGAAAAACCCTGTAAATTATTGTCTGATCTTGCTCTCTCTTATACTTTATGTTTTTTCCTTAAGGATATGATTTCTCTCTCATCACATTCAATTTGGATCAATGTATAGCATGGAAACAATGTAAAGACTAGCAAATTGTCTTCTTTGGGGGGGTGGGGGAAGAGAAGTAAGATTAGGGGAAAAATTATAAAACTCAAAAAAAATAAAATCTTTAAAAAAATGAAAATTTATAGAATTTCAGAAGAGGGATTTCTTTGAGAGAAGTGGATATTCATTTGGAATGGCTATTTTGATTTTTTTCTTTTAGAAATCAGAAATGCACTATCAAGGCACTTTGTAAAGGGAGATGGGGAGGGGAAAAAAGATTAATTAATTCAATTAATATTAATTCTTTATTGATAAGAAACTTATAGTATGTGATTATAATAATTAATGAGTAATTTACCTTCACTAAATGGCCTTTCACCTTATCATTTTTATTGCTTTGATGTACTTAATAATGTATTATGACTTTCCAACTGACTTCTGATAATTCACGTTCAACCTAATCACTGTGGTTGACTGGATGCTTACTCAGAGAACTTTGATTTAGGAAGTTTTGTCATGCTTTGGTTTATGAGACTGTGATTTATTCAACTAAGTACATAGGAATAATTAGGTCAGAAGTATCATTAGGTCTAATCACAATCGGGGTAGAACATCTCAGGCTTCTGGTCCAAAGAAATTGGAAGACATTTATTATTTAAAACAATTGTTTGAAAGGATGTCTTGATGGTAGATAAAGAACAAACCTTGAAATCAGGAATATGTGGATATAATTTGTGCTTCTGACAGATTTTGTCTGTGTTAAACTAGACAAGTAACTGAACCTTGCAATACTCTGGGTAATTATGATTTTTATTAAAGGTGCTGATCTATATTGTTGTGCTTTCTTTATTGGTTTTGTTGTTGGTTTTTAAAATTTTCTTTATTTCTCTATTTTTCCAACTACAAGTATTGGTAGTTTTCAACACTCATTGTTTTTAACCCTCTCCTTCCTTCCTTCCTTCCCCTTTCCTCCTGATAGAAAGTAATGCAATATGAGTACTATATATGTCTATAATCATGTGTCTAATATGTGTCTATAATCATGCTAAAATGGATCTATATTAATCATGTTATGAAAGAAAAATCACATTCGGATAAAAGAAAAAAATAGAAAGTAAAACAACAATTCATAGGAAATTTTTTTTAAAAAATTGAAGAGAGTAAACTTTGGTCTGCATTTAAAGTGCATTTAAAACTTGTCTGGATATGAATGGTATTTTCCATCACAAGACTTTTATTATTGTCTTTGATTAGTGTACTGCAGGTATAATCAAGTCCATCATAGTTGATCATCATCCATGTAGCAATAGTGTATATGATACTGTTTCTGGTTCTGCTCACTTCACTCATTCTCACTTTATGCAATTCTGAATTCCCATCCCTCATGTTTTTCTTATAGAACAATAGTGTCCAATCACATTCATATTCCACAATTTGTTAAGCCATTGCCCGTTTGATAGGCATCCCTTCAAATTCCTATTCTTTGCCACTACAAAAAGAGCTACTATGAATATCTTTGTACATGTGGTGTTTTTTTATCCTTTTTTGTAATCTCTTTGGGAAACTCAGTAGTGATATTGATGGATCAAATGTATGAATAGTTTTATTGCCTTTTGGGCATAATTACAAATTGGTATCCAGAAAGATTGGATCAGTTCACAACTCCAACAATAATGAATTAATGTCCCAATTTTCCCACATCTCCTCCAACATTAATCATTATCTTTATTATTGGTATATTTATTTATATTATTGCAATAATCTTGTTGTGAGAGTGAACATAAAGCCCCCTCCCCTTCCCCAAAAAGTATAGAGAAACCTCAAGAATCCTGAGAGAAAGAAAAGTATACTTTTCTGTGTTCAGATTCCAATGACTGTCTCTGGGATAAGTTGCCTTCTTTATCATAAGTCCATCAGAGGGATTTCCAGCCAAGATGGCAGAGAGAAGACAGGCAAAGTTCTAAAGTCTCTTGATCTCTTCCCCATCTATCACATGAAACAAACCTCTTAAAAGAAATCCGAACCAGGAAACCCAGAAAGAAAAGCCAGGAGAAACAACATCTACCTCAGAATTTGTCTCCTGCAGCAGCATTGGCCAAATTCAGGCAGATGAGTCTGGGCTAAGAGGGAGGATCAGCTGAACAGGAACCAAGAGTCTGAGGGCCTGAGAGCTGGA